>NW_020175191.1:644514-766882 GCF_003031525.2 Neophocaena asiaeorientalis asiaeorientalis
CCCGGACCGGGACATGAACCCATGTCCCCTGCATCGGCAGGCGGACTCTCAACCACTGCGCCACCAGGGAAGCCCAGGATGCTGTGTATTTCTGCAGCATCTGTTGTAACTTCTCGTTTTTCATTTCTAATTTTCTTGATTTGAGTCCTCTCCCTATTTTTCTTGATAAGTCTGGCTAATGGTTTATCAATTTTGTTATGAGATACTTGCTGGGTAGAGTAATCTTGGTTGTAGGTCTTTCCTTATCTCTTTAAGTATGTCATGCTACTCCTTTCTGGCTTGTAGAGTTTCTGCTGAGAAATCAGCTGTTAACCTTATGAGAGTTCCCTTGTATGTTATTTGCTATTTTTCTCTTGCTGCTTTCAATAACTTTTCTTTGTCTTTGACTTTTGCAATTGCATACTATGTGCCTTGGCATGTTTCTCCTTGAATTTATCCTGTATGGGACTCTCTGTTTTTCCTGGACTTGTGTGGCTATTTCCTTTCCCATTTTAGGGTAGTTTTCTACTATAATCTCTTCAAATATTTTCTTGGGTCCTTTCTCTCTCTCTTCTCCTTCTGGGGCCCCTATAATGTGAATGTTGTTGCATTTAATGTTGTCCCAGAGGTCTCTTAAGCTGTCTTCATTTCTTTTCATTCTTTTTTCTTTATTCTGTTCCACAGCAGTGAATTCCACCGTTCTGTCTTCCAGATCACTTATCCATTCTTCTGCTTTAGTTATTCTGCTATTGATTCATTCTAGTGTAGTTTTCATTTCAGTTATTGTATTGTTCATCTCTGTTTGTTTGTTAATTCTTCTAGATCTTTGTTAAACATTTCTTGCATCTTCTCAATCTTTGCCTTCATTCTTTCTCTGAGGTCCTGGATCATCTTCACTATCATTATTCTCAATTCTTTTTCTGGAAGTTTGCCTATCTCCACTTGATTTAGTTGTTTTTCTGGGGTTTTATCTTGTTCCTTCATCTGGTACATAGCCCTCTGCCTTTTCATCTTGTCTATCTTTCTGTGAATGTGGTGTTCATTCCAGAGGCTGCAGGATTGTAGTTCTTCTTGCTTCTGCTGTCTGCCCTCTGGTGCATGAGGCTATCTCCCACATTGGGTCTTGATCTGGGGAGGAGATTCAGAGGAAGCATCTGGGCCAAAGACTGGGTGGACACCACCAGCTCTGATGGTGACAGGACACAGACCAGAGAGTGAGGGTCAGGCCGGGGCAAATGAAGTAAGGCAGAGCTGCACTCCCCCACTGCTTCCACCACTGCCAAGTGCTGGGGAAGGTGCTCAGCCTGAACATCATTAGCAAGAGGAAGCGGACACATCCTGGTGCATCTCAGAAATGCTCTGAGAAAGTCGGTAAACAGGTATTTGGTTAGGCTTTTTAGAAATCCCTGTGAACACATTCTTAGCCAAGTATATAGGTTGAGAGAAGAAAGCTGCCAACTTGTGAGAGGGGCTGCGTATTATGAAGAGAGTATTACATCCCCCCTCTGGGAAAGAGGACTGACACAGCAAAGAAACTTAATGAGATGCAATATCTTGCCTCCTCTGCTGTTCGTTTGCGGGGATTGTAACACAAATCTCCAGAGTGGGGGAGGCTATTTAATGTGGGTAAAAAGCAAGGTGGTTTGCAGCAAGTGTTTGTTAAGTTTTCCATGGGCTTAAAAGCTGAGCAGGGGCCTTTCTTTGCAAAACAAGAAAGAAGGGAAAGCAAAGCCTGTGTACGGAGATCCTGCAAAGTTTCCCTTTTCATTAATGTTTCAGAAATTAGCAGAAAGGAGCCCGGTACTGACAGGATGCCTCAGCTCTTCTAAGTGTCCCTGAAAGGGCCCAGCTATACCATCTGCAAGGCTTAGCTCTCCAGGCAGAGAAAATACCAGCCAAGTTGGGGAGACAGCTCTCTGTCCCTTGTATGGTTAGAAAAGAGCTGTCCCTTTTCTACTCGTGGGGGACCAGAGAGAAAGTAGTGATAAAACTTCTCTAGGTGATGTGAAGGTGGGGTGGGGTGGGAAGTAACATTAAAGTGCCTCCCTGTGCCAAATACTGTGCTAGGCACAATGCATAAGTTATCTCTTAATAATACTAAGATAAGATTCTAATCTTAGCCAAATTGATACAAGATTAATTGAGGAATGAGGGAAGGGAGGGAGGGAGGGAGGGAAAAAAGAAACAGAAAAAAGGAAAGAAAAAGAAAGATCTTTTAGTCAAACAGGATCCAAATCTCAGTCCTGTCCATTGCTAACAAACCAGGATTTCATTTTCCTCCCTCGTAAAACAAGATTGTTGTCAGGTGGATGAGAATACTATGTGAAACTTCCTAGCTCAGAGCTTGGTACATATTTGGTGTTCAGTTAGCGTTTATTCATTTATTAATTTGCCTAAAAGGTAGAGTTGTGGTTGTGGGAAGAGAATAGGATATAGAATCTACAGACGTGAATTGAAGCTTGAGTTTGTCACTTTCTGACTGAATGACATGGTGTAAATCACTCAGCTCTCTGGGCTTCAAACATCTCCTTCTTACGACTGACAAAAACAATTTACCAAATAAGATTATTGTGAAGGTGAAATGAAATGTTATCTGTAAAATGCTTAGCAGAGTGCCCTATCCTTTCAAAACTCTGGAAACAACAGTTATTCGTACCAGCTGCTTGGTGTAAGGGCTTTTGGGGTTGAGGGAGGAAAAATGCATAGAGAGAGGTTAGTATCGTGAGCATTTAAATAGTTACATGTACAGATTCCTAAACATTTAAACTGTGACCAGCATGGTAGTTACAAAAACGAAAGCCCATCATTTTACTGAGCTTTAGGTATGAATGGTGAGGTCCAGTGAGCAGGTAAAATGGAATCTGCTGGACATCTATATGGGAGGATGCTGATCCTCCCAGTTCAGGAGGACAAAGTGTTTGGGGGCTTTGGGAAAGCTGTTTCTACTTATGGTACTGTCACATACCACTTGCTGCAAAGAGCAATGTGTTGCACCCCAGACCACACACCACATTGTCTTGCTGGGAAAAAAGATGGCTAAAGAGTCTCACTCTATTGTAGACACGGTAATGTCACTGAGGGAGCATTTAGGGGAAGGAGGAGGAGGGAGGAAGGAAGAGGCAGCTGACTCTCCTGCTGGGTCCACAGGAACCTGTCCTGGAGAGTACTTCCCTTCTGATTCCTGCCCTCTTCCCTCTCTGCACTTGGCAAGCTGGGAAGTTGGGATGCTCCAAGCTTTTGCAGACTCATCTTTCATCTCCAATGACAGTTTGAGTTTATTAAGAAGTAGGTGCTGCCTCTCCCCTGCCAGGTCTCGGGAAATGTTGAAGTCCATCCATGCTCATGAGGCCATTGAAAAGAGAGAGTAGCCTGTGGTTCCGCCACCACAAAGAGAGGAATATGCGGTCAGGTGGGCATCTGAAGGGCAGCGAGGGGCACGAATTCAGCCCTGCAGGAAAAACCCCTTGTTTGGAGGCCACATAAACGCAGTCAGCCCAGGTCTTTCTTGGTTTGTAGGGACTGAACTAAAGTGCATTATGTTTGCTCTCAGGCCCTTTGACTGGGAGAGTCTTGTGTTTTGGAAAACATCATGTGTAATAATGGCTGGTTGCCAATTTACCTTCCAATGCTTATTTGAGTTCTGGAAGGAGCTGACTTGGGAAAGCCAAATGAAATTTTAATTCTCCCAAGGAATAACCATTGAGGGGCTGATTGAGAGTTGATTAACTTCAGTGTGGCTAAGAGGAAATCCGGAGTTCATGCCTCTGCTCCTCTATTTACCAAATATTTTCAATTTGGAAAAGTTGGTGGCCCCATCTGAGCCTAGTTTTCTGCATCTGTAAAATGGAGAAAATTCTCATCACAAGATGTTTTTTTCTCTTTTTTGCTTTCTCTTTTTACGCTATCTATATGAGATGATGAATGCTAATTAAACTCACTGCAGTAATCATTTCACAATATGTGTAAGTCACACCATTATGCTGTACACTTTAAAGTTACACAGTGATGTACGTCAATTGCATCTCAATAACACGGGGAAAATGGAGACTATAATGTCACTCACTTAACTGATATTAACAGATATTTATTGATTAATAAAACTATGTACCAGGAATCCTGTTAGGGATTTTAACATGAATAAGACATGATCTCTTCCCTTAAGGAGCTTACAGTCCAGTCTACCTATTGCATCAGACCCCCTTATACACCAATTCAGATCACCTTGGCCTCACTTGTCCCTTGTCTCATCTACCACTGAAGCTTCCAAGTTTACGTGAACTCTACCTGACTTCACATAGGCACAACCTGATAGCGCCCTGCCTCGTGTCCCTGCTGCACAGCTCTTGCCACCCACCTTAGGGCTGTCCTGTTGACATTGTAGCGTGGAACATCTCAGGACCCTGCTTGGCACACACACAGATGCAACCCAGAAATGCAGGGGAGTTAGGGCCCCAGGGGGTAAAACCTTGACCACTAGGAGATGGAGTCCGTAGGTAAATTCTTCCCCAGTTCTCTCCGGATGAACGTTGTTAAGACGTCATTTACATGGCTTCTCAGAGGACTATTCTGTGAAGTCAATTCGTCACACTTGGTAGCAGCCAGTTGGTAACATATCCTCATAGTAACTCTCCTCTTCCCTGCTTCACCCTTCTTGATCTCATTCTTGCTCCCTGGAATTGAACTTCCTAACAAAGTAATAGTACATAAAACTTTTCATCCATCTCTACTTTCTACATTCAGTTTCTGTTTTCTTAACCCAGGCTAAGACTGTTGGTATCAGGAGTAGAAATTTGCCTCTAGAAATCAGACCTTCAGGATGGGATTTTGGAGGTGGATTCCTCAGAGTCTGATGGCAATTAGGACCCCATTGTTAATAGTGGTGAGGGTAGTGATAACCTGTGGTGTACAATGGTATAAAAATACAAAACTTATACTTCATGCTAATTGAGGTGAAGTGCAGGATGAGGTATTGAAATATGTGAGGGCTGTGGTACTGGAAAAGTGTAGGAGCATTGATAATTATATGGAGTGAGGTGGCTTTTGTTAACTGCACTGGAAACCTTGTTATAACTTTCAATAATAAATGCCCAACTTCTACTGTCCTACATTAGAGTCAGGGCTCAGGTAGGAAAAGAGAGGGATTGTGAAACCTGGATTGGGGATGTTTGAGTGGACAGGTCTGAGAATCTTGAACTCTCAGATTCCTCTGAACCCTGCAAGTTGTCAAAAGTAGTTCCTTCTCCCTTGCCAGGGGAGAACAGCCCCTTCTTGCCTGGAGATCTTGTAATGACTTCACTTGAGGCAGGTACTTCTTTTACAAAATGATGACTGTTTTCTTCAAAATCTTCTGCTACCCCTCAATGCCTTCAAGAAAATAACCAGGATCAGATCTCAGCACAGCTTGAGGAGTGAAGTACAGTCTCTGATCTGGGAGGAAACAGGTTACATGCTGAAGGAATTATAGAACCTTGATAATACGTACTGGCAAAAACCAGAGTAACATGTATAGAAATAAATCTTTGTGGGAGGGGAGTAAATAGAAGACTATATAGGAAATATATTTTGACTTGGAGGATCTCACCTATATTCTAAAGAGGCCACCTAGAGCCTATTCTCACAATCTCTTGGGATGACTCCTTAACTTGGACATGATAATGGCCTACAGTAAATTAGGTGAAGATTTTGGAACTCCCTTGGTGTGGTATTGAAAAGAAAGGATCACAAGAGATCAAGAAAGCAGGAATGTTAGAAGAGATGTCTTTTATAAGACCTGAGGACCTACCACCTGACCATGTCCTCCGGGGTGGCCTAGAGGACAGCCCCTTCACTAAGGTGCTAAGGAATGCTTGGATGAGGGAGACACTAGCATCTTTGGGGAGCTTAGCAGTGGTTTTCCTCTGTAAGCTAAAATTGCTGGTGGGAGATGCTGCCAAAGAACTGGATTCCTAGTATCAATGGATTTGATAGGATAAAGGAATGGTGAAAGTTAGTTGGCTGCTCTTAACCATCAGAGGCATGGTGGACATAATTATTGTATTGGGCAGCAAGGTCAGAGTAGAAATCAAGGTGCTTTGAACATTAGGGGTCTATGGCAATGGTGGTGATATGTTGGCAAATGTTTAACAACCAACTCTCTGAAGAAAAACAAAAACCTTACTTGTAGCATTTGCCAATTTCCATGGGGGAAATACTCCCATCGTGGCCATTTTCAAGCTACCAATCTGATTTCATTGAACATGGAGTTGAGAAGAGATATGCACAATTGGTTTCTGTGAACTGATATGAACTGGCTTCAGCGTACCAGCGGGCAGTGGCTAATATACCATAGTGCTCCTAAGTCTTCTGGAGCATTTCTTAACTTGTGTATAAAAAATGTTCAAGAGCTAGTGAGCAGAAAGCTGTCATTAAGCCATCAAAATGGAAAATCATGGTCCCTATTTACTTTCTTGATCTAAGGCAGGACACAGACACAGAGCCAACTGATTGAAGATAAGACTGGGTCTCCTTGAGTAAGAACCATGCAACGCCACTGCAAGTACATGGGGTAAATATTTCTCTGATTCTTCCCCATGGGGACATGTGGCCTTTTGCTAGAGTATATATACACTAGGGAAAAGTGAAGACCCTGATTTTTCAAGATCTGTCCTATATGAGTTCTAACACTGACCCATGGGGCATGAAATGCCACTGCAGTCCCAAAGTTAGAGACCTCTCATGGAAGCCAGGTAATAAACAGAATCCTGGCCCTAGTCCATCTCAAAATGTTTCCACTGGGTCAGCAGACCCATTCTATGGTTATATCCCTGGTCTCCAAGAGTGTAATTGGGATAGCTATACTTAGCAGCTGGCTGAACTCTCACATTTGTTCCCTGACCTATGAAGTAGGGATCATTATACTAGCAATGGCCAAGTGGGAAACCTCTGAAATTGACCAACTCCCTACTTTCTGCACTGACCAAAATAGTAATCAGAAACATAGGCCAGAAGAAATTGCAGAGGTTAGTGTCATTATCAAAAGTTTAAAAGAGGGCTTCCCTGGTGGCGCAGTGCTTGAGAGTCCGCCTGCCGATGCAGAGGACACAGGTTCGTGCCCTGGTCTGGGAGGATCCCACATGCCGCGGAGCGGCTGGGCCTGTGAGCCATGGCCGCTGAGCCTGCGCGTCCGGAGCCTGTGCTCTGCAACGGGAGAGGTCACAAGAGTGAGAGGCCCGCGTACCACAAAAAAAAAAAAAAAAAGTTTAAAAGATGTAAGAGTGATGGTCTCATCATATCTTCATTTAGTTTACCTGGGTGGTCCCAGCAAAAAACAGACGAATATAGGCATTTGACGGTGGCCTACCCTAGGTAAGGGGTAATCCCAATCATAGTTGTTGTGCTGGATGTGATATCTTTATCGAGGCAGACTTACACAGCCTTTGATACTTGGTATGCAGCTATTGAGCTGGCAAATACATAGTTCTCAATCCTCATCAATAAGAGGATCAAAGTGGTTATCTACATATGACAGAGACAGCAATAGGCATTCATTGTCTTTCTCCAGGGCTATGTTAACTCTCCATCACAACAGAGTCCACAGAGATCTTGATTATATTAAAATTCCACAAAACATTATTCTGGTTCAATATTAATGAGATCTTCCTAACTGGACTCAGTGAGCGGGAAGAAGCAACAATTCTAGATGCCCTAGCAAAACATGTGCATACTAACAGGTGAGAGATAAACCATAGGAATATTCAAGGTCCTGATGTATCGGTAAAGTTTTATGAATCCAGTGGTTTGGGGCATACCAGGACATTCTCTGTAAGGTAAAGGTCAAGTTGCTGCACTTTGCACCTCTTACCATTGAAAAAGGTCAGTGCTGGTAGATTTCTTTGGATTTTAGGGTATAAAATACCACACTAGGGAATAATGCTCTCACCAAAATTCTGGATGACTCAGAAGGCTGGTAGTTTTAAATAGGGGCCAAGAGCAAGAGAGCTCTATAGCAGCCCCAGTGGCAGAATAACCTACCTGTCACTGGGGATGTATGACTCGGCAGATCCGATGGTGTTCAAGACATCCGTGGTAGACAAACTATTGACAAACTTCAACAGGAAAGTTAAAGTGCAGAACCTAAGGTTCTGACAAAAGGCAATAACCTCTATAGCAGAGATCTACTTTCCACTTGAAAAAGAGCTCCGAGTATGCTAACTGGATTCTAGCAGAAACTAAATGCCTGACCTTTGATTATCAAGTGATTATGTGACCTGAGCTACCCATTATGAGCTGAAAATTATCATATCCACCAAGCCATAAGGTCAGGTGAACACAGCAACAGTCAATCGTCTAATAGAAATTATATTTTTAGAATCAAGCTAGCTCAAAAGGCCTAAAATAGTCACATGGAAACGTGGCTCAGAGTTCCATATCATTTACCTCCAGTGCACTGATGTCTCTTCCTCAACTCAAACCAATAGCCTCATGGGGGTTACCCTATGACAACTGATGGAGGAGGAAAAAACTCATCCAGGTTCATAGATGACTCAACAGAGCGCATTGGTTAGGGGTAGAGTTAATACACCAAGGGGCAAATCTTTGACTAGACGGAGAAAGGAGTCAGTGGATAAGTTCTTTTCCCTTTTTCCTCCCAGACTGACAATTCTGAGGTGTCATTTATGCAGCTTCCTGAGAGCTATGCCCTGAAATCGAACCATCAGTGACAGGTTACAGCTGCCAGCCTAATACTGCATCCATATACTGGCGCGATCTCTTTCCCTGGTAGCTCCCATTTCCCTCATTGTTGCTCCCTGGGCTTGATGCCCTAATAAGTAGGTATTGCATGAGTCTTCATCTCAGCTCTGCTCTCTGGGAAACCCAAATGAAGACACTACTTGACAAAATTTCTGTGAAGATTAAATTTTGAAAAATAACAAAAATCAAAGTGCTTTGCAAGCACATTATGTACTAGCACATTATATAAATATTTGCTTATAGTTACTGGGTCTATTTCAAGTTTATATTATAGTTATAATGGAATAGAAAAATCCAGAGGCTGTAGATAGGGTAAACACATACTGTCATGTCTCCACTTCCAGTCCATTTCTTTGAATCCTACTCATCCTGATTTATAGAATGTCACTCCACCTGCCCTTCTTTCAAGGACTACCTCATCCAGGAAGACTCCTGGATT
Organism: Neophocaena asiaeorientalis asiaeorientalis; assembly: GCF_003031525.2. Lineage (NCBI taxonomy): Eukaryota > Metazoa > Chordata > Mammalia > Artiodactyla > Phocoenidae > Neophocaena > Neophocaena asiaeorientalis. The sequence continues at coordinate 653,663 of NW_020175191.1, forward strand.
CATCCAGCTCCTTTTCCAACCAAATGGTACCGCCACCAAGAAACACAATCTGACACCATAGCTTTATGGAGACCCTTGTTGACTAGAACTTAGTCTTGTGTATTATATGTGAGTTCCCTGAGAGCAAAATCTGTGTTCACCCTTTAATGTGACTCCTGGTTGGGTAAAACATTAACTACTAGGACGTGCAGCTGAGGCTCCCTCAAGATGGCGGATTTTTCTGACATAGTACCGCTGAATTGTACAAACCCTTCAGTACCCTCACCTGAGTCCCCCTCTGACCTACTACCTAAATATGATCACAGGGAGTCAGTGTAGTGTGGAGGACAGTACTAGAAAGATCAGGGTTTGTGGTAAGAACACTTGCATTCAGGTCCTGGATCTGCCATTTAAATGTTGTATGATTCTGAGTCCAGTGTCTTTGTTTATAAAACGGGCTTGCATCCATACAAAAGCTTTGTCCTAGTATTGTTGTGGGACACACGTAGGAGGCACACAATCAGTTGTGAAAACTGACTCTTAAACTGCAAAAGCTTCACGCACCCCTATTAATTGGAGTTATCGCTGCTCTGTATGTAGACCCTAGAGACAAAAAAAGAATGGGCCTCTTTCACTTGAAGAATTTGTTTTGCAAGTCACAGAGCACAATGGGAAACTTTTCTGACATTTGACTTCAGGACCAAGAGATTTGCTCTAAACAGCTGGGATCAGGAGAAATAAGAGGAATGTAGCAAATAAAGCTTTGGTCTAATATTTCATTTTAACCAAAAATAACTTACATTTGTAAAGCATGTTAGCATTTACAAAGCTCATTTCACAAAGTGCATTTTTTCCTCACCACTCTGTGAAGCCAGTATAGTTTTCCCCGTTTTACAGATAAAGAAACTAAGGTGAAGAGAGTTTAGACATCTGGTCTGAGGCCTCACAGCCTTAGACTAGTGAGTCTGGAACTCACTCTGCACCTCTGAGTCCTGAGTTCATGCTTTTCCCCTTAAAACATGCTAAGCTAAACTTGAATCATCCTGTGGATAGCTTTTTTCTTTTCTTTTCTGTTTTTCTGTATCCTGTATCCAGCTGCAAATCTGATATATTCCTACCCTTTGGAGAAACCAGTCAGGTTGAGAGGAAAAAGGAATATTCAAGGTTTTCCTAAGATCCTAGTGCATAGCTTGGGTGCTGCCCGGCTCCTCTGAGAAAATAACAAACAGACAAAAAACACACTTAACTTTTGTCTCATTGCCTATTGAGGCTAAAAGTACTGTCCTGTCCTTTGGAAGAACCACCAACCCAAGGCAATCAGCCAAAGTTCAAAGTCACCAGACACCTAACAGACTGCTCATTGGTCAGAGTGACGTGAACATACTTACGCACCTCCAATCTGGTCATGGGGTACTGGCTCAGGTGCAAAGATCTTCATCTATAAGCATGAGAATTTCTGCCAGTGCTTCCCTCTTTGGGCTCTGGCTGGGTCCTCAAGGTTGCATGAGAAATAAGTGGGTCCAATTTAGAAATCATATCTCAGCAAAAGGGAAAAAAGAGGCACCATAGGGTAAATGGAGTCAAATTCCTTTAGTGTGGCTCTTTGGAGGGAGATGGGTAATTCACCAAATGCAGGACAACCTGTGCAGCTGGCTGGTGCAGTGAGGCACCATGGAGTAATTGGGACTGAATTACAGAGACTTTGACTATGAGATTGGGTTTTCTGTAAGACCACCCAGCTGACACAAGCCACTTATATCTTGTCCGGTGGGAGCCAGGGTAGTTCACACTGGCTCAGGTTTGTAAATGACTCTTCCCCTTCATTAGCAGCCCCGGGATGGAATAGAATTGGTGGTGAGATTTTAATGAAGTTAAGTGTTTAGAATCCTTCAGTAAGGGCTTTGATGTTGCCAGAATGCATTATCTTCCTTCCTCAGACCAAAAGAAGGGCAACGGGGTCTTCTAGCCGTCATTCATCTATCTCCCTGACTGTCCCTCTTGTAGATTTTTCTAATGATTTGCAGCAACAGAGGAAATGCTGTTTTCAGAACCGTTTTCCTCCCCTCCTTCTATTGAGGGTCAAAGCTGTAAAGCATGGGGCAAGGAGAGAGTTATCTTGAAAGTGACTTTAGAGCCAGAGCCAAGGACAAAGTGACAACAAAATCGTATCAAGAATGTTACCACTTGAAGGGTCAGAACAACCTCGACTGGCTGTTGCCTCCTCTCTCCTGCTTGGTGCTCATCTGGGCACTGCTGAAAAATCTCCTGGCAGCAAGCGACTGAATGAGTCATTGACCCTGAACCTCAAAAGCAGAAGCAGAGCTCTCATAGACATTGTGCTCTTGGTCATTGAGTTTTTTTCATCTATGGCTTTTGCTTTTCATTCTTTGATTGTTCTTTTTCCTTCTTCTTTTTCTTTTTAACTTTTTACTTTATATTGGAGTATAGCCGATTAACAATGTTGTGATGGTTTCAGGTGCATGGCAAAGGGACTCGGCCATACATATACATGTATCCATTCTCCCCCAGACTCCCCTCCCACCCAGGCTGCCACATAACATTGAGCAGAGTTCCCTGTGCTATACAGTAGGTCCTTGTTGGTTATTTTTTTTTAAATATAGCAGTGTGTACATGTCAGTCCCAAATTTCTTTTTCCTTTTTTAAATAAATGTTTGCTTTTGTTTATTGAGAGGCTATAATTAGAAGATTGCTAAAAACATGTATTTTGCAAATTTTATCTCAGTTAATCCTCAACAAACAACATGGATAAGTCGTGTTATTTCCATTTTACCAAAGAGGAAACGGAGAACATGGAAGTTAAGAAACTTGTCCAAGTTCATACAGATAGTAAGTGTGATAGAGCAGGAACTTGACCCCAGATCTGACCAACTCCATAGACTGCCCTTTACCCTTGGCTGCATTAACTTCTCTCTGTGTCTCAGATACTCTCTAAACCCTGGCCCTGGTGGACACTTAGCTTCTGAAGGTCACTGCATGTTAAGTTTTAATTCACATAATACCTGTACAATAGAATTTCTAATAGATATCATAGTACTGTGATTATTCGATGAGGGCTTTGGTGTTAAACATCTCAGGTTTTGAAAATTATTTTTTTACTCAGTAGCTACATGACCTTGGGAAAATCATTTTTCTTCCCTGGACCATGCTTTCCTCATCTGCAGAATGAGGATAATAATAATTTCTATCTCATAAGATTATTGTGAGGAATAACTTGTATAATACATATAAACACCTTGCAATATCTGACACATCAAAGGTATTTCATAAATGGTCAGGGTGATGACAAAGATGATGAAATGGAGGAGGATGGGCGGTGGAGGATCTAAGGAAAAACAGCTGGGGGGAAGGGAAAGAGGGATGTCTTGAGATGGTACTTTTGTCTCCATCTCTAGAGAAGAGGTCATGGCGATTGTGTAGTATATTAGGATTCTCCAAGAAACAGAACCAGTAGGGAATGGGGGTGGGGGGAATTTGAGAGAGAGAGAGAGAGACAAAGGAAGAGATTTTGAGGAAATGGGTTATGTGATTATGAAGGCTGGCAAGTCCAAAATCTGCAGGGTAGATCAGCATGCTGGAGACCCAGGGGAGAGTTTGATGTTATAGCTAGAGTCCAAAGACCATCTGCTGACAGAAAGCCCTCTTCATTAGGGAAGGTCAGTCTTTTTTCTCTTAGGACCTTCAACTGATTGGATGAGACTCGTCCACGTTATGGAGGATAATCTGTTTTATTCAAAGTCTAACATTTAAAAGTTAATCTCATATAAAAAGTACCTTCACAAAAACATGTAAACTAGTGTTTGACCAAATACCTGGCCTCACTAAGCTGACACATAAAATTAACCATCACACCTAGCATTGATTTCCCAATTTAAATGTACTTGTTGTCCAACCAGAACCTTCAGGGCAAGGACCACAGTCTTCCCCATCTAAGCAGAGATAAATAAATAATCCCAGAAACTTGACCTTAGTGCAGCCATGGGTAGAAAAAAGGAGGGAGAAGGGGCACAGGCTGGCCCTTAAGGCACAGTGACTGATATTTTCATGCTGCTTTTCCTACCTGGGATTCCTTCCCTCTTGCAGCCCTTGTAACAATGTCACCAAGCAATCCAATGAACCATGCAGAAGAGGGCAGTGGACAGCTTAGTTTTAGGATGGAAGAGCTGTTACAAATACTTTGGTCAGCCAGCCACCAAGTCATAAAGGAGAGACCAGCCCTCTCTACCTCACTCACTCATCTCCCTCTGCCCCCAAAAGAATGATCTGGGTTATATGGGTTGCAGCCTCCTGGAGAAACTCCAACACTATCCTTGGGGATAGTGTAAAAATACAAAGAAGTCTTGACAGGCTGAAATGATGGCCTGACTCTAACAAAATGAATCTTAGTGGAAATAAATGTTCAAGTTTTCATTTAGGTCCAAAACAAAATAACATAAAACAAAACATCTACCGGAGAGGATTCAAAGAGACCTTCCAGTTTAAAATCACACATAACATTCCCCAGTGAAGCCTTTATCAACTTCCCCACTAAAATATCATGGAAACATAGATAAGGGTAAAAATTCACAATGTTGAAAACAAAGATTGTTGGATGGCTTAAAGACAGAATCTGGAGGGAATCCCTGCTTTCTATGAGGCAAGCAGAATTGGAATGTAAAACCCTTTCCGGGTTAAACCTCATATCACACCTCCGTTTTGCCTCATTGTGGCAGAGCCTGCTGGGGCTCACCTCTTTTTCCAGGTCCACAGATAGACTCTATTTTCCAGCCTTCCTTGCAGATGGATGCAGCCACATGTCTGAGTTCTGGTCAATGGAATAAGAGCAGAGTGATGTGGGCCACCTCAGGACTGGCCCATACAAGCCTCTCAAGCACAATCGTCCATGCTCTTCTCCTCCATCCTCTGACTGAATGAAGAGGGTGGAGACACAAGATAGAAGGCGTCCAAGTCCTTCTATGAGTAGGAGACCTAGCCCCTGCCCCACTTCCGACACCAATGCAAATTGAACTGGGATGTGACTGAAAAGTGATCTTGGGCTTCCCTGGTGGCGCAGTGGCTGGGAGTCCGCCTGCCGATGCAGGGGACGCGGGTTCGTGCCCCGGTTCGGGAGGATCCCACATGCCACGGAGCGGCAGGGCCTGCGCGTCCGGAGCCTGTGCTCTGCAACGGGAGAGGCCACGACAGTGAGAGGCCCGTGTACCGCATAAAAAAAAAGAAAAGAAAAGAAAAGAAAAATGATCTTTAACTGTATTAATAAACTGAGATTTTTGAGTTGTTTGTTATAGAATATAGTCTACCCTGATACACTCACAAAATGGAGAGGACCTAAAGAGTTTGGAGAACATGATGTATTTGTAATTCTCTGCTTCCTAACTGATACTATTAGTACACATAAAAAAAGAGTTGTAGTTGAAGGCAACAACAGGAAAAATCTTGGCAGCTGTACATACTGCTAATTGCAATTTTCCATCCAGTCATTCATTCAATAAATATTTATTATGTGTATAGTATTGCCAGGCTCTGTGCTAACTGGGGATACAGCAGTTAACAAAATAGCTAAGGACCCTACCCTGCCAGTCACCCCCTACCTTGCCAGTCTAAGGGGACAAACAAAACATGAAGCAAATAATTACTAGTATGAATGAGTTTATGGAAAGAGACATTATAATCACCTTGGTGGGCAGGAAGGGGTGGTGGTGGAGTCTCACCTAAACTGTAAAGAAGCGAGACCTAGTATGTCTGCTAGTACAGCTGGTCAGAACCAGAAATAGGAGGTGGAGAAGCTATGTCACTGAGAATCAAACTGGACATCATGTACATGGATCTGTCCACTGACTTGCCCCAGTGCACAGAAAGGAGGACGAGATGGTCCACACACCCTGCCTGTGGGAATACACCAAGCCTGGGAGACCTTGCTTTGCTCAAGGTGAGTGAAAGAATATGGCTGATAGCGAGCTTAAGGGAAAGGGAAAAGGAATACCACCCAGAAGGCTCAGAGAGAGGCTTACTGGTAAAGACGTGCAGAGGTCTGGGGCCCAGGTGGGAGGTAAGGAGGGCAAAGGGAGAGCAGATAAAATTTTTTTCTGTTAGAAACATGATAAAAGTATCAAATGTACATCAAAAATAAAATTAGTGATTTATGATTCTATTTAATCTGTAATCATATAAGACTTATGATCTTTTCATCAAGACAGAGAATTAAAACCCACCACTGCCATATCCAAATAATTTGTGTCACAACCAAACATTTAGTCACTCTGCCTCTTGCACCTCTAAAAACGATATACTACAAGACACAGAAGAAAATTTACAGAAATGATCTGACATTTTTAATAGAATGCAAGAATACAATGCCTCTAAGAAACATGAACAAAACTCAGTACACAGTGAAATAAAAATTAAAAAATACAATTAAACCAGAGATGAATGATATATGGAAAATTTGAAGGAAGGTAAAAATGTGTACTAGAAGAATTAGAGTCTACTTTCGAGTAGTAAAAACATGGATTTTTTTTTTTAATTGTAAAAAGTGAAGGACAAATTTGAGAAACACTCATAGAATTTAGAGGCAAAAGGCAAAGAGGTGAAAATGAGAAAGGACTAAAGAACACCATAGGCAGGCGAGTTGAAATGAATTGGGAAGGGGAATGAATAAGAGAATGTTAGAATGTTAGTCTTAAAGAGGGGAGACACCTAAAGATAATGTTCCACATTTGATGTAAAGCATTCAGTGAGATATAAAAGTAAAAGGACAAAAAGCATAAAAATAAAAAGTACATTTTAGAAATTTGAGAGTATTCAATGAGGTACCTATGCCTTCAAACACTGGAGATGACTTTTTAAGAGCAAATGGGAAAAAAGTACAAATACCAAAAGATGGGAAAGGAAGTCTTAAACAACCGAAGCATACACAGTGGATGTTCGTTTTTCCTGGCTGCTCAGCATCTGGCTGGGCTCTGGTTCCTGTGATGGAAGCTGAAGGGATCAGAGCATCCTTTCCCTGGTACCTGGCCAGGCTTCAATCTTGGGCTCAGGCAGTCAGATGCTACAACCCCTTGCTCTGAAATCTGAAGAGTGGCACAAAGTGCAGGTAATGTCGGAGATTGTTCGGGGGTAGCATATGAAGTCAAAAGTCCAGCAGTAAGAGCGACCAAAAACAGTGCTGTCCAAGGGTGGCAGTAACAGGGATAGAGCGACAGTGTCCTGCATGTCCCCAGGGTATGATCTCATGATCTCAGCTCTGTCTTGCCTTCCATGGTTCCTGCTTATTCTCTAAGCCTGGTTCTCTGTCTTTCCAGTCATCCCACAACATGTACTTTTTCTGCCACGTTAGGTAGATTAGGTTTCTGTTGTGTACAAATAGGAACTCAACTGTTATAGCATAAAACAAAATGATAGCAGTAAACCCAAAGAGATGTCATCAAAACGATAATAAATAGATCTTAAAATCTTTTTCAAAAGACGAAAAACCACAAGTTTAAAATTTTTAAACTCAAGAGAAACACCTAAAACACACTAGCTCAGAAAGATGAAAAGTAAAAGCGTTAGTAAAGATATATCACATAAACGCCAAATTTAAAAAAGCAAAGGTGGGATGTTAATATAAGTCAAAGTTGATATAAAAGAAGGATTTAAGAGGCCTCAGAGGTTACGTTTATATTTTTATTTATTTTTAGCCACACAAATTATTGCCATGAGAATAAATTATTACAAAAATTAAAGCAATACAAAAATATATGGAATAAAATGTGTAAGCCCTCCTTTCAGTTCTCCTACTCTTACTCGCTCCCTGAGAGGTAACCTCTGCTAAGTACTTGGTATGTATATTTCTAGATCGTCATGCATATATACACTCACATAGTCACAAGCGTATGACTTGGGGATTTTGTCATGTCATGGTAGTGGCAGTTGAGTTGCATCTCTGAGAGCTGGCCGCAGCCTCCAGCCAGCACCTTCAGGCTCCTGCTTTGTTTGAGCCAAGGTTGTGCTCTCCCTGGGCAGTGCCCAGCCCACCACTGAGCACAGAGGGAATCCTAGGGCGTGGCCATTTCTGCCCAGTATGGAACTCCTCTAGGAGCAATCTGCCCCAAATGTCCCGTTGCACTGGTGGAGACTTTCTCGGAGCTGCGCCCCAGCCTCAGGCTCTTCCTAGCTGGTCTCCCTTCCTTCCTCTTCCTTCACAGGGTCCCATCTGCACCATGGTTTGAAGACTTTTCCTGCTTACTCCAGATCTTCCTTCACTGTGTCTTTCAGGAGCATTCCTTCAATTAATCTGTTGCACTTCTAACCCATGTTGGCATCCAAATGACACAGTTGAGTCCAGAAGTGGTCCAAGAAAAGGGGCTGAGATGGGGCTTTGAAACTGGCTCTCTCACTACTCAGAGAGAAGGGAAGTCCCTGTTGGGTGATATGTGGAGCCATGGATAGTCCTTAGCACAAGGTAAGGGCTCCATTGTTAAAAATTTCGCAGTGCTGACCTGGGAAAACATCTCAAGGCAGAGGAACATCCTGGCATCTAAAGGGTGCAGAGGAGCAAGGCATACAAGGTCAGTGGGATTGGCTGGTTATTACAAAGTTGCATTGTTGTCCTACAGAGGCACACGGCATACCTGAGGGTTAACCCTTAAAAACTCAGTTTGAGAACCAGGGGTTTCTTTGGTAGAGGCCCTTATCTTCTACAGTGGGAGAATGGATCCAACTCAGGAGCTCACAGTTAGGGTCATGTGGTGTCAAAGACAATTTAATGGCTCAGCCAAGGCAGTTCTGTTATGCTGAGGTTAAGGCCCTTCCTGGGAAAACCTGGGCCACTGAGGCATTTAGGTAGACACCTTAGAGGACTGTGTCTCTGCAGCCTCCCTTTAACCCTCAGATCCAGCAGAGTGGCCCCCCTTCCCTATTTAGAGCTGGGACTTCCCCCACATGGGAAGCTATTGCAGAGGCCTCTCTCATACAAGGCAACAAGGCCACCCTTCAAGAGCTGTCCCTACTTCCTCCTGGCTGCCATTCTGATAACTAAGGGTAAATCTCAGCATGACCAGCTGGGGAAATGATGGGCCCGAGAAGGGAGGAAAGAGATTGTGCTCTGAAGGAGCCGTGAGAATCAGCTAACATGTTCAGGCAGGAACCAAGGAAGTACCCACAGGGTTGAATTTTTAGGATGCATGCTCAAGGGGACATAAGGCTGGATGCACAAAGATACGTTGACTTTGGGCAACTCTCTCAGGAAATGAAATTTAACACCCCGGTGAGGACTCCAGGGGACAGGACAAACTATCTACTAGGGTGACTCTTAGAAGCTTAGAAAAAAGTGAAGGCCCACACTGAGCAAGTTGAAATGCATAAATTGCTGTGGCAGATGGAAGCAAGGATAAAAGACTTAGGGAAGTGAGGCCAGAAGACCCACTTAAGGATTATATGACTTGGGAGGGCTCAGGCCATCAGGGGTGTACTTGTGATAGGGGTGCCTGCATCACTCTAAAGTTCAGTTGTGGCTCCCCTCTGCAGGCCAGGGCTAACGGTAGGAGAAGAAGTCATAGAGCTTGGCTGATTAGCGGTGAGGGTGATGTCCTCCAAGACCCTCAGTCCAAGCAGTAGAATTAGGTGACAGTGTTTAACCACCAGAAGCCAGAAAGTTGCAATTACTATAATGACTGGCACAGTCGGGGTGACAGCCAAAGTATCCTACATGTAGAGAGTACAAAACATGGTGTTCCTAGAGGCAGCACGGGTGGGCAGCCAAAAGGGCTCTGCTTAATATACGCGATCAAAAGAAAGTAAGAACTGCTATCAGGAGGAGGAGGAGGTCAGTTGCTCCAGTCAAATGTCATGATTCCTTGCAGAGCCAATTTTCAGATCTGGAAATTCTCTGATGACGTGGGCGGGACCCCAGGATGAAGGAGCCTATAACAACATGGCAAGTGTATGCCATAAAGACTCCCTCGGGCTTCCCCGGTTAGCGCAGTGGTTGAGAGTCCGCCTGCCGATTCAGGGGACACGGGTTCATGCCCCGGTCCGGGAGGATCCCGTGTGCCGCAGAGCGGCTGCGCCCGTGAGCCACGGCCGCTGAGCCTGCCGTCCGGAGCCTGTGCTCCGCAACAGCAGAGGCCACAGCAGTGAGAGGCCCGCGTACCGTAAAAAAAAAAAAAAAAATCACCCCCTTGAAGACTCCCTCAGTCCTTCCCCCAAAAGGACCCATAGACATTTACCTGAGTATCTACGCTGTGGAAAATTGTAAATACCCAGACACTTCGAGGACCACTGGACACTAGGTCCAAGTTAACGAGGACACCCAGAGCTATACAGATGGTCCCTGACTTACCATGGTTCAACTGACGACGTTTTGACTTTACAACAGTGCAAACGCAGCACGCATTTAGTAGAAAGCACACTTTGAATTTCGATCTTTTAGCATGCTAGTGACCCATGGTATCACATTCTCACATGACGCTGGACAGCGGCAGTGAGACACAGGCCCCAGTCAGCCACGTGAGGGTAAACAGATGATACAGTTGCACCCACTCTGTACCCTTGTAATCATTCTGTTTTTTGTTTTCAGTACAGTATTCAACAGATTACAGACATACCTCAGTGATATTGTGGGTTTGGTTCTAGATATTGCAATAAAGCAAGTCTATCACAATAAAGTGTGTCACAGTTGTTTCCGTTTTCCAGTGCACATAAAAGTTCTGTGTATACTATACTGTAGTCTATTAAGTGTGTAATAGTATTATGTCTAAAAAAACAATGTGCATACTTTAATTTTAAAATGCTTTGTTGCCAAATAAGGCTAACCATCATCTGAGCCTTCAGCAAGTCATTATCTTTTTGCAAAAGTGACATCAAAGATCTCCGGTCAAAGATCACCATAACAGATATTATAATAATAATAATATAATTTGAAATATTGCAACAATTACCAAAAAGCGACACAGAGACACAGAGTGAGCAAATGCTGTCAGAAGAATGGCACTGGTACTTGCCCAATGGAGGATTACCACATACCTTCAGTTTGTAAAAAACACAGTATCTGCCAAGTTCATTAAAGTGAAGCGCAGTAAAACAAGATGTGCCTGTATGTGAGATATTCAACGCTCTATTATAAAACAGTCTTTGTGTTAGACGATTTGGCCCAACTATAGGCTAATGTAAGTGGACTGAGCACATTTAAGCTAGGCTAGGCTAAGCTATGATATTCTGTAGGTTAGGTGTTTTAAGTGCATTTTTGACTTATGATATTTTCAACTGATGATGGGTTTATCGGGAGGTAACCCTGTCCTAAGCCAAGGAAGCTCCATACCTTCATCATGTATGAGTTGGGAGGTACGTGGGCCCACCTGGTGGTCATTTCCCAGATCACTGAGTGTATCATTGGGATTGATGTAACTGGCAGTTGGAGTAATTTCCACAGTGGGTTCCTGGCCTATGAGGTAAGAGCTAATATCAGGGGAAGACCAAGTAGAAGTCTTTGAAACCGCCCCCTTTCGGCCAACATAGTAAATAAGAAATAAGATAGCATCCCTGGAGGAATGGCAAAGATTAACTGATGCAGGCATGGTAGTGCCTTTCATATCTCTATTTAACTCTCCGGTCTGACCCTGGGAGAAACTGGATGCATCCTAGAGAATGACTGTGGACTCCCACAGGCTCACCCAAGTGGTAGACCCAGCCCCAGCTGCTGTGTCAAATGTCTTTGCCAGAGCAGAGTACTAAGGTCTCAGGCACAGAGTATGCGCCCACTGATTTGGCAAATGCATTCTTTCTGTTTTAAGTATAGTTGATTTACAATATTATATTAGTTTCAGGTATACAATATTTGTATAGATTATATTCCATTTAAAGTTATTACAAGCTCATGGCTATAATCCCCTGTGCTGTACATTATATCCTTGTTGCTTATCTACTTTACACATAGTAGTTTTTGTCTCTTAATCCCCTACCCCTATCTGACCACCCCCCTCCCCACTGGTAGCCACTAGTTTGTTCTCTATATCTGTGAGTCTGACAAATACTGTATGATATCACTTATATGTAGAATCTAAAAAATAATACAAATGGGGGCTTCCCTGTTGGCGCAGTGGTTGGGAGTCCGCCTGCCAATGCAGGGGACACGGGTTCGTGCCCTGGTCTGGGAGGATCCCACATGTCGCGGAGCGGCTGGGCCCGTGAGCCATGGCCGCTGAGCCTGCACGTCCAGAGCCTGTTGCTCCGCAACGGGAGAGGCCACAACAGTGAGAGGCCCACGTATCACAAAAAAAATAATAATAATTAAAAATACAAATGAATGTATATGGCAAATACATTCTCATCTGCCTCAACAAAGAAAGAAAATCAGAAACCGTTCACACTTCCATGGAACAGACCATATTAATTTTCAGTTTTGCCCTGGCCTATTTTACTCTGCTACCTTCTGTCATAACATAGTCCAAGGAGATCTGGAAAATTCCGGTCATGCCACAGAACATCACGTTGATCCATTACGCTGATGACATCGTGCTGATTAAACTGTGTGAGCAAGAGGCAGCTGATGTACAGGAGGCCTTGGTTAGTCATATGTGCTCCAAAGGATGGAAGATACACCCTAAGAAGATTCAGAAAGCTGCTTTTTTCTTTTCGTCTCACACTAATAGTCAACATCATACTTGATTATAATGTCTTAGATAAAGCCCCACTAAGTTTCAGAAACAGTATAAGGATGCCTGTTATCACCACGGTTATGTATCACTGTTTGAAAGCCCTAGCTAATGAAATAAAATATGGTGTGCAAATAATAATAAAAAATAACTAAAATTTTATCGTATGCTTACTGTAGTTCAGGCACTGCTTCAAGTGCTTTTCCGGTCTTGCTTAATTCATACAATAACCCTTTGGTTATTGATACCATTGGGGGTGGCACCACTATTATACCCATTCTACAGATAAGGAAACAAGTCACTGAAAGGTTAAATAATTTACCAAGGTAGGTAAAAGTAGTCAATTTGCAGATTCCGTGATTGCCTTCCTAAGAAGCCCGAGGATTAGCTGAAAACTGTTACAATAGTCCTACTGATGACAAAACACCTTCTCTCCCACCCCTCTCGCTCTTCTTTAGAATGCTACGAGTCATCAGGCAAGGCAGATGTTTAATTCAGCCCTGACAAGAGGGTAAGATGTCTGTCTTCCCCACTTACTCATCTTAATCCTTAATTGCCCCCCGTCCTCCCTAAGCAGTCTGTCTCATTTTTACTTTGCTCCCACTCGCAATCAAGGGTTGAGCCCCAAAGACATCTGGAGTCTTAAAACCCAGCAATGATGAGCAGAAACAAACACGAAACAATAAAATCCTTTAGAAATCTCTGACCATAGATGATATGCATCTGTAAGGCCCTGAAAGCTCTGGTCCCCAAGCTTAATTACGGTGGAGGAAGGCAGGGTTGGCAGAAGCACATGCCCCTTTGAGACCCAAACTCAGACCTCAGCATTGACTGTGGCTGCCAGGGGGTCAGGCCCTAGATCCCAGCACCAACATCTGTGCATTCTCAGAGAGCCGAGCCCAGGGCCCGTAGCCTGCCTGAGGCAGCTTAGGAAGGGCTCAAGGCAAACTGGGGCATCACGAGGACCCCGGCCATCTGTGGAGGCAGTAGCAGTGGATAGGCGGGGGAAGGAATAAAGGGAGAAGCGCAATAACTAAAGCTGCCCCTAACAGGACAAAAGTCACTATCCTAAGGACATTGGACCTTGGTCAGTATAAGGGCCCCTGACCATCCAGGAAACATAGTGTCAGAATGGAAAAATGATTGCACCAGTATACAAAAGACCTGCGCTTTTGTCCTCCCAGCCACTAGTAGCTGTGCATCTTTCGGTGACGCCCTTTATCTTTCTGAGTCTGCATGCTGTATCAGGTGTTTGTGGGAAGTATTGCATAAGGCTGTAGTTGAGATTGCTTAGAGAAATGTGAGGGGCCTATTTCCATGCTTTGACTTTATTTAACTTCAATTTTCCAGCCTTTCTTGGGATGCGAGGCCCTAGCTGCAGTCTGAAGTTTTGGACATTGTGCCCAATTAATCTTTGTTGTAGGATTTACCCTGCCTACTCTGTGGAAAACATCACCTAAACCACAGACTCTTGGAAGAGGAAATATTCTTCTGCATCCAGTACAGTGGGATTCAAGAAATGCATAGTTAAATCTGTAAGATGGACATGGACATGCCTTCCCTGAGTATTTCACAGGGTTGTCATGAGGATGGGAAAAAAAGATACAAAAGTGCTTTGTAAATTGCAAAGGCTATACGAAGGCGAGGGGCTTGTTATCGTTATACTGATGTTTCTTAAAATCACCTCTCACTCCTCCCTGCTAAGCCACCAGCAGGTGGGCATGATGATGCCTTTCTCAACAGTCTTTGTGAGGATTATGGGAGACAACGTGTGTACAGCATGTGTAGGGCGCTCAGCCAATAAACATTAGGCAAGACCACGAGTGGGATTCCAGGGGCTCAGACCCTCCCGCTCCCTGCCCTGCAACATTCCCTTTTCATTCTTCTGTGACCTGAAGGCATTTGCAGACAGACCAGTTCTGATCCTGGAAACCAGTTTCTCACTCTGCCACTTTCCCTTCTCTCTCCTTAGCATCTTTTCATCTCCACACATGTGTTCCCAACATAGGAGGTGCTACACGTTTTGCCTTTGGATTGTGTGAACCCTGTTCTGCCCATAGGCAGGGCAGGAAGGGCCTTAAAAAAGAAATCAGGGTTGACTGCCCATTTGTCCTGTCCTGGGAAGTGTTTAATCATGTCAAGCCATGACTGCACTTTCCACCTCTTCCTACCCCTTCCGAAACAATAACAAGTACATTTCACACCCAACCTATAATCTGTAGAATCTAAGCCTGTGAGAGGTTGTTGGCCAAGCTTATCAGGGAAACTGAGGCAGAGTGAAGCAGTAAAGAGTAAATAGTAGGGGAGAGGGAATGATAGGATAGAAGATTCCTTCCTTAATCATAAAATCACACTGCTTCCTGGGCCCCATGGGCCATGTTCAGACAAGACTTGGGAGTGGAGGGCAAGGAAGACTCCAGCCGTGTGCCCTTGGTAAGCAGGGCACATATTGGGGGAGGGGGTGCCTAAAGCACAGTCTAGGAGCCCCATCAAGTAGGAGTGCCACCCTAGGAAGTAACTGCGTTTCTAAGGAGGCTGGATGGGTTTGGAGCTATCCCAGGTCCTGAGCAGGAAGACCCCATCCATTTCCAAGTTTTGTTGGGGGGATGGGAGTGGGATTGGAGGGCACAAAAGTAAGGCAGCCCTGAGAGGCTGAGCTGAAATAGGAGGGAACAAGGCTGAATAAGGGTGAGCTCCCACTCCAGCTGCCTCCCGGGGCACTGCCAGCAGGACTTGTAAGTCCCAGAGACATTTCCTGCTGGGAGAAATTCAGCATGCAAGACGTGGACATAAGCACCTGAATTATGACATGAGGGTGACTCACCTCTCAGGAGGCCAGGGGACTGGGCAACCACTGAGGTTTGTGGGTGCGGTAGGGTGCAGACACAGAGAGGGAAGCTATTCTCCAACAATCTGTCTTCATGTTATAGCCAGTCCCTGAGGTGCCTTTGCCAGCCTGAAGATACTAGTACAGCGTCCCCTATAATGCCCTTGGTTTTGAGTGATCGACACAGGCTCTGCCCTGTGCTCTTTTCACCTCACTCTCTCTTCAGACTTCATTTCTGCCTGGCATCCTCCACATAGGGCTGAGCATTTGATCTCTCTTGGCCAGGAGTCCATGGGCTCTGAACTCTGCTTCCTACTAGAAGGTGATGGCCAGCTGCTCCCAGGGCAGCCTCCTGTTCCTGGTTTACATCAGAGCAAGGGGACAAGCAGGACTAAAGCTGCCTTCAGTGACAAAGTTAGAAGCAGCCCCAGGCTGTAATCAAAAGCTCTGCCATGGGAAAAATCCTGAATTCAAAGCCTGCCTTGAAGATGCAAGGGGCCACCTCATAAATATTCTGTCTGCGTGGCACCGTTGCTCCATAGAGGGTAATTCATTTGTGCTCGGTATCCTTAAGAGATCTGTGCTGCAGTCTACATTAAACAGGTATGAGGTTTCGTCTGTAGCCCATCTTTTCTGTAAATCTTTGCGAGGAATGGGTGTAACCTTTGACTTTGACTCTAAAAGGCCATATACCAGGGCTCTCTCCTCCCCAGCCCATCCTTCTCGTCTCCCTTGTCAGTCCTCCAACATGTTCTCCATCCTTTAGACTTAGCGTGACTCCAGCTCCGCAAAACTACCTAGAATTTCTCTACAGGTAGCTGGAGAAGACAGTTACATATACTGTGTGATTTCACAGTCACTGAAAGATCCATTTCTTGGTGGTATTTCCTATGCCAGTTGCCAGAGTGTCTAAAATCTTACTAATAAGACACATTCCAGTAGGATAAGGCAAAATGTCTCCAGGAATACTCCATTTGGGTGAAAACACCCTTGCCAGAAAAAAACTCTGTGGCCTGTCATTTATGTAAATTCACTTCCACTCTCCAAAATAGTACCTGAGCCTTCCCGGGTAAGCCAGGGACATAAATACGTGCAGTTCTGGATAAGTTCTGGATATTACAGAGGCAAGAAGGCAGTACTGCTATTGGTGGACATTATGGGTTAGGAGGTCAAGTTAAACTCTAATCCCAGCTAGGAGAACTTGGGCAAGTCACTCAACCTCTCTAGGCCTCAGTTTCCACCTAAAAACTCTCTCTATTCCAATTCTCAAGAAAATAATTAGAACTTGGTAAAAATGCTCTGAGAACATACGTACACTTCAACAATTATGCACTGCACATCGACCATGTACTGGGTCTGAAGATAGTAGCTGGAAATTCTCAGATAACTGAAACATGGTCCTTCAATGCAAGGTGCTTTGAGTCTAGTAGGACGAATGGTTAGCATCAGGGTACTAAGTGCATCAATAAGAGATTATGCTCTATTGGGAGTATAGGAGATACTAAAAGAGTCATCTAACCCAGATTCAGGTGGTGGGCAAAGGAATTTTCCCCTGATTTGGAAGACTGAGTGGAAGAGACAAGGCAAAGGGGGCAGGCAGAGGGGAAGGCATCCCATGCAGAAGGATGCATGAACAAAAGTATGGCAATAGAATATTGAGATCTATGTGGGTAAGTGACTAATTAAGGATTTCAGGAGCTTAAATTATGAAGAATGGAGTGTCAGGAAATACAACAGAGAAATATACAGGAGCTAAGCCATGGAGGGCCTTTTGTACTGTTTAAGAAGCTTGGAGTTCATGTTTCAGGCAATCCACTCCAGAAGGGTTTTAAGCAAGTAAATGACATAGTCAGTTTAATTACGGATCCCTCTAGCAGCAGTGTGACAAGCGGATCAGAAAAAGATGGAGTGTACAAAGTTCTCTGCAAGTTGATGGCAATTGGAGGAGGCATGTCCAGCCCCTTTGACTTACGGTTTAATCAGGATGCTGACTGAGAGTTACCATTGCTTAGAAGTTATGGCTGCTTGGCCACACACCAGGCTGGGGCCCCTGAAAGGACTTCTAACAGCATCTGCAGAGAGTTTTTCCAGTAGCTTTTTCAATGCCCAGATATCCTAGGCACAAAGAAACATCCTGGAGGGAGGTCTCTAGTGGGTTGCCACAGGTCTCTCTCTTGTGCCATCCTGGTCAACATGTTTGTAATAAATTGGATGAGATGCCAGACCTTTAGGTGACACAAATCTGAATGCCATAGAAATGTATTATATGATAGAATAATGACTCTAAAAATATTCTAACAGGATGGAACATGGTTAAAACCAATTGGATCAATTTAACCTGTTAAATGTTAAGCCCTACTTTTTTTTTTTTTTTTTTTTTTTGGCCACGCCATGCGGCATGCAGGATCTTAGTTCCCCAGCCAGGTATTGAACCCGTGCCCCTTGCAATGGAAGCAAGGAGTCTTAACCCCTGGACCGCCAGGGAAATCCAAGCCCTACTTTTAGATTTTTTAAAACTAATTGTTTAAGTACAAGATTTGGGATACCTGGATTGATGGCAGAAATATTTATTTGTTTGTCCAAAGCTTACTAAGAACCTGCTACAGGTCAAGCCTACAGCTCCCTGTGCTGACCTCTATCACCATACCTAGTACATTTTATTAAATTTAGGTCTGTTTTCCTTCTAGGTGAGAAACTGAGCCTCAGCTTTGTATCCCAGAGCCTAAGGCAAAGTACAGAGAAAGGCAAAGTCTTCTTGAATGCCTACATGTGCCAGAACTTTTCCATCCACAACCTGTTTAATTCTTACAACAATCCTACTATATTTATTTTTAGATGGCAAAATTAAGCCTCAAAGATGTTAACCAAATTGCCTATGGTTTTGTGACCTGTATTTCAAAGCTGACATTGAACACAGATCCAGCTGATTCAATGTTTGATTCACTTTCCACAACACCACACTGGCTCCACGTTACATAAAAACCCAACACTGTGACTGGCATGGAGCTTTTGCCACATTGAACAACACCGATCCTCTCCTCAGAGCCTGGCAGTTTCGTAGGTTAAATGAGCAAGACCCAGGGTGGTGGGAGGAGGGGAGGCAAGGTGGACAAGCAAGTTAGAGTTGGTCACAAATTCCACGTGTACTTCCACTTAGATGTAGCTGCTGAGAAGGTAGCAGAGGCCACTCCAGTAGGGATGTGGAACTCGGAACAAGGGCTGTGATGGCCTGGCTGTGCTCTGTTCTCCTCAAGCTACATCCAGACTCTGGTCCAGCTGCAGCCAAGACACCTGTGGGGGCAACTACTACCAACTAGAAATTATTCAGAAGATGTTCAGCATGGTAAGGGTCTAGAAAGCATGTCATATGAAGAATGACTTGGTGAGGGGGGGAGTAATATTTAACCTGGAGCCCGGAGAACAGGCTTAATAGGCAAACAATTATTGTCTTCTAATGTTTAAAGATGCAGTTTTCCTGTTATATATGTAGACAATTATTGGTGTGTACGCATTGTGATTTCCGAATGCTGGAAAGGTTGTGAAAAGGCGACTAAAATCTATTGAGTTTATTGCCAGGGGCCAGGTACTTTTACATTTCTAACCTAATTCTCATAATAGCCCTGCCCAGTCTTCTATTTTACGGATAAGAAAGAGCTTAAGAAATTTGCCCAATGTCACATCTGGTAAATAGCAGAGCCTAGACTTGTACCAAAGTTTGTTGTTGCCCTTATACAACACCCTCTTGTTTTCTCCTACACTTTCCCTGTACGTATGTGTGGTCATACAGGGCATCTGCACCGGATGGCATCTTAAAGACCATTTTCCCACATGAAGAAGGGGGTTTACACATTCAGGGAGAACTCCTCTACTCCTGTGTCGACTTCTACAATCCTACCGACCAACTGTATCCTTCAGGCCAGAACCCAGAACTGAGTCAAAGGCCCTTTGATGAAGTGACACAAACATGGGTCCAACTCCTTACCAAGACCTTCAAGGCCCTTTATAATCTTACCTCCGCATTCTCCTCTCTCAATATCTGAGCTTCCCCCCCTCTTCCCTCCATGCTCTCAACAAGATCACTTGCTTGCTTTCTCTCCCAGGCTTCGGTTGAAGCTGTTCTCTCTGCCTAAAATACATTTACCACACCCCTTTGCCTGCTGGGCGCCTCCTTATTGTTTAGATCTGTACTTGGGTGTCACCACCTCTGGGTGACCTCCACCCTTGACTGGCTTCAGTGTCCTTCCTATGTCCACATATTGACCCCATGTCGATCTCTACCCTAGCACTTTTCCCACTGTTGAGGCTCTTCTGTAACCCCTTGAAGGCGGGGACAGTGTCAAGGTCTTTTGTATCTTTAGGTCACAGCACAGTGCCTATTATGTAGTACTGTCGAATGAATGAATGAACAAATGCATGAATGAATAAATGAATACGGACTTTGAGGTCAGGCAAATCTGGGTTTGAAGATAGACTCTACCATTCACAGATTGGGTGAAAACCTTAGGCAATCTACTCAGCCTCAGAGTTTCAGTATCCTTATCTGTTAATTGGGAATAAAAATACCGACACCATATGGGGTCACTGTGAGAATTCAACACATAAGTAAAGAAACTAGTGCAAACAACTCATGCAGAGTTAAGAATGATGAGACCAATGGAATACAATATTTTTAGAGTCCAAACTGATTAACTCACTAAAAAGATTTCTTATTCTGGAAGGCAGCTTTTTTCAATGCCAAGAATTACACAAATGTATTAACTAGCCAGCCCCCACTGCTCTTCTCCTGGGAGTGTGGCCACAGTGGTGCTGGTGCCCTGGGTTGGTCCAGGTGTGGGCATTTGACCCAAGTTTGTCCTGGGTCAGTTCCCCGGGTTTTCAGACTTAGAACAGAGAGCACTTCTGAGCCATTTTGTCCTGGTGGCTTGGAGCTCAAACATGCAACAGCTGGAGCTCAAGGCCATGTTTCTGATGTGGAGAAAGCCACTCTGGGATGAATGAGAACAGGATGAAGAGTCCTGGCAGCCTGAGGGACCCCTGGTTCAGAGTGTTCTGTGGCCAAGACATTCTAGGCTTCCTGGCAGCTGGGTTCTAAACATTTTAGTGACTGAATAAATGGATGCCCTCAAAGAATATTCACATTAAACTTACACAGCATAATAGTAGTGGGTCAGACAGACAGAACCATCAGACAGAACCAGGCAAACAGAACCTAAGATGGGAGTCAGCGTAAGAAGAGCTCTCTCTTCCCTTAGGGATATGACGCTGACTCTTATTTCGTATGATCTCTCTGAGGGTCCCATGGAGAGTGAGCTTTGGTTGCTCTCAGCAGAAACCTGCCCATTAAGGCAATGGTTATAGGCTCTGTCGCTTCTCTGACTCGCTCTCCCATTCCCTCACAGTGCTCTCTGGGATCACCTCCGCATAAACTCTCTGCACGCTCTTCCTCTTTAAAACAATTCTCCAAGAAGAATACAGTAAAAAATGATGCTGAGACTAGGTCCCATATTAAACACTAATCGATTTCCCTAATCTCCTTTTCCAAACGGCCACGCAGACAGCCACTTTTATTGCTGGCCGTCTGGTGACTTTAAGAATCTCTAAATATGTAAATACATTTTTGTTAAGTCATTAAGCTTGTAAGAAATAAATTAATTAGCATGAGTATGTTGAATCACTTAGGTGTCAGTAGCTAATATGGCTAATTGGCATTTAATACGTCTTGCTATCTAATTTGCTATGAATTTCATTAAATATTAATTAATTGCTTAGTTACTCTTTACCCAATTATTACATGTTAACATACATTTAATACCTTATGATTTGGGTGATTCTCCTGATGGCAAACAAGTTACCTGTAAATTCTGGTTTGAGCAGATTTGGTACATTCCTAAAATCATTCTTTTAAACATAATCAATTCATGGATTAATTAATATCATTTAAAACCATTGAAAAAATGATCATCAGTTTACTATGCCACAACCCCCTAGTTAAATTGGCACCATAAAGAAGGAAATGGGAAAGAAGGGAGATAGTGAGCGAGTTCTTAATTAATAGTTTCTTGTGGCTTATTCCTGCTTTGATCACGACACTGATATTTCCGCAGTCTATTACAAACTTCATTAAGTTTTCTGAGGTTTGTTTATCTGCTATCAGCACCAGTAACATACAGTACTATCCTTACCAATGCTATTAAGCTAGTTCCTGGCTCCGATAAATAAGCACACCTTATAGCATAGTATTATTGGTCCACGTGTAAATCTCAGAAGGCTCATTTAACAGGATAATATGGCTGACACAAAAACCAATGCCCTGTGTTGGTGCAGCCACACTCGGAGTATTTTGTCAACTCTTGGAGTGACATATTTAAGGAGATATGATTTACATCACGTGAAGAACTGGTGAAGAAATTGGGGCTTCTTAGCCAGATTTAAGGGAAAACTCCTGGAACAACAGACTCTCTCTCTTCAAATATAATAAGGTTTGTGGAAGATATTTTAGCTTTTATCTTTTTTAACATATTGACTCAATTGAGAGCAGTAGGACCACAAGCCTGAAGTTAGAGGGAACAGATTTTTGGACTCAGTAAGAGCTGTCTGAGGATGGAATGAGCTGCCTCTGGAATAACGAGCTCCCTGTCACTGGAGGAGTTCAAGTGTAGTCTTGGCAATCGCTTGAGCAGATGGGACTCCAGCTTCTTCGGATGAGTGGCTGGAGGAGGTGACCTTTCTGATCCTTTCCAGGGCTGAGATTCCATGATTGTCATGATAAATTTCTTGCTCTACCATCTAGCCAGCCTGGGTACAGTCTTGGGCCCACATTATCTGGTTCACTTTTAACTACAGGAAAAACCTCACGGGTGTGTGAAAGCACCTTGAATTCAATTCTGCTCGGTAGCCTGGCTTTGAATCAGTCGCACCATCTTGGTGGTAAAAGGCGGACTCGGGGGAACATTTTGACTTGCTGGTTTCCCCTGGCAGGGCTGCACCCTGGCTTCCCTTCCTGTGTCCTCCACCAGCACCCAGTCTGTAGCAATGCTTAGCTGAGCCACTGGAGTAATTTGTCTTTGACAGGATGGGACAGGAGAAAAGGCAGGCACCTAGCAGGCAAATAAACTTAATGAAGTTTGTAATAGACTGCGGAAATATCAGCGTCGTGATCAAAGCAGGAATAAGCCACAAGAAACTATTAATTAAGAACTCCCTCACTATCTCCCTCTTCCCATTTCCTTCTTTATGGTGGCAGTAACCACTCTAATTGTTCCTAGCTTTTCAAGGATTCAAAGGAGGCTTTTCTTTCTCCGATTTCAAAGAGCCACTGGAGGTCAAGTGTAGTCACTAGCTGGGCCCAAAGCCCGAAGGTTCCAAGCTCTGCCCTCTAGGAGGGGGAGGTGCCCTGTGCCAAGTGCCTGCTCCCTCGTCCCCACATACACAACATTCTGCCCCAGAAAGTTCTTGCTGACCTTCCAAACCTGACTCGAGGGAAGCCTTCTCTGAGTGTGGCTGCCTTCTCTGGGGCCCTGCTTCCTGCTTGCTGCAGTCTCAGGGCACTGGGTTTGTGTTGGCTGTTTGGACCTTGAAACTATTCCTGGACTTGCAGTGTATATACCTGGATTGCCAGTATAGTAATATAAATCAATGCATATGTCAGTATATAAGCAAAAACATCTTAGATCTATTCCCTGTTGTTCTCTAACTAAAACCACCTACTAAGTGGTGCAAGTTGTACTGCAGGCCACTCATCAGACCACGTCAATAATATCCTACTTGTTTTTTGATTTTTAAACATTGCTGGTGTGATATTTTGTTTGATGCAGCTGTCACCAGCTAAATGATGGCCCTGACTATGATCAGATGTAGGGACTGCGTCAAACTCTTACAGTGATTTTCCTATTCAATTGCTAGTCAGGAGGTCCCCAGTGTCGGGAGCTTCGTGCAGGAGTCACACCACGGTTGGGTGCACGCCTGAGGCCGACGCTTCCCACACGGCCCAGTTCCCGGCACGCATCGTAGGTCCCACTGACCATGCTGCCACCAGCCCTGCCTACCTTGCCCCTGTTCCAGTGTCCCATCAACGCTGGGCCACTCGGGAGGAGGCGGAAAAGGCTGTGTATAGCCCACGGTCTTGGTTTTCTCTGCAGTTGCTGGGAGTCCCCCATATTCGCCCTCCACCATTGTGGCCAACTCTGGGCAATACCAAATAGAGGTTTATGGTCTCAGTCATTTATACTATTTACCAACTAGTATGGAAGTGGTTTAATGTTTCAATAACCAGTTTACTGTGCCTTGGCAATCGCTTGAGCAGATGAGACTCCGGCTTCACATATCCTGCCTCTCCATGTACCCTGTCACGTCCCTAAGGGCAGGAGTTCTAGAATGCATCTGCCCTTGTTGGTAGTGACACCAAGTCGGCAAAGGGTCCCACAAGAGCAACAAACGACACAGCTGTTTTGCCAGCACATCAGGCCTCAAAAGTGATCTCCGCATTCTCCCTCTCCCAACCCACTTACAGGTCAGTAGAGGCTCTGGTCTCCATTCTCTGCCTACCCTACCTGACATCGCACCGTAAGCACCAACCTGAGTCTTCGTATATTCTGATTTAGAAATATGATATAAGGAAATATAGAACATAGTATAACCCCATGGATCTCTTCCTTAAGGGGTCAGAGGCAATCAGGGGCCGCACAGACAGGAGTAGCCACAGCTTCTGTAAAAAGCTCCACCTGCTCAGGAGATTTATGGAGATGGATGGCTATGGGGGGTAGGAGGCGGGGGGAGCCGGGAACAGGAAGAATGACTTATGACTGCTGTCTAGTCGGACAGGCGCTCGTCGTTGGAAATGGCTTTCTTGTTGCCTCTGTTGGTTGAAGCCTCAACAAATGTAGAAAGATGAACTGGGGGTCTCCCAGCAGGGGCTGAGATTTTCTGCAGTGAAGATCACTAGCAGGAATAACTCCTCTCCATGCAGAGTATTTATCAACCGCACACTTGGCCCCGGGCTGGGGGATCTGGTGGTTCCAAAGAAGAGCAGTACGCAGTGTCAGATCAGGATGTTAACGACAATAAGCAAATCCAAAGCTGTTATCTCTCCCTCCCCTCAGCCCCCACCCCTGTCCTCAGAAAAGTTGGCCCGTTCAATTAGCTTAATGACATGCTGGGAGACGGTATTTCCAAACAGAGAAATGGCTGCACTGTGATCAGCTGGTGGCTGATGTGAAACTTGACAGGCAGCCTCGGCAGTGGCACAGCGACCCGATCAGCGTGACACACACTTTTGGGGAAGTGCTGTAATTCAGTCCTGACACCTGAATCAATGGCACCCATTTCGGAGAGCTGTCTTCCCAGGGAAACAGACAAGGTATTAGCCTCAAAGGGCTCAGCAGACTGTAGCAGTCTGATGTGGATCTTGCCCCCAGTCCTCTATCCCGCGTCTGTATGTCCCTGTTCCATCCATTGAACGTGCTAGCTAAGTGTGGGCACTGAGGTCAGCCATGGGCTCAAATCCTGGCTCCACAACTCACTCCATGTCATGCTGGGCAAGATGCTTAACCATTCGCTGGCTCCTGAGAAAAAACAGTAACGACGACCCAGGTATTGTGGTGTAAACATTTCAAGAGATATGCAGTAAGGATTTCGGAACCGTACCCAGCACGCTGGAAACCTTCAATAAGCCTGGCCATTGCAGCTGTGTATTTGCTCTCTTTTTCTGTTACTCTCTTCTCTTTTGGTCTGTGCCTCTGTCCCCACAGATCCATCACTAAACCTTCTCCTACTTTGGTCTTTCTCAGTTGGTCTCTGCTTTTAGCTCTCTCGCTCTCTCCTCCAGGGTGCCTGGGTCTCTGTCTGAGTCTCCATTTCTTTCTCTGTCTCCCTTCTCTGCTCTTCGATATTTCCTGCAAGCCTAGGCTCCTTTTCCGTTCCTTAGACTTGGAGCCTTATGGTATCAGAGGGTTTCAAATCCTATGCAGGGAAAATGAACTCTCTTGAATGGTAATCACCACCGCCTTGGTGAAGCTTGAGCTGAGAAATCCAGAATTTACTACTGTAATTATCTCATCTGAAGCTGAGCCAGCTCGGCTGGGCTGGCAGAGCAGCATGACGGTCAAGAGCCAATTGCCATCCTCCTGCTGAACACAGCCAAGCAGCCCAGCCCTCTGCTGTGTGCTAAGAATAGGCATCAGGGGCCAGGGCAGCTAAAAATACACTTCTTACAATGCAACCTCCCTGTGCTCCACAGGCTGAAGGCCCGCAGGGCAGGGGCTTCGGGAACCCTGGGGTCTGCCCCTGCATGGTCCCAGATGGGCAGGGGGAGGAGGGAGAGGAAGAAACACAGGCAGAGACCAGGGGCCTGCAGACCATCAGCAACTTGGGAGCACACAGCAGGCCACAGAGTCGGTCAAAGATGCCACGGAGCTGCAGAGCACACATAGGAAGTGACTTGGATCACGGCCATGACCCCCAGAGCCAGTGGGGCAGGAGGTCAACACCAGGTGCCTGGGCATACCTAAGGGCTTCTTCAGCTTTTGTCTCCCACTCTGATCTCTGCCCTTCCCCCCAAGACTACAGCTACCTTCAGTCTGCTTAGTAATTCTTCTATTCCACCAGTTGATGCTTTCTTGTCCCTGGAAGGGAGAGGTTTCCTGTCTTTCAACCCGACTCCAAACGTCCAGCCAGCTAGAGCTATTATCCTCTCCAGGAGGAAAGATAGAAAGTTATCTTTGCTGAGTACTCACAGTAGTCATCCCAGCAGTGCTTTGAGACCAGTATTATCATCTTCCTCTTCTTGGAGATAAGGAATCCCAGGCTCCCGGGAAGCGAAGTAAGAGAAACAAAGAGAAGCAAAGTAGGCTGCCCAAAACTTCTCAGCCAGTCAGTGGTAGAGCCCGGATTCAAACTCTTTTTGAATCTGCAGATCCTCTGCTCTCTCCTCTACATCAGAGGTTCTCAACTGAGGGTGATTTTGCCCTGCAGGGGACACTTGGCAATGTCAAGTAACAATTTTGGTGGTCCTAACTGTGGGAAAGGGTGCTACTGGCATATAGTGGGTAGAGGCCAGGGATGCTGCTAAATATCCTACAACGCACAGGACAGTCCCCTACAACAAAGAGTTATCCTGCACAAAATGTCAAGAGTGACGATGTCGGCAGCACCCGCGCTACATCACGCTGCAGCATTTTCTCAATCCGAGTGGTTGGCAAACCTAGGTTGCATCAGAATTAACCTGGGAAGCTTGTTAAAATCAGAGACTTGAGCCCCAGCCTAGATACTCACATTCCCTTGGTCTGTGGGGTGGAGACCTCCACACACTCCGCAAACCACCGCCTTCCAGGAGATTCCAATTTAGGTGTCTGGGCACCACACTGAGAAAGAGTTTCCAAGAGAAAAGTTGCAAAGGGCAGGTGGTGCTAAGACCCTGTCAGCTCCCCTGGTGCAAAAACCAATACATCGCACAGACGGGATCATTTGGATTAGCAGCTGAAGAATGAGTGAAACCACAGGTGCATTGTCAAGATTAATATGCAGGCAGGTTCGAAATTGGAACGGTGCCAGGTAACATCACGCCTGGATAGGAAGGCAGAGTAATACGAATTGACTAAAGACAAAGGGAAAACAAATGGAGGGTGACAAGCAAAAGGGGAAGCAGCAAGAGCTAATGGGCTGAGCAGCTAAGAATTCCTCCCAGCCCATCACCCAGACTGCCCACTTGGCTCTTTCTTCCTCGTCATCCAGGAAATATCCCCAGGACTAAGCTCCTCAGCCTCTGGAGGGATGATGCACCCTGCTTTGTGTCAGTAACAGCTCTCCTATTGTTATCAGTTTGGTTCAACAGATGTTCACCTCAGATGGGGAAGACAAATGAGACACGACTGTAGAAAAGAAAAGCCACATGCTCTGAGCAACTTCACTCTAAAGGAAGGTTTATTATAGGAATCACAATTATGAGAGTGAGTAAAGGTGTGGGGACAGCTCAGCCTGGGTCAGGAATAAAGAAACCTGCCTTCTTGCCTTCCTTTCCCTTCTTCCCTCCCTCCCCACCTCCCTCCTCCCTCCCTCCCTCCCTTCCTTCCTCAGGCATGCAAATTTGGTGACCCTGGTGGAAAGCACCCTCCACCCAGACTACTAGAGAACCCCTGAGTGAGGGCTTATAGGGAATGTGTTTTCAGTCTGAAATTTAAGTTAGTGACAGTTTCACCTTTGTCTCTGCTGCTCAGAATGTGGGACCTGGCAGTGCAGCAGGGTGCATTTATAGGGTTGGAGATGTTATTGGAGAGAGATGGGTGACTCTCAGAAGAAAATGAGTTCATAAGAAAAATATATTCTTAACTGTCAGGCTGACAAATTGGGAAATCTTGACAGATCTGGAATTGTGGGGGAAAAATTATACCAAATAGTATCTAGATGCATCCTGCTTGCTGCAGATTTCTTTTTTTTTTTAATTAATTAATTATTTTTTTCTTTTTTTGGCTACATTGGGTCTTTGTTGCTGCACACTGGCTTTCTCTAGTTGCAGCGAGCAGGGGCTACTTTTCGTTGCGGTGCGCGTCTCTGCAGATTTCTACTATATGCCAGGTTACAGTAGCTGCTCAATAAATATTTGTTGAATGAGAGAATGAACCTTCATTGTGCCAATGGACATAAAGAATAATGAGTCCTCTTCTTAAAGTCCAATTTTGATCATATTCTCTTTATTCTCATATTGGCTATTTTATGCATCTTGAAAATCTAGAGAGATACCCAGACTCTAATAACTTTAAAACCCCCAACGTGTATGGCATCCAACGATTTAGAGGGTAACTTCCCAGCCCTTGTCAGTACCTATTGCCCATGGGAAATTGATAGACTTGGGTCCACCGTCCCTTAGATTCTAATCTCTATAGCTCCAGGTGAAGGAACCAGGCATGGACCTAGCCCAAGCTGGGACATTCATGCATGCAGCTCATTTTTATTGAATTCCTAGTAATGCAAGACACAGTGCTAGACCGTGAGGCTACGATGAGAACTAATAGACATGACATCTTTTCCTCTAAACTACATTCTAGTAGAGAATGATATTAATCAAATGGTGATGAAATTATAAAATTCAACTGTGATACTTGAGTGCTCTGGAAGACAGTTATAGGGCAAGATGCTAAGGGTGCTTGACAAAGTTGACTGGGGGGATCGAGAAAGTCTTTCCTCGAAGAAGCACTATTTTAGCTGAAAGCAGAGGACTGAGTAGGATTTAAACATAATGGGGTGGGGGAGGGATAAATTAGGAGTTTGAGATCAACAGATATACACTTCTATACATAAAATAGATAAACAACAAGGACTTACTGTATAGCACAGGGGAATATATTCATATCTTGTAATAACCAATGATGGAAAAGAATTGAATATATATATCTGAATCACTTTGCCATGCACCTGAAACTAACACAATATTATAAATGAACTATACCTCAATAAAATTAAATACTGCAATCGACAAGATAAATAAATAAATACATATATACATTTTAAAAATTAACATAATGGGGTAGGAGGGTATACTTTTCCAAGTAGAGGCCCAACATTGGAGAGAGCTTGCTGCTTTTAAGAAACTGAAAACAAGCCCAAGGAATGGCAAAGGAGGAGAGGAAACCAATACAAGGCATGGATGGTTTAACGATATACCATCATGAGTGGCTGCCCAGAAATTTTTTTCCCATTAAGTTTGCTCTCAGTGGCTGAACTAAAAGAAAACCAGTGTGGCAGGAATGGAAAGAGAGCAAAGAGTAAAGAGAGGCCCCCAAAAGATGAAGTTGGAGTGACAGGCAGGCCAGAAAAGGCAGGAAGTCAAGGATTAAGATTTTTGATTTAAGGATACTTGATAAATTATAATTTTATTTAGGATAATTACAGCTATTCTAAAGTCATGAGGAATTTATTAAGGGATTCTAAGCAAGGATCTGATCAGATTTCCTTTTTTTTTTTTTTTTTTAAGTTCCTTCTGGCCCAATACAGAGAATTGTCAGAATATGAGAGAAAAGCCAAAAGTGGCTCTGAGGACACTAGTTAAGAAGCTGTAGTAATTATCTAGTCAAGAGATAATGGGAGCTTGAACAAGGAAAGTGTCAAGAAAGATGGAAAGAGGAGGACTGAATCAAGAGATATTCGGGAAGTGAAATCTATAAATTTGATGGTGGGTTAGATATAGGGAATAAAGGGACAGTGACAAGGATGACAGAGTGCCGACCCTGGATGGATAATGACGTGTGGAACACTGGAAAAGCACCTAACTGGATAGTGAGAGGGTGGCGGCAGGGTGGGTGGAAAGAACATGAGCTTCGCTTGGCACGTATGAAATTAGAAGTGCCTTTGAGACAAAAAATGAAGCAGTCAAGCAGACCACTGGATTTGTGGGTCTTGAGCTCAGGTGAGTGGTCTGGGATTGTCAGTGTGGTCACTGAAGATATGGGAGCGGCCATGCTCCCCCCAGGTCACCCGGGGAGATGGCACAGGAGGAGAGCAGAAGAGGCTGAAGGGGGATAACCCTGCAAAGGATGGGAGAGTGGCTGGAGGGACAGGAGGCCAACAGGACACGTGACATTGGTCAGATTCTCTCTCCCACAGGTTTGGAGCTGGGACTCAGGGATTCGTTGGTTTTCGGCACCAGGGCTGAGGGAGCGTGGGGAGCGAGCCTGGAGGGCCATTTCTGCTGCATGCACACTGCGCCAGGAAAGCCTGTCTGCAGGGAGTGACAGGCGTGGCAGGGTAGAATTGGAGAGAGGAGGCAACACAGCACAGAGCACAGACAGATGGAGTGAGGGCTTGTGGGCCCTGGCCTCCAGCCCCCCGCCATTCCCTCATCCCCCTGGGCCCTCGGAGACAGCTGCATATCCTTCCTGAAAGCCCTTGTTTTTCTTGAGTTGGTTTGAGCAGGTTCCTCTTTCTCGATGGTGAAGCATGAAGCCAGGAGAGAGCAAGCCAGGTATTGGAAGCAGGGAGCTGCCTGGCCCTGGCTGGAACGGCACAGACAAGGAGAGGAGGACAGGCCTGTCACTGGGCGCCACAGGCTCAGCACTTTCAGACACACCCTCTCAAAGACAAGGGTTATTACCTCCCAATTTAAGTGAGAACACAGAGACTTAGTGACTTTCCCAAGGTCACAGTGCCAGTGTGAAAGAGATGAGGATAAGAGCTAGGCCTCCCAACATTAGAAGAGAGTGGTCAGATGGTGGAGAGTGGATGTTTTGTGATACAGGAAGAAAGATCTATAAGGAGAGCATTAGGGACCAGTATGGACTTTTTTTAGCTGGTAAATAATGGAATAAAAATGGCCCCCAGGAAGGATGATTAGGATTGATATGAGAAGCAGAGATTAAAGAGGGAAGCTAATTCTCATATCTAGTCCTAATGGCAAGTGGCAATGACTCCTGTCTCTGCCCTGGTTGGCAGGGGGAGGAGAAGGCAGAGAAATGAGTACCAAGCCTCTTCATAGGCTCAGATTGAAGTAAAGCTTTAGAAAATTAGAGCTTTTCGTGAGGCATGAGCTGAATTTTTTGGACTTGTTTTAATTCTCGGTGGCTTACTGCCCCCCATACCCTAGGCCTTGCAAGCTGCTCTGTGGTTCTCCATCCCTCAGGAGGTGGGGGATGACGGCAAAGGGAAGAGATGGCTTGCAGGAGGGAAGCTGTGGTGACCAGGAAACCCACCAAAGTCCCCACAAACCAGGGCTGGGGTCATGATGGGCCGGGACCGGGACCGGGGAGAGTGACCTGGGAAACCTGTGCTGTGCTCCTTGAACTGGGTACTAGATCCTGAGGATGGGGGGCTGTCCTGAAAATGGGAGCCAGAGTTAAGAATGAGAGAAAGGGCTTGGAATATGGGATGATCTAGAAATGAAGGGTGATCCAAGGAATGGGCTGCTGTTGATGATTGAATGTTCTAGCATGGGGGTGGGGCTTGCCGGGAATAGGAGAATAAAGTCTGGAAATGCAGAGTTGCTCTGGGAATGTGGCGACTGTATAGGAAATAGGAACTAGAAAGAGGAGCTGTTGGGAACAGGGCCATGCTGGAATGGGAACTTAGTGGGTGGAGTTGGAAAACTAGTGGAGAGGAGGCCTGAAACCCACCCATGACACAAGTGCTTTTCTGAACTGATTTGGCAGGATCATCCCTTTTCCGAAAAGACTCTCTCTCTGGTGGGGGAGAGACCTGCAGAGAGGGTCTGCACCAGCTGAGGCGGGTGATGAATGGGTGGCGATCAGGCCAATGGCTTTCGAACATTTTCCGTCAGATAGAAAAACCCTGTCATCTCATTCCCGATTTTATTTCATTCTGTTTCACCTCATATTTCACATAATGGGAGCTGCCAAGGAGATTATTTGATTTTTCCTCCCTCTCTCTCCGGAAGCTTATGCAGCCTGACAGCCTGAGAGACATGGGTTTTTGGAAGATCCACAATGAAATAACCTGTTACAGCCCCCAGTCTCAGGGTCTATGTATCTGTGTGCCCTTCTGTGATTACAGGGTTGTATGTGCTCACCCGTGCATCTTCCAAGTGTGTGAGTGTGTCAGGTGTGTGTGTGACAAAGCTGAAAGAGACTTGAATGAGAAGTTGGATACATGAGATTGAGTTCTAACTCTGATATTTATTATTCCTGTGTGACCTGAGTCTCAACTGATTCACCTGTAAAGTGGATAAGATGATACAGGTCCTCCATACCTCAGAGGATGTCATGAGGCTCACGACACAAGGAACAGAAATACTCCCTTGTAATCAGTAAATGCTATTGAGAATTACAACTATCGTCTTTGTCTGTGAGGAGTACCTCTTAATCTAGACTGAGTTCGTGGAGTCTGTTTTTTTTTAGCATCTTTATTGGAGTATAATTGCTTTACAATCGTGTGCTAGTTTCTGCTTCATAACAAAGTGAATCAGCTATACATATACATATATCCCCATATCCCTTCCCCCTCGCGTCTCCCTCCCTCCCACCCTCCCTATCCCACCCCTCTAGGTGGTCACAAAGCACCGAGATGATCTCCCTGTGCTATGCGGCTGCTTCCCACTAGCTATCTACCTTACATTTGGTAGCGTATATATGTCCATGCCACTCTCTCGCTTTGTCACAGCTTACCCTTCCCCCTCCCCATATCCTCAAGTCCATTCTCTAGTAGGTCTGTGTCTTTATTCCTGTCTTACCCCTGGGTTCTTCATGACATTTTTTTTCTTAGATTCCATATATATGTGTTAGCATATGGTATTTGTCTTTCTCTTTCTGACTTACTTCACCCTGTATGACAGACTCTAGGTCCATCCACCTCACTACAAATAGCTCAATTTTGTTTCTTTTTATGGCTGAGTAATATTCCATTGTATATATGTGCCACATCTTCTTTATCCATTCATCCAATGATGGACACTTGGGTTGTTTCCATGTCCTGGCTATTGTAAATAGAGCTGCAATGGACATTGTGGTACTTGACTCTTTTTGAATTATGGTTTTCTCAGGGTATATGCCCAGTAGTGGGATTGCTGGGTCATATGGTAGTTCTATTTGTACTTTTTTAAGAAACCTCCATACTGTTCTCCATAGTGGCTGTACCAATTCACATTCCCACCAGCAGTGCAAGAGTGTTCCCTTTTCTCCACACCCTCTCCAGCATTTGTTTCTAGATTTTTTTATGATGGCCATTCTGACCGGTGTGAGATGATACCTCATTGTAGTTTTGATTTGCATTTCTCTAATGATTAATGATGTTGGGCGTCTGTTTTAACACTGCCCCCTCTGACGTCTTAAAGCCCCAATGCCTTGATCTCCTCAGAACCACCACGCCAGCTCCTGATGCTGCTCCAAGCTGGACCTTCGCCAGAGAAAGTCAGGAAACACATTTTAACAGGGCATCCTTAGACTTATTCATTCATTAACTCAACAAACATCTATTGAGCATCTACCATGGGCAAGACTTTGTGCTAATCTTCGGGGACACATAGTTGAATAAAACAGAAGCCCTGTGCACAAGGAACTTTTAGACAACTTCAACACCTACAGTATAATCTAAGAAGTGTTAACAGTGGATCCAAGCCCGGTCGGTGATCATGGCAGTGCAGAGGCGGGGCCCCTGAGTCAGCCTAGGGAGGGGTGCCAGTGAAAGCTTTCTGGAGGAGGTGACCTTTGAATCGACTCTTGAAGGATGAGAGGAAGTTGGTCATATGAAGGGAACACGTGCAAGCTGACCCTCAGGCCTTAGAATGGCTCAGCAATACTTTAAGCCTTCTGTGAGTGTCTTCCAGGTCTGTCTCCCAGTTTCTCTTCAAAATCTTTACCACATTCCTCAAGATGTTCACAGCCTCCAGATCTTTCTCTTCTAGCTCCCAGCCCATGACTGCCGGGTTAATCCTCCCAAAGCACTGATAGGATTGGGTCACTCACTGCTCCAAAACTCACATTGCATACAGAACAGTCCCAACTCCTTTACCTGACATTTCAGGCCCTCTACAAGCAACCTCTCCAACTGCATATCCTGCAATTCCCCAAACAACCAGTCAGTCAAAGCTACTTGCCAGTCTTTGAACACACTGCACCCTTTCCTACTTCTCCATCTTTACACTTTTCTCTTCTTTATGCTGGAAAGTCCTACCAGCCTCCACATCCCATTTTCCTCTGTGGAAATCACATGCACCCCTTGAGTCATAGCTAAAGTTCCACTGTCTCAGAATGCCTTTTAGAATCCCCTACCACATATCTGAAAGAGATGTTACCTTCTCTAATGGAGCAGGTGACCAAGAAAACTCAGTGATGAACCCCACCACACATAGACAAAAATGACTACTTTCAAATCAGGGACAAAAAGTAAAAAATATGGAAATTTAAGTATCAGAATGAATGGAGGATGGGTAGAGGAGACCAAGATGCTCATAAAAATCATTCCACATAGGTGGCTATGGAACTTGATTCATGACAGAATAAACATCCAAGTTTATATCTGTTTCTTCTCAAAACTAAAATTTCTAAAATTATTGAAAATTATTTTAAAAATATAAGTCTACGTGGACAAAAACATGGAAGTAGAGAGCACAGCAAGTGAGAAATATCAACATAATTTTAGAAACTGGAAAGCAGATGGAAAAGAGATAGCTGATTTAGCAGAGCAGAGAAACCTAAATTCCTGTAGTGAGGATGATAGTGAGAGGCAAGCTGGTCCCCGCCTGTATCAGATGCCTATTCAACGCCTCGGTCTTGCCTTTCACCACTGTTCCTCACCATCCAGTGTGCCATGACTAGCTGTACGTGAGATCCAAACAAATTCATTCAGGCACAATCCAACAGCACCTCCTCTCACGACCACGCTATACTCCTCAAGCTGCCCCCCTGGAGCTTTCCCACTCGTGCTACGGGACTGGCTCAGGGCCCATCAGAAGCAACTCCGAGCTGCAGGGAATTTAACCCCCTATGGGGTGAAACTTGGACCAGAAGGAGCAAGGGACTAGTGGATACATTCCTCTCTCTTCCCACCTTCAGCTAGATTGTCCTTAAGTGTACTCGTTCATATTTAAAAGTCAGTCTTGTAAGACTGAGGGATCAATTGCCCTTGAACCAAGTGGTGGTCAGCACAGTAAAGCATGTTTACATTGACTCTCCCTCCTTCTCTGCCTCCCTCCCATTTTCCTTACTCCTGCATCCCCGGGATTGTATTGTCTGTAGAATACAGTACATAAAGGCAATGTTTCTGAGGAAATCAAGCTGAGACATCAACACAAAACCACAAAAAGATTCAAGAATAGGCAGCTTCCAGGTACCTCTCAAGGCAAGTGTGAGGGATTGGGGTAAAGACAGAAGGATATTTAAATTAGTTCATAAGAAGTCCAGAACCTCAGATCTACCCGCAGTCCAAGATGCCAAGAAACTACACCTCCAGCACCCTGTGTAAGCCTTGAGTAAAGTTTATTCAAAGGAGAAGTTTAAGTAAGCCTTTGGATTTGGGGACACCAGGCACAGTTGAGGGCAGGACTGAGTCATCTTCCTGAAAACCTGAAGATTAACTGAGAGTCTAAATACTAGAAGACAGACTCCAAAGAAACAGATGGAAACAGTAAACTTTAAGAAGATAGACAATGTAGAAAACAACAAAAAAAGTTAACTACAATTTCCTAAAAGAGAAGGTATTACATCCATGGAACAGAGCAGAGTACTATAAAAAAATGTAAAAACCATAAGAGAAGTTTTGTAAGTTAAAAATATAAGAACAGAAATAACAGTTTTAATAAACTGACTGAAAAAAAAAGTGAAGGACCAGTTAGAGGTCCAATATCCAGCTAATAAATATTCCAGAGGAAAAATGAGAGGACATAGAGCATGCTTAGTATAATGAATTTTAAAAGAACCATATCAAGACACATAATTTCAGAATAACAAAGATAAAGAGGAGATGAAGATAAATGACAAATATAAAGAGGAGGAAAAATAAACATAAAAGTCAGATATCAAAATGGTAAACCAACACCTTTAAAATTCTGATGGAAAAGAATTGCTTCTAACCTAGAATTCAATACTCAACCAAACATTTTCTTATTCTATCTGACATTTTTAACAAGGTCTGAAAAACTTTATTTATTAAGAATTTTCTCCTGAAGGATGCACTCCACCAAAATGAATAAACAAAAACGAAAAACAAAACACAAGAAAGAGAAAGATAACTCAGGAAAGAGAACCTCTAACACAGTTGAAAGGCTTGATTTCTCATTGAAAGGAACTCCTAAGATAATAGCAGTATAGTAGGCCCTAGAGAGCAGCCAGTCCAGAGGGAATAGGATGGGTGAAGTCTTTTAAGGTATGTTTTCCCAGAAAAAAAAAAAAAATGGAACAGACAGATTATTTCTTGTGTTCAACTTTATCGAGAGGAATTTGATAGTTTGGTCAGGGGTTTGAAAATGAATGATTTACATATTACACACTAAGCAAAGAAGTAAATGAGCAAAGATTTATTCTAGGGGAAAACAAGTTATTCAAGAACAGAAATATAATCAGTACAATATGTGGCTTAAACAATGATGACTAAGTCCCCATACATTCTAAAGAGGGTGATTAGACACATATCATCTGCAGGGCTTACCAAGAAATAGGGAAATCCAACTTGTGACCTTCACCATCACCCACCTCAATCTCATATAGAAGAGAAAGCTGGAGGTTAATCAAGGATGGTCAAACAGGGAATTCACCGGAAGCTGTTGGCCTAGGAAGGGGTCCTGATTGTTGCCCCCTCATCTCAGCCTTAAAGAGAATCACTTCTAGAAGGTACTGTAAAGGGGAGAAGGGAATCTTTGCTCCATGGGACAGGAGCAAAGCAGGGCAAGAGTTTCTGGAGAACCTGGAGAGCTTGAGGGCCATAGAGATGGAAGACTGGCATCCGATGCTCACCTAGCAAAGTCAGAAGGCAAGGGGCAAGCTGGAGCCACTTGTATGAAAGCCTGAGTGTCCTGAGTCTGGTGGAGCCTTCCCTGGGATAAATGGATGTCACAGTAGGAGCTGGACTTGAGTTGTCCTGAAGGGGACCTGCCCTAGAGGATGGCTTGCTGCAGTGAAGTGACTCCAGCACAGAGACTGGGGGGGGGGGGGGGGGTGACACTGGAGAAGGAGTTTAGGGGAAGTCATTGGAGGTCACCCAGAGACCCCAGTGTAGGAGGACCACCATGTGGGAAACCTTTAAAGAACCCTCGAAAGCACTCCATGAGGGCAAGAGCCAGCATTTGGATGCCCACAGAGCATGTGGAGGACCGTGCTACCTAATTACAGCAGCATCAGTGGAGTCAGATGTGTCTTTCCTCTTATTTCTTCTCCAGCCCCAGCCCTAGAGGAGCCGCAGGCAGTAGCCAGTAGGTGGGATGTGATGCAACAGGGAACTTAAAGAAATAAACAACCAACCACCCTCTCACCTCCACTGGCTACTGAGCACAGGCAGGGAAGAAAAAGAAAAGCTCAAATTAGATGTGAAATGAAAGTACTGACTTAGATCCTCCTGGACTTTTCAATACCTGAAAATAAAACTTCCAATATCTGAAAGTGACTGGAAAAAGCTACAGGATCTGGCCCGGAGCAGGGAAGGGTGATCCAACAGGGCAGGTTTGAGGGACAAGTACTTATTTGTTGGTTCATTTTTTTGTTACCTTATTTTTAAATAGAAGAGAACCAACATACATTGGCACCTACTATGTGACAGGCATGTACATAGATTATCCCATTTAATCCTTACAACAATCTTTTCAGGCAGTGTTTACTATCTCTGTTTTGCAAATCAGGGAATTGAAGCTCAGAGAGCAGGAGGTTCCCAAGATCACAAAGCCAGAAAGTGATGGGCCAAGAATCAAACACGGGACATGTTCTCAGAGCCCATACATATCACAGCCAAAGTGATTAAAAGCCCAGATACTGATGTCAAACAGATGGTGTTCAAGCCCCAAGGCGGCCAGTAGCACCGTGTCTTTTGGAAACATCACTTACTCTCCTTCAGCCTCTGCCTCCTCATGGCTAAAAGAGAAAAATAATACCCTAGTTAGAGACTTGTTTGGGGGGATTAAGTGAGATCACTCATACACAGGGTTTAGCATTTGCCTGGCACAGAGCAACTCTCAATAAACAGTACCTGCTATTATCAGTAAGCTATATTGCACTCCGAATAAGACAATTCTTGTCAAATTGAAATGAGGCAATAATTCAGAAGTGCCTGGAATACAGCTAGACAAATAGCAGATATTCAGTAATTGGTTGAATCTAAAGCTGAGTTTCTTCTCTCTTGTGATAATATATATACTCACATGGAATGTGTTTCATTCTGCATTGTATTGTAGACATTTCATAAAAGACAGAATCACAAAATTGGAAGAGGTCTTGGAAGTCTTTTTAAGTATTTTCCCCCTCAATAGACTCTAAACTTCTTAAAGTTAGAGGTCCTAGCTTGCACTTCATCCCTTAATAACTTATTTATTTGTTCAAGAAATGTGTATGCAAGATCTATGGGCAAAGTATTGCTGGAGACATTTAGAGAGAGACAGAGATGATTAGGACCTAGGTCCTGCCCTTAGGAGCTTATAACCTAAGCCAGGTTGAGATCAGCCTCAGGAAGCAGGGTGCAGAGGTTGTCCTGGAGCCATCCAGCAAACCCCCGCCATGAAGTATCCCTCCCAGATCCTGGCAGGGGTAGGCACACCCCCAAAGTGTGGTTGAACTGATAATGAACAAGTGTGCTTCTGACTAAAAGAGCATGTACATCCAGAAGGACAAGAGACTGAGTGCCCTGAGCACACATTTGTGGACATTAAACTTTCATGGTGTTTTGGAGACTGAATGAACGGCATGCTGCGCTCTCTGCCCTTGCTTATTGGTACAGTCCTTTCCTCCAGCCTGCTCTGTGCCCACGTTGCCCTCTATACTGAGGAAGCTTATTGGATCCATCCAGAAGCCTGATGGTGGTCTGATTTACGCATTCCTAAATTACAGACAGGCATGAGGGCTGGCCAGGTTCTCCTCAGATGTTTCAGAAGAGAGAAAAGGCAGAGAAGGGAGAAGGTGACTGGCTCCAACTATATTAGGCTTCTTCCCTCTGGGGCCCCTTCTTTGATGGCTTTGTCTCTGGAGGAGAAATAGAATATGTGATTCATCTTCTCTCTTTTTTCTTCTTGTTCTAGGAGCTCAAGGGTGCACGGAGGCCTACTCACACTCACACACACACATACACTTCATGTTCCAATAGATGTACCCCACATACTCTCACAGATAAGAGACTGATGGTCTCAGAGACACACCCTCCTCCTTTACCCAGCCACTTTGCATTGCAGTGATATATCAGAGGAATAACAGCATTCTCTCAACAATACCTCCCTACCATCACCACCACCAAAAAATGCCTACTGGATTCCCAGCTCTGGATATCCTGCAAAGCTGGGAATTGATTTTTAAAAGGCAGACACTTCAAGGAAGGGTTCTGCGCTCAGCTTCTCAGTCACTCAACGCTCAGGGCGAGTGGGAGCATAAGATCCTTTCTTGAGAGTGGGAAGTAGGAGACATAAAAGTGTCAAGAAAAAAACAGAGGGATTAACTTCATACAGGGACAAAGGACTTGGACAAGGGCATTCAGTTCAAATTGTATTACCCACCAACTATGTTGGAGAGACAATGAATAAGACCCAGATCTAGACCAGCTCACAGCTTAGCAGCTGAGACCAAGTAAACAAACAAGCGATAAGTAAATAAACAAACGATAAGTAAGTGAATAAGTAATAAGTGATGACATCAAGGTAAAGGTTAGGTGAGAGTCCAGTGAAGGAGCATATAAACCCAAGCTGGTCAAGGTCAAGAAGGAGAACTTCTTGGAAATAGTGACACCATAACTGGATATTTAAGCTTAGAACTAAACGTGTATCCTGCCAATGTTCTAAAAAGGAAATGGTCAAAGGGGTTTGAAATTGGACAAGAGTGGTCTGTGGGTCTGGAAAGTTTTCCACTCCCTAGAAAGTAGGGTGGTGTGGCAAAAAGCACTTTGGACCCGGTCTCACGCACTCTAAGTTCATGCACTAGCCTCGACATTCTCCAGCCAGATGGCTTTGGGAGAGGTACTTTGCTTCT
The DNA here is from genome assembly GCF_003031525.2 of Neophocaena asiaeorientalis asiaeorientalis. Classification (NCBI taxonomy): domain Eukaryota; kingdom Metazoa; phylum Chordata; class Mammalia; order Artiodactyla; family Phocoenidae; genus Neophocaena; species Neophocaena asiaeorientalis. The sequence continues at coordinate 693,700 of NW_020175191.1, forward strand.
CTCAAACTCGGTTTCCTCAAGGTGCTGTCTGCTCTGCCTGCCTCCTTAGGTTGTCCCGAAAACTTGATGAGATAACCCGGATGCAAATGATCTGTCAACTATGTTATTATAAAAATGAGTCATTGGAATATTACTCAGCCATAAAAAGAAAAGAAATTGAGTTATTTGTAGTGAGGTGGATGGAGATAGAATCTGTCATACAGAGTGAAGTAAGTCAGAAAGAGAAAAACAAATACCATATGCTAACACATATATATGGAATCTAAGAAAAAATGGTTCTGATGAACCTAGGAGCAGGACAGGGATAAAGACGCAGATGTAGAGAATGGACTTGAGGATGCAGTGAGGGGGAAGGGTAAGCTGTGACGAAGTGAGAGAGTAGCATGGACATATATACACTGCCAAATGTAAAGTAGATAGCTAGTGGGAAGCAGCCGCATAGCACAGGGAGATCAGCTCGGTGCTTTGTGACCGCCTAGAGGAGTGGGATAGGGAGGGTGGGAGAGAGAAGTAAGAGGGAGGGGATAGGGGGATATAAGTATATGTACAGCTGATTCACTTTGTTATACAGCAAAAACTAACACACCATTGTAAAGCAATTATACTCCCATAAAGATGTTAAAAAAAATGAAAAAAAAAAAGAGTGAGTCATGTTTTCTCTCTGTTTTGGCAAGTCCCTTTCTCTGCCTCCCTGTGAGCAAGAATAAGTTTAACAAAAGGCTTCCTTTCTGGCCACACCAACCCCAAGCTATCAGTCATCTTCTTTGGGGTTGCAGTGAGGTCCCCAAGCATCTGTTTCTGGCTCCAGGCTACAGTCTCAGGAAGCAGGGGTCTCCATGGGGAGAAGAGTCAAATGGAGACTCAATAGGAAATGAGGTGCTGGGAGTTTGAGGGGAATGAGCATATCAGTCATGCAGTATTAATAACCACACAAGAAGGACTCTAACAATGGTTTGGCTCAGAGCTCTCTCCCTAAAAGTGCCAGCAACATGTCTAAGCAATAGTTGTAATATTAAATAGTCTGCATTTTTATAAAAATAATAATACTCCTTCAATCTCTGTAACTACTCATATCCCTTCTCTCTACTCCATTTATTCTGAAAATCCACTGACAAATAGAACATGAATAGAAGTTCAAAGATAAAAGGTCAAGACTAGGACCAGCTGAGCTGCCTTGGTATTGTCACGCACAGATCTGTCATTGTTCATGGCTTTGAGGGTTGTAATCTCAGATACATGATAGCGTTTAATAGAAAAACCAAAGGTTTAATTCCCTGAAGGGCTGAGCTTTGGCAAGAATGTGAACTAGGTGAGCTTTGCAGAGTGATGAAAAGAACACTTGGATTCTAGAGACCTGGTGACCTTTGGGCATAAAGCTCTGTGATGTTCAGTGTCCTTACTGATAAAAATAACCACTGCCTCATCTCTCTATTGGAGCTGTTGTGAGGATAAAATGAAATAATGGAGGTGAAGTTGATTTGTAAATTATAAATTAGTTATCATCTTTGATACATACTATTCTGTGGCTGCTTCCTGTGCTGTTAATCATTTCTTGGTGCTAGTCTGTCGCCCTGAGTGCCATACTGGAGAATGCTCTCAAAGTCTGCCCTCCATGGACAGTGGCATTTTTTTTACAAATATAGCCCAAATTGCCTGATTTTCATGAGTTATTACAAGGAAAAATTTTACTAGTTTACACTAAAGCGTGAATAAATGTTTATATTCAGGAGCTGTCCAATCCCCAGCACCTGTTACTCCAAACGCATTAATCCCTGTTGGAAACTCAAATTAAAACCTATTGGGCTAAATGGAGGGATATTATAGGTAGATGGGACCTTTTCCATGTTCCTCAAATTAAATACACTCAACCCAGTTATATCTTTCTCTGTGACCTGAAGTCCATAGTTCTTAGAATGGCATTCAAAGCCTTCATTCAGAGCCCTTCACAATATAACCCCAACATTTCTTTCCAAATTTATCTTCCATTACTTCCATGAATCCTTCCCTTTAGTCAATGGAATCTCTTGTTCCATAATATATACCCTGTGCTTTCTTCTTAAAAAAAAAAACAACACACTTTATTAAGGTATGATTGACAGACAATAAGCTGCACATATTTAATGTATAAACTTGATGAGTTTAGAGATAAGTATACACCCATGAAACCATCACCACAATCTATGCTATAAAAATATCCATCACCTCAAAAAGTTTTCCCCACCCTCTTTATTTATGTATGTATTTTGTGAAAACACATTATAAGATCTACCCTCTTAGCAAATATATTTTTTAATTTTTGGCCACACCGCATGGCATGCCAGCTCCTAGTTCCCTGACCTGGGATTGAACCCACACCCCCTGCATTGGAAGGTGGAGTCTTAACAACTGGACCACCGGGGAAGTCCCACAAATTTGTAAGTATACAGTACAGTACTGTTAACTGCAGGCACTATGCTGTACAGTGTATCTCTAGGACTTATTCATCTTGCATAACTAAAACTTGGTTCACTTTGACTTATACCTCCCCATTTCCCCCTCCCTCCAGCCCCTGGAAACCACCATTCCAGTCTCTACTTCTATGAGTTTAACTATTTTAAATTCTTCATATAAGTGGTATCGTGTAGTAATTGTCCTTCCATGTCTGGCTTCTTTTATTTTGCATAATGCCCCCAGGTTCATCCATGTTGTCACAAATGACAGGGTTTCCTTCTTTTTTAAGGCTGAATGATATTCCATTGTATGTATATACCACATTTTATTTATCCATTCATCTTTCAATGGATATTTAGGTTGCTTCCTTGTCTTAGCTAGTATGTAAACACTGGGTGTTTAAAGAGGATGGAGCAGAGCCTGGACTAGGATAAGGCAAGAATGGTGCCCAGGGTTCAAAATTTAAGGAGACAGCCATTCTTAGGTTCATGTAAAGACACAGTTGTCACTTCAACCTGAGAGTGAGTGATTCCTTAAAATTTTTACCCTAGGGACCGTGCTTGCCTCACCCTAGTCTTGGCCCTGAGATAGAAGATACCGAAAGGCACCAACAAGCAAGGAATAAGGTCAAGGATGGAAGGGATAGAATTCTCTTTCATAATAATGCCAAGAGCCAGCCTTAGATATGCGCTATACTACCCCATTACCTTTTCCCTCCATTGCATTTCCTAGTAGTGCAGAGAAAATTGTTATACTGTCAAGCTAACCTCTAACCTAGAGTGATCCAAAGCTTACAAATTAAATGACCTGAAATCTCTTCCAATTTGAATGATGCCTGAAGAAGGAGCTCAACTTTCCTGTTTAACTCAGGCACAGCTTTCATGATGGGCTGGGTAATTACCTCCCCAACCCTAGCTTCCACCCTGTGCCCTATATTTGCCAGGCTAATGTTATGTTGGGTGCTCATCATGGTAAATAATGCAGGGGAATAGCGTGAAGGATCCAGAAACAACTTTGGAAGGGAGAAGTTTTCAATGCCTATCAGATAGCTTTGCACTAGAATGAAAAAATACCTTCTGGCATCTATTCAAAGTGAAATGAAATGAATTTATTTAAAAATAAATTTTCCAACACCCCTGCTATGATTGAAATCTCAACTTCTTTAAATGACATCCAGTTTCTAAAACACTGATGAAAAGTGTCTCTGAGAATTAAGGGAAAAACAAGTGCAACAGATGAAAAGCATTTTAGCTGTATTGTCCCCAAAATGGCCCAAACCTGTCCTAATTCCTTCTGAAATACCATTTTATGGTGCCCTTAAAAAAAAAGATGTATTCTGATAGGATTTTACAGGACCTCAGATCTGGATCATTTTATAAAACTCAGAGAAAGTACCAGTAGATGTAACACTGGCTGGTCTTAAATATTAAACATTCCACTGAGTCCACAGTTCCCAAGGACTCTAACGGAAACGCTGCCAAGATGCTTCAGTCAACATGCAGCATTCACATTCCTCTAGAATCAGACTATACTGCTAAAGGATGCCCACCCGCATCATTATTAATTTAAGAAGAAAAACATTGCAATTCTGCCTTGAATTTCTATAATACTTTGCAGCTTACAAAGCACAGCCATACATATTTTTTCCCTTTTATCCTGTCCCACTAGAGATCCAGCTATAAACTGTTAATAGTGGAGAGGTGATGTGCTGAGAGCTCCCAATTCTCACTCCTCAGGATAGCTTAGAAGAGTTTTAACATCTTTTGTTTTCATGACTTCTACTCCACATGGCTCTGTCTCCCTATCCACCCAGAATCAGGGAATTGAGGGAGACTGGGAGGGAAATCAGAGAGGAACCAAAATGTGGTGTCCTCATCAGAGATTTGTAATATGATGGTGTCAATCTAAACAATGCCATAAATTAGGCCTTATAATCTATGATAGCAAAACTCCACTTATTTATATCAATTTTATGCAAATATCCTCAGTATCCTCCTACTTCATATCAGTGAGATGTCTTCATGCTGCTATGATAGGTCTAGTTAGTCTTCAAGGAACCCCAGAAAGGTTTCAGGGACCGGAAGTCCAAGGTTGATTGCTAGAGGTCATATTTTTGGGAGTTGTACCTTCCTATTACTCAGTGGATATTTCTACGTGTTCTCTAAAATTTTAAGGCAGTGATTCAATACTGGCCGTACATTAGAACCACTTGTGGACATTTAAAAACATATGAAAGACTGAACATCATCCCCACAAACTCTGCCGCAATTTTCTTTTGGGAGGGGAAAGGCAGTGGAACCTAGCCTCAATATTTTATAAAGCTCCATGTGATTCTAATGGGCAGCCAGAAATGAGAACCATTGGTCTAGATGCAGAAGATTTTTAACTTTAGTAAGCCCTAAAATCACGTGGAGGGCTTGTTAAAACAGATTTCGGACCCCCCCCCACTTCCAGAGTTCCTGATTCAGTTGGTATGGAGTGGGAGCTGAGAATTTGCCTTTATAACTGCTTTCAGGTGATGCTGATGCTGCTAATCCAGGGAACACGCTTTAATAAAAATCACTCTTCTAGTCACAAAGCATTTCACTTGCATATCAAAATCAATTCAGCTAAACTCTTTAACATTACAGGGAACACCACTCAGCGACTCAGATAATCCTACTTATTTAGGTCTAATTATTTGCCTGAACTGGTGTGAAGCAGCAAAGTAGCACAACGAAACTCACTTCCAGTCTCTCATTCTCTCACTCCCTTTCTCTTTCCTTTTCCCTGTTTGTACTGACAGAATCTGGAGAGCAATTATTCTTTTTAAAATCCAAGAAGGTCATTTTTGAAATTTTGCTCGGGGCCCCAAATGTCTACCCAACAGCTAGGGTTGCTTTGTGCTGCGTGCATCTTTGGCAGAGAGTGATGGGCTCAGACTTCAGCACCCTGGAGAGCAGCCTCCACGCTATACACAGTGCTAGAACAAGGACCATGTAATTGCAGTAATCATTCCCAGTGAAAAGGAGGAATGAAAGACACACAGCAGTTCCTGACATGTAACAAATTCCTAAGTCCCACTTGGCAAACATTGTGAAATCTCTTAATAGTACAAATCCCTCAAAAACTTAATGGGCTTCTGTTTGATTTGCTTCTAGTCCGTTGCTAGTCAGTTGAATGTGCCAATAATCACATGAAAAGTTTTCAACTCTGCTTTACTTACTCATATGCCTCTCTTGCTCTCCCTTCCTTCCTCCCTTCCTCTCACTCTCCTCTGTCTCTCTCAACTTAATGATAGCTATCATGAGTCTATCAGCTGTGAAAGAATGTGCCCCTAGCATTAAGAATAGTGCCTTGCACCTGGTAAGTGCTCAATAAATATTTATTGAATGAAACATTTGTGGGAAGGGGCTTTCCTCGTGGCACAGTGGTTAAGAATCTGCCTGCCAATGCAGAGGACACTGGTTCGATCCCTGGTCCGGGAAGATCCCACATGCCACAGAGCAACTAAGCCTGTGTGCAACAACTACTGAGCCTGTGCTCTAGAGCCCGTGAGCCACAACTACTGAAGTCTGCGTGCCACAACTACTGAAGCTCCGCAACAAAAGAAGCCATGGCAATGAGAAGCCCTTGCACTGCAACGAAGAGTAGCCCCCACTCGCTGCAACTAGAGAAAGACCTCGCGCAGCAATGAAGACCCAACACAGCCAATGAATAAATAAACAGATAAATAAATAAATAAATTCATCAATAAAATCTATTAAAAATATATTTTGGGGAAGTGTACCAGTATCTCCAATTTACCTTGAAATGCATCAGAAAATCTGAGTGGTTTTTAAATTTGAGCAGGGATTCGAATCACCTGGTTTGTTAAAAACAGATTGTTCAGCCCACCTCCAGAGTTTCTGATTCACTTGGTCTGTGGTCTGGGGTTGGAGCTGAGATGGTCTGATGTATGGCTAGATGAATGGAGAAATCAATGATTAGGTGCTAGGACAAGTATACTGCAATGCTAATAACAGAATTTGGGTAGTGGGTATACAGGTGTTCAACTTTAATGTGTGTTTAAAATTTTTCATAATAAAATGCTGGGGGGAAATTACAGTGTAGTGCCTAGTGTCTGACATAACACACAGTAATTTATAGCTTTGTCCTGTGTTTTCTCTCTCTCTCTCTTCCTCCTTAGAAAAGAGTGACCACTAAGGGAGGCTGAGAATGTTTAGTCTTGGACTTTCCAGACATTAATTAATTCTTATGCTGGACGCAGCTCTCTTCTGGTAACCTAGCCAGCAGAGACCTGGAGTGGGTATGGGCTCCTCCATGGGTAGAGAAGCACTCCAGCAACTGCCTGCCTCGAGGGTCAAATGCCAAATAGTTGATGCTCTAAGGGTGGGTGGAAGGGAAGGACTGAAAGACAGAGAGTTGTCATTCTCTCCCAGGAGGAGCCTTGGGCTGGAGAGAAAGAAAATATATTCTGTGCTCGGGCATCAAGAAGCTGGATACAGCCTCCACGTCAGCCCTGAGCCCACACTCTCCCTGCCTCCAGCTGTCCCAGGACAAGGACTGCACCTCCTTCCTCTGCATACCTCACAGGACCCAGGATATGAGTTGCATTACAAACTGAGCCACCGCAGGACAAAGTTTGTCATATTAGGCATGGAGCCGATTCTCAGGCTGGAGAAGCCCTCCTCAGCTGTTTCCAAGGAAGATTAATGATCATGATCCCAAATATCTGTTCCATTCTTCCCTCCAATAGATCTGTGGCTTTGGACAGCAACAACAACAAAAAAGCCTTGAACTAGATATAAGAAAGACCTGTCCTGATGCCTGGGTGGACCACATACTGGAAAAGGAATCTATGGCATCCCTTATATTTATAATTAACCACTGCGCCACCAGGGAAGTCCCTATGGCATCCCTTTTATAAAGGTCCAGAGTCAACAGCTCCATATGGGCATGCTTCTTCCAAAGCAAACCAGCAATTTTCAGACTGTAATATTTGCAGTTTAATAGAAGATGGCATGAGTGGAACAACTAGAAGGAGGACATGTAGGGGTGTGGAGAGGCCTGAGGGCCTGGCAGTGTGGGCTTTAGCTCAGCTCCTTGGAAAGGGTATTTTTCTCCCCACCCTCACATCCTTGTTGCTGCCTCTCCTCCCACCGCACCCCTCCCGCTACCACAGCCACAGGACCAGAGGCAGCTTGGACTGTGGGAAAGGAGGGCAAAGCCAGGGCTCACCCTGCAGCACTGGTGAAAGCCCAAGTGGTTTTCTGTCATCGTTTTTCCCCAGTGCCTTTTTGATTAGCTTAATGAAGTCCTCCTAACTTGTGGGTGAAAAAAAAAAAAAAAACCAAAAAAACAAAAAGGAGATGAGGAACAAAGAGATAGAAAAAAAATAATGTGAGACTAAGCAACCCTGATGACTCAGTCTTCAGGCTCGGGTGCTGTGTCGTACCCTAGGAGCTGGGCCTGGGGTGGTGGGAGTTAGTTTTAGAGAAACAACATATCCCTTTCATCATCCCATAAGGCATCACAGAGGGAGCTGGCAAAGGAGTCATGTCCACATCCCTGCTCTGCCAGTGGCCCTGGAAGCTGGCATCTCCCTCAGAGCTGACTCCGCCGGCAAAGCAAACCCAAAGCTTGTCCCTCAAGGATAGTCATGGCGTCCCGTTAGTCTTAAAACTCTAGTGTCTAACACGCAGCCTGGCACACCATAGGAGCTCAGGAAGTGTTGGATCTTTTGTGTGTGAATGTATGATGGTTTCGCACTCATTTACTCTCCCCCGACGTCACTCGCCCCACCTTACTGGTAGGGGCAGGCTCTGGCCAGGGAGATAGCAGAGACATCAGTGCCTGAGTGCTTAACACTCTCCTCACGGAGCTGTCACTCTGGCACCAACGTGATCTCCCTACAGAGCAAGTCCCACATAGATTTCTCTCCTCTGAATTCTCCAGGAAGATATATTGATCCAGTCCAGGTGACATCAATTAAACCCAGGTAACTGAATGAAGCTTCTGGAGTTTGCCTTAAAATAGGTATGATTTAGCCTCAAGACACCAACTGGTAGCTTCACCACCCTCCCCTCCCTCATTCTCCATCCATTGTGCCTATTAAACCCCATACTAATCTCAGCCCTACTCTCCCCTTCCCAACCCAGGCACTTCCTGTCCAGTCCCAAGGTGACACGAAGAGACCATGGGTGGAAATTAAAGGTGAGGGTGACAGGAAATAGAGGAAGCCATGCAATTCCATCCCATGTCCCAAAGCAGACCTTGTCAACTCCCTTACACAAGGGTCACCACTGATCCATTTCTCAAAATGAAATACCCAGAGGCCCATTTCCTCCACAGGCTGGTGGGTGCATCCTGTCTTCATCCTCTGAGAAACCCCACTCCTCAGAGCCTACCCAGGAAATGTCATCACAGTTTCCTCTCTGAGCTGGGACTGGTGCTCTAAGGGGTGGTTTGGCTCTCCCGGGCCCCTACTCAGCCCCTGATGTGTTTCCTGGAGCTTCTCTACCATTTTTTTCTCCTGAGGGATCCACAGGATGTAGGTTCACATTGTCCAATTTGTCACCTATGGTCCCTGTGACCTAAGGCAATGCTCTGTGCTACAGATCCCTGTCTGAAAAGTGGAAATAGTAATACTTTCCTCATAGGGGCAATGTAAGAATTAACTGAGCTAATATACTTGATGTGTTTAGTCTACTTCCTGAAACACTGCATCAGTCATAAAAAATAACAGCTTCTCTCTATGGAGCATTTATTATTAGGCAGTGCTTACGTTAATCACCCCAATCCTCTTGACCACCCTGTGAGATAAGTACAGTTGTCAGAGCCATTTCACAGATGCGGAATCTGAGATACATAGAAGCTAGGCTAAGTAACTTGCCCGAAACCCACAGCTAGGAAGTGACGGAGCCGGGATTTGAAGCCAGGTCTGTTTGATTCCAGGGCTTGTGGCTGAACTACTACACAAATATCCCATTCAATACATATCACTTCCCTTCTTCCCTCCTAACCACCTCTCCCAGCTAACCTCACTGTGAATTCCTTGTAAGGACATAAGACTTGAGAGCAGAGATGGCAAAGTTTTTCTTTAAAGGGCAAAATCATAAGTATTTTCAGCTCTGCAGGTGTAGTGTGAAAGCAGATACAAGCAATAGGTAAATGAATGGGCATGGCTGTGTTCCAATAACAGGTAGCTGGATTTTGCCCAGGGGTTGTATTTTGCAGACCCTGCTCTAGAGGAATAGCACAGCTCTAGGAAAAATAGACTTAGGATGGAGAGTACTCGGCAAATAGTAGGTGCTCAATAAGTATGTGTGGGTTGATCTAGAGGTCATTTTGTCCATCTCTTTGAATCCAAGCAGTAGCACCAATAAATAAACAGTTCTCCAGTTGCAGTTTCACAGGGAAGCTGATTCCACTCTTACCTGTATTGTCTGGTTTTATGTATAATTTATGTCAGGAAGGTTCTCCCCCACCTTGGTTCATCTGTGAACTGAGATTTTCTCTACTGAGAACTAACAGTCTATGCATCAGACCCAAATCTTCCCCCTCCCCCTGCCCTGGACAACTATACTCACCAAGAGACAAGGCCACTCTCCTCATGAAGCCATTACATCTACAACAAAGGGTTCTGTTTTACTGACGATGGAAAGGGTCTGCTTCTTCCTCCCTGGGCAATTGGGCCACGAGTCACTGGAGGGGGAACTCATCATAACACCACTGAGAAAAACTCGAGTGCCTGACACTGAGGCAAAGACTGCAGCCTTCCTGGCCTCCTTCCAGAGGTGATAAGGCCACCTTGGGTGGAGTAGGTCCCTTCAGAGAAAGTGCCAGTGTGATCAAAGAATTGCCACTGCAGGAGGAGCTTGGGGGACACCCAACTGGGCAGCAGTGTGGGGACGCCTCACCTCTCCTGCGGCTGTTGCCAATGAGCCCAGCCTGCAAGAGACAGAGAGAACATATTTTGAGCTGACTTGTTTTCATTTGTATTTATTGGGTTTTGGGCATGGGATGTTTGAAATGCCCATATGGTCCCTAACACAGGTTACAACAAAAAAAATCCACTCTCGGAGTTGAAATGAAGCCAGAATTAACAGCCAGTTCCATGAACCATGTCATGTACAGTCTTGAGTGCTCTGGGGAGGGCAGGAGGCAGGAGAGAACTTGGGCTCTGACCCACAAGAGCCTAACCAAGTGAGCCTCCTATTTATTGGGCGCTGCTTCTTTGACCCCCTCAAATCTTCTCTTTCTCCCTCCTACTTCTTTCTGGTTCCAGCCTGTGTTTCCTGATACCCCATAAGGGCTTTCACCAAGGCCAGTGGCTCCATAGGATGCCCAAACCATGGCAACAACATGACCATTCCACTCCAGGGGCAGGGTTAGTAACAGAGGAGGGTGGAGCGGCAGGTGTTTGTGCAGTATTAGTGGTTTCCACTGCTTGGGGCGTTTCTGGTGCAGACCACAGTCATCATTTGGGGTAGTTAACCTCCATGACAAAGGGGTACCTATCCCTTCCCACACTGACCTGCCTTCCCCAGCAAACCTTAACCTTTCACACACATTCTCTCTCAGTCCCACCACTTGGCACTTCGCTATCTATCACCTTAAATTCTTCTCTAAAGATTCTAGATGTTCCCTCTCTAATTATAAAGGAAGCTCCTTGAGGATAGGGCTTGAGATTCAGAATAAAAATCCTATCTTAAAATGTTGAGGACTAGACAAAACTAAACCACTCTTGGATCAGCAGTTCATAGCATTCTACCTCTGGGCTGGGGAGGACAGTGTTTTGTTCATTCCCCTCTCACAGCCCTTGCAAGCCCATTCCTTTCATCTGGAATACCTGCCCCCACTGTCAACCTCCACATGACTCATGCCTTTACATCAGTCAAGTCTCAGCTCAAAGACCATTTCCAGCGAAGCCTTCTCATGTCTCTCAAGCCAAAGTAATCCCAGAGCTGTTCGATAAATATTTATTGCATGAATGAGTGGTCTCCATTTTGCAGATGCGGACACTAAGGCTCACTGTGATTAAAAATTACTTACCCATGGTCAAAGAGCTACTTAAAGGCACAAACTGAGGCCTTCTGATGTTAGAATGTCAGAATGCTTATATTTCCTCTGTACTACGGTGCTCCTTGGCAATTGTAATTTTTTATTCAATATTCATCTACCCAGTACTCTGTAAGCTTCACGAGGACAGGGTCTGTATCTGTCCAGTTCACTGTGTGTAGCTATGCTATCTAGTACAGGGCATTGCATCAATATCAAATGTACTAATGATTATACAATAGACTAATATAGACTAATCAATTAATTACCATTTAATTGGGTCTCAATAAATATTTATTGAGTCTCAATTAATAGACTGAGAGCAACGAACCCAGATCACAGATGCAGAAGTTTCGAGCCTCCATTTATTCTAGTCCTCTTTCTTTGAGTAGTAAAACAGCCTTTTCCTGGAACGTGCTCTGGGTTCCAGGAGCCACCATGATGCCAGGGGAATTTCTTTGAAAATGTGGAGCAAGAACAGAGAAATTGAATATCTAATATGAATAGTTTTGTGCCAGGTTATAAATATCAGATAATTACAGCACAACTCTGATCCTTTGGGATATTTCATCTAGCATGAATTTCCTTCACTCAGGAATCAACATTCAGACTGCTCTCCTCCCCAGCTCTTCCATTCCCAGCGTGGGTCAGAAGTGTCAGAGGCTATTGGCTCATCTCAAGATAGAGAGTTTCATGGCTGAGAGCAGAAATGGCAATAAAGACAGAAGTTATGAGCCTACCACCAGCAGGGAAATAGAGTGGGAGGCAGCTAACACACCGCATCCATCTGAACTTTCATAAGATTTGATCCACTCTCATGTCATATACTAATCTACTTTTTTTCCTTCAGGTTAGATTCTCCTTCATTTTAGTCAACTACTTTTATGCAAGATCAAGTACATTTGTTCTCTTAGGCTTTTTCTCCCTCCCTCCACCTGCCCCCTCCTCTGCCTTCCATCTAGTCCTTCTCAGTTTGAAGAAGGCAGTGTAGTACAGTTAAGTGTACAGGATTTGCACTCATACTAATCTGGGTTTAATTCCTTGTTCTATCAGTTATTAGCAGATCGTCTGTAAGCAAGTTCCCTAAACCTCCTTAAGTCTCAGTTTTCTCATCTGTAAAATGGAGATAATCTTCACAGGGGTGCTAGGAGGATTAAATGGTATATATTGCCTGAAGGGTTTAGCTCAACACAAGACAAACAGTAAGAATTCAGCAAATGGTGGCCACTCTTATTCCCATTCCTAGTCTCATTTCTCCCCACCCAGCTCCCTCTCTTTCCCTTCCCTTTGGTTCTGTGTCTATACATGTACACAGTCTGGCTTAATAAAACACTGATCACCTCACCCAGCCCAGTATCACAAATTGGTCAAGATGCTTGACTGTCAGTCCCTGGTATTTCAGGCTTTGTCTTTCCCCATATCCATATCATTTCCCCATATCCTTCGCTCCTTGAGACATTTTACTTTCTCCATTTTTCCGGAGACAGTGGCCATCAGCATTACTTTGCAGTCATAAGCCCCACCTGGATTCTGCTCAGAACATTTGGCTAAGAGAGTAAGGATGTCTGCCACTTAGAGCCTCTCTCAGTTTGCCCACCATGTTTAATTCATGCGTGTTGCAGACCCTTTAAAGAGGCTCAATGAGCTGTGAAGATCAAGATATGAGCCATACAGATTGCACATTATTGAATTAAGATGCTGAATATGGAGCCTAAGTGATGCCAGGGTGGAAAGTGAAAGCCTTAATGGTTTATAATGATGGAAAGCAGGGTGGGTCAAGTCAGTAGCAAATTGAAAAGATGCATGACTTCAAGAAAAGGGCCATTTGTCATACTAGAGTCATCTGGATTTCTCCCTCTCCCTCACACTCTACATTCAATCCATCACTAAAACCTGTCAGTTCTACCTCCAATAAATCTCAAGTGTCCACTTCTCTTCATTCTCACTGCCATCACCCAAGGTCAAGCCCCTATCTCTTCTCTCATTGACTATTGCAATAGACTCACTCGTCACCTTGGTTCTATCTTGTCCTTCTCTAATCCAGTCTCCACTGAGCAACCTTTCTAAAATATAAAGCAAATCATGTCACTCCTCTGTTTAAAATCTTCCAATGGCTTCCTGTTGTTCTTATAACAACATCCAGAATTGTTCTCATGGTTTCTGAGCTATCTGGGGCCATTCTCGTCTCCATCCATGCTCCTCCTTGCTTACTCTTCTCTGACCATTCTTGTCTCCTTTCTATCTCTCCACCATGCTAAGTACATTCCCACCTTCAGGTTCTTGCATTTGTTGTTTCCTCTGCCTGTGTTTTACATAGCTAGTGCATTCTCACCACCCCCCCACCCCAGGTTTTGGTATAGAGCAGCATTCTTTGGCCCCCTCTCAATGTAGCTTGTCCCCACTCTAGCTCATCATCCTACTTATGTTCTCAACAGCTTGCAGATTTTGGTTGACTTTTTTCTATCTGCTCCATGAGGACAGAGACCATTTCTATCTTATTCATGTTGTATCCCTTGCACTCTTACAGTGCAAGTAATATAGTATTTGATCGATAAACATTTGCTGAGAGATTAAATGAATGAATTTGACACAGGAAGTCCAGTCCAAGATTTGATCTTTCACTGGCCAATTACAGACTGAAATCATTTCTCACGCTGCTTCACTTTCTTGGCTCTGAGCTGAAAATCCATGTCTACTAAGATTATTAAATGTAACTTAAAGACACAGGGAGTTGATCCTCAACAAAACAAGAAAAAACAAAACAACAAAACAAATAGACCACTCATTCATTCAGTAAATATTCACTGAGTACCTATGATGTACCAGATACTGATCAAGCACTTGTAATACACTGGTGTTTATCACAGCCCCTGAGTGGAGCTTAGAGTCTGGGAGAGGCAAAGGTCAAACATATAAATATATAATTATACCCTGGGTTAAGTGCTCTGAAGGAAAGGAAGAGTGTCGTGTTGAGAATAACAATGAGGGAGACAAGGTGGTCAGGAAATGCCTCTCTGAAGAGAAAACATTTAAGCTGAGACTTGAATGATGACGAGGGAATAATGAAAGGGAGATGATCCAAAGGGAAAGCATTTAGTCATCTGGATGGCTAGTATCTCAAAGCAGCAGTGTGAAGCTTTGGTTGATATGTCCCCATGGATGAAGGGAAATAAAGGGCCCCCTATTTCAGGGACGAGGGATGACCAAGCATGGAGCTCTTTGCCACTCTCTCACACTCCCCTTTAGACAGAAGGGAAATAGAATTTTTTTTAATCAATTTTTTCCACAAAAATAACTTTGGCACCCCAATTCTGGACATTCTGAACTCAGAAGGAGCTCCAGACAGTTTCCTCCTTTGTCCCAACAGTTTTGTTCTTTGTCTTCATTTTGTATCTTTATGTCAAAAGGGATTAGAGCTGATCTGAAAATCCTCAGCACGTCAACCTCTCCCTATATAGCAAGTATCTGTCTCTCCCCACTCCAGATTCCTCCTCTGATTCCTCTGGGTGGCTGACAGACAGCAAATAGAGCAAAATAGGCATCTACAGCACAATTTCCTGGGCACACTTGGTTAAGAAAAACACCTAAATTATTTAATAGTCCATAGCCCCTGTCAACTCATTATACAAGTCTGGGCATGCAGATCAAGTGGGGAAGGAAGAGCATATATAAGACCAGTGTCCTGCTGGAGTCCCAGGGCACTAGTTCCCCTTCTGGACGAGATCAGCAGTAAGCAACCACTCTATGCCAGGAAGATGCCCCATTAGTCATGCCCACACTGGAGGCATCCATGGCCTCCTCTCTTGGACTTGGAGGAATCTAAGAGGAACAATGGACAAAATCTGGACTAGCAGTCCATGCACAGGATTCTGGTTCTGCTCATTTGCTACTAGAACCTGTCCCTCCCTTGCTGTGTGACTCTGAGCAAGTCTCTTTAACTTTCTGAATCTCAGGACCCTCTTTTTCTCTGGTAAAACAAAGTCCTCAAACTAGATCAGGGGTTTCTTAGTAGTTTTTTTTTTTAAACAGCGTAATCCTTTCTTTGGAGGAAATCTTATGTGAAGGCTTGATAGAGAAAAGAGATAGAGTCCACCTGTACTTTGTCCCTTGAGGGAGGTTCCGAGAATGTTCTCCTTAGGATGTTCTCCTTAGGATGCCTAATGCTCCTTGAAACAACTTAGAAACCACAGAATTAGAAACCTGAATAGTCGTTGATTCTAAAGGAATGGAGGCTGATTTGCCCCAGGCTATGGACCTATATACTCGCAAATTCATATGTTGAAGCCATAATCCCCAATGAGACTATGTTTAAAAACAGGATGTTTAGAAGATAATTAAGATTAGATGAGGTCACAAGAGTGAGGTCCTAATCTAATAGGATTGGCATCCTTATAAGAAGAGAAAGAGAGATCTCTCTTCTTCCATGTGCACACACCAAGGAACAGTCATGTCAGGACACAGCAAGAACAGCATGTCAGGACACAGCAAGAAGACGTTGTCTGCAAGCCAGGAAGATCACCAAGAACCAAATCAGCTGGCATCTTGAGCTTGGACTCCCCAGCCTCCAGAACTGTGAGAAGTAAATTTCTGTTGTTTAAGCCACCCAGTCTGTTGTATTTTTATAGCAGCCTTAGCAAATAGAGTCCGGCTGTAGAATTTGTGGCCTCTCAGTCCAAGGATGAGAGTAGCTGCCATAACTTTGAGTTTCACTCCTTTTATGTACATATGTCAGTGTCCCAGTTTGAAGGCAAAGGGATAAACCACTTCCTCCACAAGAGATTCCCTCTCCACTCCAACCACATAAATATCTTTTTTCCATGAACTCTTCCTGTCCTTCTGTTTTATCTCTTGGTTGAATAATAAAAATCAACTTAACTTAAAATCATTTGGGCAGTCAGTTCTTTCCAGTACTCCCTCCTAACTGTTATTTTATTCCCCTGTCCAACAATCCTTGCTGATTCCCCTGTAGGTATCAAATAAAGAACAAAATATCACCTGCCCCATCTTTGCCATCCATAGCTTCCTCACAGATCACCTAGGTTGTGGGTCCCTCATGGATACCACTATACTCCTTGTGTTTTCCGCTTCTGCACAGCGTTTACTCTATTTCTTCATCTAACATGCCTCCTCTGGATGTCTACATCCTGCCCACCCTTCAAGAACCAACTCAGATGCCACCTTCTCCATGAAAGCTTTCCTGAAATGTTTAGTTGGAAATATTATCTACCTCTTCTGCACCTCCATCACCGCTGACTATGCTAATCACGGCACATAGCACCCATTTTCCCCCACTATGACTACTGGATAACTTCTTAAATCCCCTTTTCAATTGTAAACGTCTTAAGGACAAAGACCATTGTCTTATTCATCTTTTAGTCTTACACACTGCCTGGTGCAGTGCCTTGTAATTAGGAGGTGCTCAATAAATAATGGTTAAATGGAAGAATGGATGGAGGAATTTGAGAATAACTGCACCTGATTAGGTAGGGAATAATTTAAGTATAGATAGAGCTTTTAATATGCCTGTGCATAAAAGAGGAAGCATGAACCTGGAATATGTGATGAGTTTGGGGGCAGATGTCAGAGATGAAAGGTACAGTAACTCATAATTCATTCAACAGCTACACACTTGCTAAGCACTAACAATATGCCAGGAACTGTTACACCGCTGGTGAGCAAAACAGACGAGATTCTGACTTCTTGGAAGTTGCAGTGTAGTGGGGAAAGTGTAATGGGAGAAAGAGACATTAGACACCTGAGTATTATATAAAATAATAATTTTAACTAGTAGCTTGCTATATAAAGGAAAAGAAGTTCCTGTAAGGGAAAGTAGGAGAGGGACACAATTTAGATTGAAGGATGAGGAAAGGGCTCTCCAAGGAGGTGCCATTTTAGGGAAAGGTTAACTAGGTTAAGATCTGAAGGGTGATTAGAAGTCAGCCAGGCCTAGGGGCAGATAAAGGTCCTAAGGCAGGAAACTGACCCTGTAAGGAACTGCGTGGCCAGGGGGGCGCAAGCATAGGCAGGGAATTGGTAGCTGAGGAGGAGAGTGTGCCCAGTGCTCACACAGGGCCCTCCAGGTAAGGAGTCTGGGGTCATTCCAAGTATGGTGGGAATCATTGAAATGTTTCAGCAGTGGAGGCACACAATCCTCCCCTCACGATGGCTGCTGCATGGAAAAAGGATTGGAACAGAATAATCTTTGGCTACAGAGACTGTAGTTAGGAGACCTGCAAGCAAGAGTCTGTAGTGGTTTAGACTGAAGGGGTGGCAGTGGATATGGAAAGTAGCAGCAGAACTGGAGAAATATTTTGGAGGTATAATAATTTAGGAGCACTTATTGACACCTGACTTTTCATATATATTATATTTTCTTGTCAGTGTCTTACAACATTGTCTCATAAGTCTGTAAGAACATGGATTTGTCTTATACATTGCTGAATCCGCAAGGCCCGTAACAGTGCTTGGCATACAGTAAGTGCTAAGTAAATATTTGGTGAATAAACTTATGGTATAATGATTTATAAATTAGAAGTAAAAGTAAAAAAAGAAGTATAAAGAATGAATTTCAGGATGTGGGCTTCAGCACTAAGGAGGATTGAGGTGACATTTATTGAGATGAGAAAATAATGAAGAGGAACTGTTTTGGGGGATAAGATCAACAACCCATTTTTTGACATGTTGAGTTTCATAGATGCCTATGAGATATCCATATGGAAATTCTGGTCTGGAGATACAAATTTAGGTAATATCTACACAGATATAGCATTTCAAGCCATGGAATCATCTAAGACAAGATTTCTTGACCTGAAGTCTGCAATGGCCAAGGGGCTCATGGGTTTCCATGAATCTGGATGGGAAAAATATATTTTCATTTTTAGTAAATTCCAAGTTAAAGTTATCATTTTCTTCAATTATGAATGTAGACAACAAATTACAGCAGTATACGCAGTACCTGTGACATTTGGTCAGTAATAAAAATTACAGATATTTTCACATTCACGTTACAACTGTTACAGACACCTTGCAATATCATTTGTGCTCATAACTACTTCAACATTATAGAAGTCATTGGACTCACCATTAGATCTTTTTATGGAACACATAGCATAAAAAGCACATATATTGCTATATTACAAATTTGGGTTTTTATGTTTTGATAAATGTTTATCAGAATAATTTATTTCTTTTATTGCTCTATTTATTTTACTTAATGTATCTGAAAGCATTATTGTGAGGAAGGGTACTTAGACTTGACCAGCCAGAGACTCTGTGTCACTAAATTAGTTAAGAGTCCATGGGAGGAGCTAGAGACGGTGTCTGAGGAAGAGGGAGCTACTAGGGACAGGGGAACTGGCCAAGGAATGGAGGTTGGAGGAGAAACAGCCAAGGGGTGAGGGAAGCTGACTAGAGAGATTAGATCAGGCCAGTGATGAACCAGTTAAGTTCAATAGAAGCAGGAAGCGATGGAAAGCTTATAATTGAGAACAGAGGAGAAGAATGAAGAGCTCCAGGAGCTGACCCAGGGCTTCACACCCAGGGCTTCACATTCAGGAAAGATGAGAGAGAGGGAAGTATAGAAACAACTGTCCAGGGAACACTACTGAACAGAGGCCTATGAACAGCCTCTCTTGAGCTGGGGACCCTGAGACACATCTTCCAAAAAGGACTGGTGACTCGCAGGTTGGGTGGAAGGATGCCTGGGACAGGGCATCAGTGGAAGAATCACTGGGCTGAGAGGCCATGGATTCAGGCCCTGGCCTTGACCAGCTCTGTGACTTTGGTCCAATCTACTTCTTCCCCAGGTGGGTCTGTTTCTTCATCCTATGGCTGAGGGGGTTGAACTAGAAAATCCCTAAGGGTCCCTCCAATACAGAAAATGAAGGATTTGGTCACTGCTCTGTTCTGGGCCTGCTGTGATACCAGCTGGCTGGTCACACTGGACAAATGTCTTCCCCCCTGGGCCTCCAACTCCTAAAATTCAGATATTGGCCAAATGTCCTCTTGAACTCTTCTAGTACTAATAACCTGTGTCTGGGGCTGTTTGTTTAAAATCAACCCGGAAAGCCCAGCCAAAAGGGCCTTCCTCTCTCTGATTGACTGACAAAGTCAAAGAGCCTCGCCTGGGCTGGGGGTGAACACAAAAAGGAGAACCAGGAAGTGGACCCAGCTGCTCAGAGCCTCCCTCCTTTGTTTTCTCCTTGTAGGATATTCAGACTATTCTCACAACACCTGTGATGCTTACTTGTTTCTAAATTGTTATTTCTCATCCCCTCCTCCATCTCGTAGACTATGAGCTCCTTAGACTAGGGAAATTGCCTTACAGATTCCCCTTTTTTTGTTGTTTTCTGTTTTTTGTTTTTGCGGTACGCGGGCCTCTCACTGTTGTGGCCTCTCCTGTTGCAGAGCACAGCCTCCAGACGTGCAGGCTCAGCAGCCTTGGCTCATGGGCCCAGCCGCTCCGTGGCATGTGGGATCTTCCCGGACCGGGGCATGAACCCGTGTCCTCTGCATCGGCAGGCAGACTCTCAACCACTGTGCCAGCAGGGAAGCCCCCCCAGATTCCCTTTTTATCTCTACTGCCTGACTCAATAAATATTTGCTGAACGAATGAATAATATAACAACTTTGTGAATGAATGACCTAAAAATTATATAACAAATTTTTTTGAGAATAATTATTTGATTGGGGTAAGAGTAATTGAAGTGCGAATAGAGGGTTAAATACATCAGAATACTTATATTTATACAGAAAACTAAAAATGGGCTATGGTCAATAAGTGGTGAGTATCAAATTTTGTTAAGGTATTGTGTTTCTCCATTTTATCTACCTATATGTCTCCAAACCTTAGAGGAAAATAGATTTTATAATCACTCTGATGACTCTATGGGAAGTGAGGTCTCCTTATCCCTTTCCCTGATCTCTTTCTTCAAGGGCCCAGCAGAGAATGAGTCAAATACTGATCTCACTGGTCAGGTTTCAGGCCACTGACTGGCCCTCTCTTCTGCTTTCTGTCTCAGGAGCAGTTCCTGAGCCACTGCCTACTCAGACTTGAAGACCAGCTGCAGAGCGATCCTCCTCAGTCTTCAGCCCAAGCTGCAGTTTCCAACCAATTTTACCAAAAATCCTTGGGGTGAGATATCAAGCCCTAGCCCAACCAATAACAGAGTGGCTCATGGTTTCCAATTTGCTATGTATTAGTGCACAGCCACCTAAAGAACACCAAAGGAAAATATGTAGCCAAGGCAGGATAAGATTTGGGTATTCCTAGGTCCCCTTGGTTTTACCAGAGAAATCCCTATTCTCTTAGGTGCTTGAGGGAAAAACACTCTGAGTCAGAGTATACTAGTCATTGTGTAGAGACCAGAGAGGTGAACTGAGAAAATGAGAATGTCTTAGAAATCATTTAGTTACAAGGAACCGAAAGTCATTTCAACTAACTTGAGAAGAATTTATTGTAAAGATACAAAAATTCAGAGAACCAGATTGCATCAAGGGGAAAGCAGAAGATAGATGGCAGAGAGATAAGGAGTTAGTGAAAGGTTAAGGAAGTAGAGATAGCAACTGTGGATGCTCTTTGAGAAAGTCAGCAATAAAACAGAGAAATGAGTCAGTAACCCAAGGGAGTATTGGAGAAGAAAAGGTTCTTGGGATTTTAATTAAGGAATAGGAGTCAGAAGAGGAGCAAATGAGGAAAAGAAAGATGAGATCATTGATGCACAGTAGATGCTCAATAAATATGTGCAAATTAATTGAAACCACCTGGGCCAAAGAGCATTAAAGTTAAATCTGGCTCAAGGGACACTGAGCATATTTTCTACATTTCTGTCCTCATGTTAGGTGACTACTCTCTGATTCCTTCAGCACTGCAGTGTGAGATTCAGGCATTACCCTCCGAGGAAATCAACTGCCTTCTCAGGGCTACAGACAGGAAAATAGGGAGGCATTGCTGCAGTTCTCAAAGCCACAGGCAGTCCCAATGCCAGCTGCTTGTCTATTGTGAAACCAAACAGATGTGAAGAGAGCAGAAAGCAAACAGTAATAGCCAAGATCACATTTCCAAATTAATGCCATGAATCTTAGCCAAATACCAGTCCCAGTAGAAGCTGGTCTTTCTCCCAAAGGGGAGTCTTGCTTCACAGCCAGGACTATTGGGGGTCTAGAAAAGGGACCAGTTCAAGCTAATTATTCTAGTCGTCATAGAGAGTTAAAAGGTAAACTAAGTAAATGAGATGCCTTAGGAACATTTTGGTTATAAGGAACAGATGCTCACTCAAGACAACTTGAATAAAATGGAATTTATCATAAGGACCCAGGGGAATATTATAGAACAGAACTATTAAAAAAAAAAAAATAGGGACTTCCCTGGTGGCGCAGTGCTTAAGAATCCGCCTGCCAATGCAGGGGACACAGGTTCGAGCCCTGGTCCGGGAAGATCCCACAGGCTGCAGAGCAACGAAACTTGTGTGCCACAACTACTGAAGCCCGTGCACCTCGAGCCCTTGCTCCACAGCAAGAGAAGGCACCGCAATGAGAAGCCCGCACGCCACAATGAAGAGTAGTCTCCACTCACCACAACTAGAAAGAAGCCCATGCACTGCAACAAAGAGCCTGCGTGCCCCAACGAAAGATCTCGCTTGCCGCAATGAAGATCCCACATGCTGCAACTAAGACCCAACACAGCCAAATAAATAATAAATAAACAAATTTTTAAAAAAGAGAAGATAAAAGCTTTTAAGTTATATAAAAACTGAGATAACTTATCACCAGTAGGCACTACAAGAAATGTTAAAGACCTCCACATGGAAGAAAAACAATGTCAAGTGGAAGTTAGGACCTACACAATGGAATGGAGACACTAGAAATGATAAATGTGAGAGTGAACATAAATTTTTTACTATTTTAATCTCTTTAAAATATAATTGTTTAAATATATTTACACATTTTGGGAATTTATAATATATGTAAAAGTAAAATGTGTAACAACAAAAGCACAAAGGTCAGGAAGGGAGAATAAAAATGAAGCCATATACTACTATTGTACGGTTCTTATTCAATCTATAAGATGATGTAATAATATTATAATATGTAATTTATATGTATATGTAATTTATATGTATTATACAAATATGTATAATATGTAATATAATATGTAATTATAATGATGTAATAATATTATTTGAAGGTGGACTGTGTTAAGTTAAAAGTATATGCTATAAACCCTAGAGCAACCACTAAAACTAAGTCAATAAAGAAGATTAAATGAAATTATTTAAAATATGCAATTAATAAAAAAGAAGTCAGTTAAGAAAAATGATGGGAGGGAGGGGAAAAGAACAAATGGACCAAATAGAAAATAAATAGCTTGGGGAAAAACTTAGTTCCAACCATAACAATAATCACATAAATGTAAATTGTATAAATACACCAGTATAAAGTGTAGAGCTTTCAGATTAAATGAAAACATCTAAAGTATTAAGAAAGAATAAAAACAAACCACTAACCTAGAATTCTGTGTCCTGCAAACAAAAATTGAGGGAATTTGTCATCAGTAAATCTGCCTTAAAATAAATGTTAAAAGAAGTTCTTCAGAAAGAAGGAAAACTATACAGGTCAGAAACTTGGATCTCCCTAAAGAAAGGAAGACTATTAGATAAGTAATAAATGAAGGTAAAATTAAAATTTCATATTTCTTATCTCTATCTTACTGTTAGTTTAAAATAATGACAGCAACAACACATTGTGTGTTTATAGCTTATGAAGAAGTGAAATGAATAACAGCAATAACACAAGGGAGAGAAGGGAGAAATTGGGAATTCCCTGATATGAGGTATCTACACCACCCATGAAGTAATATAATTTCACTTGAAAGTGGGCTTAGAGTAATTGTAAATATATATTTCAAACTCTAGCACAACTACTAAAAACAATTTTAAGAAGTATAACTGATATGCTAAAAGAAAATAGAGTCATATGAAATGCTCAGTTAAAACCAGAGAAAGCATAAAGAGTGGAAGAATTTTTTAAAGAAAAAGTGCAACAAATAGAAAACAAATTTAGTAGATACTAATCCAACTATATTAGTAATCACTGTAAATGTGAATGGTCCAACTAACAGACAGAGATGCCAGGGTGAATGTAAAATAAAAGAAGAAGACCCAGCTCTAAGTTGTCCATAAGAAATCCTTTAAATATAAGGACACAGATATATTAAAAGTAAAGAAATGAAGAAAGATATACCATGCTCATACTAATCAAAAAAAAGTAGGAGTAGCTATGTTAGAGACAAAGCAGACTTCAAACAACAAACAAAAAATATTAGGGATAAAGAAGTCAATTAATCGAAAGGCCATAACCATACTAAATACCTAATAACAGAGCTCTAAAATGCAAGAAGCAGAAACAAAAATGCAGGAAGAAATAGACAAATCCACAATTCTAATCAGAGGTTTCAACACTCCTCTCTAAATAATTCATACAACTAATAAACAGAAAAGTAATAAGGATTTAGAAAACATGAACACTATCAACCAACTTGATTGAACTGACATGTATAGAATATTCTACCCAACAGCAGCAGAAGACTTTCTTTTCAAGTGCACACACTAAATATTTACTAAGATAGACCATATTCTGGGCCATGAAACAAGTCTCAATAAATTTAGAATGATTAAAATCACCCAGAGAATTTCCTTAGACCACAATGGAATTAAAGTAGACATTAATGACAGAAAGGTATATGCCCAAATATTTGGAAACTAAATAACTCTCTTCCAAATAACCCATGAGCCAAAGAATAAATCACAAGAGAAATTAGAAAGCATTTTGATTGAAAAAAAATGAAAACATATCAAAATGTCTTTTTTTGTGTGGGGGGAAGCTAAAGCAGAGCTTACAGGATAATTTATAGCACTGAAAACCTCATATTAGAGAAATAGAAAATTTTAAAATCAATGACCTAAGCTTCCACCTTAAGAAACTAGAAAAATAAAGGCAAACCCAAAGTCAGCAGAAGGAAGTAAATAATAAATGTAAGAACAGAAATCAAGGAATGGAAAACATAAAAATAATGGAGAAAAACAATAAAACCAAATGTTTCTTTTAAAATAAAAGTGATAGGCAGGCGGATGGGAGGTGGGGCAGAAAGAGAACAAACTACCAATATGAGAAATGAGAGAAGG
This sequence comes from Neophocaena asiaeorientalis asiaeorientalis, assembly GCF_003031525.2. Lineage (NCBI taxonomy): Eukaryota > Metazoa > Chordata > Mammalia > Artiodactyla > Phocoenidae > Neophocaena > Neophocaena asiaeorientalis. The sequence goes on from NW_020175191.1 coordinate 718,353, forward strand.
GGTATAACTATAGATCTTACAGACATCAAAAGGAGAACAAGTAAATATTACGAAAACTTTATGCCAATACATAGAACTTAGATAAAGTGGACAAATATTTTTAAAGACACAAACTATCAAAACTCACACAAGAAAATGTATCTTAAATAGTCGTGTAGCTATGAAAGGAATTTGTTTGTAAAAACTTTTGCATAAAGAAAACTCTGGGCCTAAACCACTTTACTGGTGAATTCTACCAAAAATTAAAGAAAGCTATCATGCCCATTTCATCTAAACTGTTCCACAAAATAAAAGTTGAGGGAGCACTTGCAATTCATTCTGACTCCAGCATTACCCTGATGCCAAAACCAAACGGTTATTTTAGGAAAACTAAACTACAAACTAATTTCCAAAATTAATGTAAACACAAGAATTCTTAACAAAATTTAAGCAAGTTGAATCCAGCAAGGTATAAAAAGGATAATACATTATGACCAGTAAAGTTTATCTCCAGAATAAAAGATCAATTTAACATTCAAAAATCACTCAGTATAGGGACTTCCCTGGTGGTCCAGTGGTTAATAATCTGCCTTGCAATGCAGGAAACATGGGTTTGACCCCTGGTCAGGGAATTAAAGATACCACATGCCACAGAGCAACTAAGCCCGCGTGCCTCAACTACTGTGTCCTCGCACCCTACAACTAGAGATCCCGTGTACTGCAACTAAGACCTGACGCAGCCAAATAAAATTTTAAATTTTTTTAAATCTTTAAAAAAAAATCAATCAGTATAACCACCACATTAACAGTCTAAAAAGGAAAAATCGTGTAATTAATCTCAATAGTTACAGAAAAATCTTTTGTCAAAATTCAAAACACCCATTCATAATAGAAACTCTCAGCAAACTAAGGATAGAAGGGAACGTTCTCAACTTAATAAAGGGTATCTACGGGAAAACTACAGCTAACACAACACTAAATGGTGAAATGTTTTTTCTCCTAAGATCAGGAAAAAGGCAAGGTTATCTGCTCTCCCCACTCCTATTCAACATTGTACTAAAGGTACTATTCAGGTGCAATCAGGAAAAACAAGAAAAGAATTAAAAGGTATCCAAACTAGACGGGAGAAATAAAACTCTCTACCCTGAAATTTACTTTCTCTAATTTCATAAGCTCATTACCCTGGCATGGTAGAATTTGGAAAAGTCCCACTTATCTGTTGGGTTCTGGCTAATGCATTCTGCCCCTTTGTCTACCATTCCATTTTTTAACATCAGGAGGACTGCTTGGGATTAGACACAGTCAGGGACTTCCATTCTAATATCAGTGCTAGGGTCTGGTCAACCTTTTCTCCTTTCCCCTTCTCCTCCTCCTCCTTCTTTCTCCTCCCCCTCATCCCCCCACCCCCTCCCCCTACTCTCCCTCACTCTCTCCCCCTCAAATACTACAAAGTTAAAGAAGTCAGAGAGAGCACAGATCTCTGCTGAGCTTCTGCTTGAGCATGTTCACCCATTTCTCTTCCATTTTAACACCGTCTCTCATCTCCAAGAATCCAGATAGGTAAAATTCTCTCAGAATATGCTTATGCCTGAGAGTTTCCTCATCCTGAAAGGGTAAGAAAGAGAAATACTCTAGGCATTAGATAAACATCACATCAAGCTACTCATGGCTGGCTAATATGCTCTCAATGTCCTTATGGGGATAGATGATATTTGAGTGTGGATGAAGGGGGGAAGAGGCTCAGCAGCTCAACTTGCCTTGATTCTTAGTACTAAGCTGCCTCCAGCCCACGCAAAAGGAATTGCCCATGCTGGCACAAATGTGACTGGAGGAACACACGGGGGTTTGGTGTCAAAGCCTCACAGTAATGAAACTAGGGCATTTGCCTGACCTTGACTTCTGCATACCCTGCTTTCAGGAATACTGCAGAGTTATCAGTGCCTGGCATAGACAGCTAAGGATACAGAACCCTAGGTCCCTGTCATCTCTTATTCAACCTTCCCCTTACCAACTGCTATGATCACCCAGTAGAATGGACCACGCTTACCCAAAATTTGACTCTGAAGTCAAAATTGATGATGCCAGACAAACATATGAAAAGTTTTGTTGGTCACATAATGACACTCTCTGGGAAGAGCAAGAGAGGCTCGCAAGAGGCCAAAAATGAAAGACAGCAATAGGGAATAAAAGGACAACTGGATTGGGGTTTTACTGTGATTATGGAATGGGATTGGGGTAAGGACCTGGGCTGGGGTGGTTTGAAATGCCCACTGATGTCAAAGCAAGAAGCACCTTGGCTTTCTTACTAACTTGTCCAAGAGAAAGAGAAGTGGGCTTGAAAATCTGTCAGGATTCAAACATCAAAAATGGAGTCAGGCTCTTTAGGACAGCAGCACTATCAGTAATTCCTTCAGAGATCTGCCTCCCCAACTCCCTGCCCTCAGTGTGGGGAACCTGGACCAGGTCTCCACCCCGGCAACGTCTGTCTTTGGGAAGAGCATGTTGTTGGAGTGGAGTATCACTCCCACACAAGGAGCAGCTATATGTGTAGAGGTGACAAAACCTAATGAACTTGCAGATAATATTTAAATTGTTAAACAGAACAGCATATTTACTACCACGTTTATCCCTAAGCATTTGCAGTAAATATCAAAGTGATGCCATTATGTGGTCCCCCAGTGGCATGTACTTGGAAGCTCTCTTTTTTTAGCCAAAATTGATTTGAGGTTGTATATAATTCTTCCTTTCAAATAGCAATTGAGAACCTGAATGGTGGGGAATTAAGCAGAGGAACATGAAGGAGCTTAAAGCAAGAACAGCATAGAATCTGTTCAACCAGCCATACAGCTGATAGTAATCCTGTTGCAGGGACTACCAGCAGTATGGCATAGAGGAAGACATCTTGGCTTTGAAGCCAACTCACTCAGTTTTTAACTCTGACTCAGTGACTTAACAAGTGACCTTAGGAGATTAATTTTCTTATAACCTCATTTTCCCCATCTGTACATTAGCAGTAATATTACCTACCACAATAAGATTGCTATAAGGAAAAAATAAGAACAATTTTTTTCCCAGTGTATTGTATGCCACATATAAAATAGGTACTCAGCAGATGTTACTGCATTTCTACCACTATACTCACTATTAGGAGTACCACCAATACCAACAAATTGTGACTTTTAACAAATGTCCATGTTGTTTATCTCCCCATTCGTCTGTCCATGGTACATAAACTGCTGTCCAAAATTACCAATGAAAAGATCAAGTCTGCACTTTAAAACCTCCAAAGAACTCACCACCTCCTCAGCACACTCCATCTGACCACTCTAACAAAAAGTTCTTCCTTAAACTGAACTGAAATCTAGCTTGCCATGGCACTGCAGCTCCTAAACAGCTGTTAATAGAAAAGTATTTTGGAGGATGTTAGCAGTTGAGTAGAAAATAAAATGAAGATTCTGATTTCCATTTCTGACAATATTTCAGACCAGAGATCTTAAAAAGCCATCCAGGTACAAAGAAACCAAGAAGGCTGTATGAAATATTAAAAAGATAATAAAATATCTTTTTAAGAGTATAGTGCATAGAAGGCATGGTATTACAGTTTAAAAAAAAAAAAAAGAATCCTTATAAGCCAAAAAGGAGATGAAAGCACCAACTCAGAGAGGTGAATTCTGAGCAGCCAGCTGCCTGAGGAAAACTACTCTTCACTGGCAACCTGGAGCTTCCCTTTTAATGGACTTTTCCTGGAGAAAAGACCTGGGCTTACATAAGATGGGAAGGTGAATCTGAGACCCTTGCATGAGTCTAAGACCCTTAAAAACTGATCCCCTCAATGAAAGGATGAACTAAAAAATAATAATAACCCCACAAAGGGAGACAAAAGGAAGGTTGCCTGTCTGAGTCTTGAGACCGAACAAAGGAAGAAATATAAAAGTCTCCCTTGATATAACAGCTCAGGAAGAATATGCATGGGAGTCACACTTTTTGAAAGGCTTTGAAAAACCCAGTAATAAACTAAAGAGGTCTCAAGTTGGTCATAATCCCAGGCTGAGTATAGAAAATGAAAATTCTCTCTAGAGTAATACATCTTAAACTGAGGCTCAGAGGATTTTCACAATTAAGCTCCAGTGAGCATGATCTCACAATCTAAATTCATAAATTAGATCCACAAAATCTTCAGACATTGGACAGAATAAAAAATAAGTATGTTTGTCAAAAATTAAAAATAAGAAAGGATAAAGTTACTTATTAAGATTATATTTTGACAAATTAAGTACACATGTTATAATTTTAAGGGTAATCATTCAAATAATAGAAATAGAATGTATAACATCCAAATTAGTGGAGGTTTAAAAAGTAAAGATGTTAAAAAATCAATCCAAAGGAAAGTGAAAAAAAAAGAGAGAAAAAGAGAAACAATATTAGAGGAAAATAAGAAGCACAAAATAAGTGGTAAGTTTGAACTAAAATATATCAGTAATAACATTAAATGTAAACAAGCTATACTGTCCAGTTAAAAGAGAAATATAAAGGCTATGGACTAGATGAAGAAATAAAGTCTAACTAACATAAGAATACAGAAAGATTGAAAGTGGGGAAAATACCAGCCAAAATAAAGCTGGTAGATTTTCACTCCCAACCAAGATGGAGTAACAGAGACTAGTTTACCCTCTTAGCTAACACAACCAAAAACTGACAAACTATATGGAACAAAATATTGCCAAGACACTGTACATCATGTAACAAAAGACAGTAATCCCTGAAAGATGGAAAACAGAGGAGATGAGGCCTACAATTGCCCAAGCATAGTAACTTGAGAGTTTCCAGGTCACAGAACAGTGAAAGGGCACGCAGGCAGACCCAAGGGACTCCCTGAGGATAGGAGATAAAACTGGGAGTGCAGGTAGGTCAGTGCAGAGAGAGTTAGCAGGACAAAGTTCCAGCAAAGAGAGACCTACACAGAGAGAGAACTCCAGTGGTCTACAGAAGGTCTTCCTCCAGCATTCAAAAGAGTACTTATCAGTGTACACAGTGAGGAAACTACCCAAAGCCAGGAAAAGAACCACTTGAAAGGATCAGAGGTAACAGTACCCAGCAATGACATACAGTTGAGAATAGTGCCTGTTCTCACCATCCAGACTGGAAAACCTCAAGATTCACGGGGAACTGAGTATAGTACACAGAAGGGTCTTTCCTCAACAGTGGGAAATAATTAGCCCTAGACTGAGCACCACTCTGTTTTCGCCTAACAAATCATAAACGCAAGTTCTGAAAATACTGGTTTCCAAGTAATTTAAATGCATGCTAGAGAAAAGCTCAAGAACATTTATAGAAACACTAAAATAACCAACATCAAAAAAGGTAAGATACATAATGTATGGCATCCAATTAAAAAATTACCAGGCATACAAACAAGCAGAAAAATATAATCCATAGTGAGGAGAAAATTTAATCAATCAAAACTGATTCAAATTGACACAAATGTTAGAATTAACAAACAAGGACATTAAAATAGTTATTATAATTGTATTCTGTATGTTTAAAAAGTTAATTAGGGACATGGAGCTATAAAAAAGATCCCAACTTTTAGAAATCAAAATTGAAATGTGTGAGATGCAAATATACTGGGTGGGATTAAGAGCAGATTAGACACTGAAGAAGAAAAGATTAATGAACTTGAAGACATAGCAACAGAACTTACCCAGAACGAAAAGAAGAGAAAGAAAAAGAATCAAAGAGCATATAAAAATCAATTATCTTAATGGTGGTGAGGATTTCATGGATATTTATATAATATAATGACACCAAATTATACATTTTAAATATGGGTAGTTCGCTGTAAGTTATACTTCAAGAAATCTCTTTTTAAAAAATTGGTACTTCTACTGTTCAGCAAGGTGGCTATAGCTAACAATACTGAATTACATACCTGAAAGTTGCTAATAGACTATGTTCTCACCACACACACACACAAATTTTAATGTGAGGTGATAGATGTGATAACTAACCTTATTGTGGTAATCATTTCACAATATATATGTGTATCAAATTATTACATCGTACACCTTAAGCCTATACAATTTTATGTTAATTATATCTCAATTAATCTGAAAAAACAAAAAATTAGTGTAGCTAAATTAATACCAATCAATAAACTTTAAGATATAAAAAATTAAGAAGCAGCACTCAATAATGATAAGTTCAATTTTACCAAAAATATATAATGCTAAATTTGTGTGTTTCTAACAATATAGTCACAGAATGCAAATATTCACAAAACTACAAGAGAAGAAGACAGCTCATATCATAATGGTATATTTTAGTGTTCCTCTCTCCGTAATTGATTGAACAAATAAATTCAGTAAAGCTGTAAAATATTTTAATAGTAAGATCGACAAACTTGACTTAGCTGACATATCCAGAACACTATATTCAATAACTGCATAATACAGAATCTTTTAAAGCACACATGGAAGAGTTACAAAAGCACAAGAATATATAATGACTGTAAATTGTTTCAAAAATTTCAAAACATTAAAATAATACAGAGTATGTCTTGTGATCACAGTGCAATTAAGCTAGATATCAGAAGTGGGCATGGTAAATCACTATGTTTAGAAATTAAGCAATATACTTGTAAATAGTCTGCAGGTCAAAGAAGAAAATTATAATAGAAATTCAGAAAATATTCTAATATTCATGGTAGTGAAAATACCATGTGTCATAATTTACAAGATACAGCTAAAGCAACACCTATGAAGAAGTTTAGAAAACAAGAAAGGCTGAAAATTAATGAGTTAAATATCCACCACAAGAAGTAGTTTTTAACATTAACCCAAAGAATGGAAAAAAATTAAATAGTAAAGGTTTGAACCAAAATTAATAAAATAGAATAAAAACATAAAATAGAATAAACTAAGCCAAAGTTGTTGTTTTGTTTTGTTTTTAAAGAGTTAATAAACCTCTGAACAAGAGAAGGGAGAGAAAAAGAAGGCACAAATAAAATTTAAAAGTAAACAGTCATAGGGCTTCCCTGGTGGCGCAGTGGTTGAGAGTCCGCCAGCCGATGTACGGGACACGGGTTCGAGCCCTGGTCTGGGAGGATCTCACATGCCGCAGAGCGGCTAGGCCCATGAGCCATGGCCACTGAGCCTGTGCGTCCAGAGCCTGAGCTCCGCAACGAGAGAGGCCACAACAGTGAGAAACCCACATACCGCAAAAATAAATAAATAAATAAATAGATGAATAAATAAAATAAAAAACAATTTATGACATCTAGCTGCTTTTCATGTCTAATGCCTACTCCTCTGCCAGGACTCAGCTTAAGTCACCTTCTCCAAAAACTCTACCTTGACCTCCATCATTGACTTAGCACTTTGTGATCATTTGTCTCCTTGTCTGTTTCCTCCACTGGATTGTAAGCTCCAGGAGCTCCACTGCATGGTAAATGTGTGTCCTTGAAATTCTAATTTGCAATTTCAGCATTTGTAAATTGAAATGCAACTCTTAGGAGGAATACATGAGTTAATGAATATTAAACACTCAAAAAAATCTGCTATTCTTATGATCGGTATTTAAGGCAGAGACGAAGTTAATTCTTGGTCTCCACAATATCTAGCCCAATTTCTGAGACACAAAAGTCACTTGCTGAGTAAATTAATAAATGAATGTATTCCATCCTAATCTAACTCTTTTCTAAGCACTCCATGCCCTTTATAACTCTTTGCTCTTATGCACTCTGTTTGGAATGCCATTTCCTCCCCACCCCATCCTACGCCCATCCATTTTCTACCTGGCGAGCTCCTACTTATCCTTCAAGACCAAGATCAAATGTCACATCCTCTTTTCTACCTTCCCAGATTCCCTTGGAGCAAACTTATCTGAGCTTACACAGAATTTTGTTCATAACCCTATTATCATGCTCACGGCATTGTCTTACAATTATTGTAATGTTTGCTTATATGTTAATCTCTCCCTCTTTATAGTGAGCTCTCGCAGAGCAATGATTGATTTATGTATCCCCTGGCCCCAGTAATAGCATTGTGCTGGCATACATTAGGCACTTAATAGGCAAAGAAGAGATTCTCCAACGAGCCCAGAAGTTGATCCCAGTGTCACAGAAATGGTAAGGGAAAAAAGCCTAAGGACTTTTAGGCTCTAAAAAAGCCTCTCCCTGGAGGCAGGGAATCTGGCTGTGTGCTTGGAACAACCTTGCCATTTCTTTATTTCTGTTACTGCAACAATAAGGAAATAATTCAAAAGAGAAAGAAGCAACCGCCACCATCCTATTAAACCAGCGAATCAACCGCTTTCATTTTTCTTTGTTCCTGTACAGTGCTTTATTTATATGCACGCATAATTTTACATAGTTGCACTCATAATGTAGACACAATTTGACACTTTGCTTTTTTTACTTAACCATTTCTCATAAGCATTTTTCCAAGTTACCATACTGTCTACAAAATCATCAATTCCGGCTGCATAATATTCCATTTTGTGGTTTCTAAATTACAGCTATTAAATATAATATTATGCCAAATATCTTTTTACATAGAGCTTTTCTTCTTCTAATTGCTGGTATTTTTCAAACATTTCTGCCTATGACTTCAGTATATTCCTTGGGGCTTTGACAAAAGAGTTGACTTTTTAAGCCCCAGCAAACAGTTAAGGTGGAGCATAGAATAATAGTTCTCTACTTCCGGATATGTTTTTGAATTATGTGAGGATATTTTAAAACTACCAATGTACAGGCCTACCCCAGATCAAATGAATCAGAATCATGGAGTAAAGTAATGGAATGTTTAAAAGGTCTTCAGGTGATTGCAATGCCCGTGAGAATCACAGATTCTATCAGGACAGAGAATTAGGAAGAGCATCATGGCCAGCAGCTTGATGGGTTTTTGTTCCAGAGCAGAGACTTTGCTCTCTCCTGCTGCGGGTGGTCTCTGTAGACCATAGAAATTCACGATATACAGAGGGTTGTTAGAGGCTCACGGGAGAAACCTGATCAGTCATACAGTCATTCAGTCAACGAGTATTTTCTGAGTACCAAGCTGAAAAAATTTTACCCCAGAATTCCAGTCAAATATATCCAATGGCCTATGCTACATTTCTGCCTAGATGTAAATAGACATTCTGAACCCAGCATGTCCAAATACTAACACCTAATTTATCCTGATAAAACCAGCTGTTCCAGTAGTCTTCCTCCACTCAATTAATGGAAATTCCTACCTTCTGATTGCTCAGGTCCAAGACCTTGGGATCGTTCTGGTGCCTCTCCTGTCACATCCCACATTCCAACGTATCAGTGAGTCAGTGAGTCCTATGGGTATTCCCTTCAAAATAGATCCAGAATCTAACCATTTCTCACCACCTCCACCCAGTATCATCCTGGTCCAAGCTACCACCATCTCTTGCCTAGATTATTGCAATAGCCTCTGAAATAGTCTCTCTAATTCACTCTTGCCTTTTGCAGACTTTTCTCCACATAGCAGCCAGAGGATCTTTTAAAAACACAAGTCTGTCATATCAGACTAAAACTGATCAATGTCTCCCCATCTCACCTGGAGTGTGATAGCTAATTTTGGGTCAGCTTCACTGAGCCACAGAGAGACAGGACATTCATTCAAACATTATTTTTGTTGTATCTGTTTGGGGTGTTTCTGGATGAGATTAACATTTGAATCAGTAGACTAAGTAAATCAGATTTTCCTCCCTAATGTTGGTGGGCCTCATCCAATCCCTTAAAGGCCTGAAAAGAACAAAAAGGCCGAGGGAACTCCAGCCTGTTTGCTTACACTGGGACATCAGTCTTTTCCTGACTTCAGACTCCAACTGAAACACTGGTTCTTCCTGGGTCTCGAGCCTGTGGCCTCACAGTCTGGAAGCTACACCTGGGTCTCCAAGCTGCCAACAGCAGATCTTGGGACTTCTCATCCTCCATAATAGCATGAGCTAATTTCCTATAATAAACTAACAAATACCCCGTTGGTTCTGGAGAACCCTAATACACAAAGTAAAATCCCAAGTCCTAATCTAGACCTACAAGTCTGTCAGACTTCCCCATTACCTGTCTGACCCCACCTTCTTCCTCTCCCCTTCAAGCACTGCACTCCCACAATGTTGGCCTCAAAGAAACCAAACATCCTTTGGCCTCAGGACCTTTGTACCTGCTGTTTCCTCTGCCTGGAAAGCTCTCCCACGTGACTCACTCCTTCACTTCCTAAAGGTCTACCTCGGCTCCATGACATCTCATTGAAGAGGACCACCTTGATACACACAACCCCCCAGATAAAATTGCAACCCGTCCCCATATGACGTTCCTAAGTCTTCTTCCTGTGCTTGAATTTTCTCTGTTGTACTCATGACTGCCTGATATATTAAATATTTGTTTGTCTACTGCCTTTTCCCGCACTGAAATGATTCAGACGAGAAAATAACTCAGATACATAATATATTAAGTAGCGATAAGTGCGATAAGGAAGAAAAATAGGGGAAGGGAATAGAACATGAGAGGGTGTTGCTCCCAACAGGCCATTAGGAAAGGCCTCCCTGAGGGAATGTAAGGGAGGTGAGACCAAGGTGACAGAACCAGGACTGAAAACAGAAAAGAGAGGCTGTGAACAAAGAACCCAACCCATATCCCCTCAGCATTCCTTATTCAGATGAAAGTCAGTGATGTCCTTCTGTGAGTGCTACTGCCCTCACCCGAAGTCCTCTCTGACCTGCACAGGGGGCATCGTTGCCTCTAGGAGCAGGCCTTAGCTAATGCCAGGGAATCAGCACCCCAGCTCCCTCCGTCTTCGGGGGGGACAAGTCTGAGGCCTCTTTACAGCCATCTGCCAGAGCACTGAGCCCACTTGCCCACAGTGGGGTCACCTGTTCAATAACACCTTTTGCCTCTGCTCCCTTCCCTTCTGTACCCACCTGTGCTTCCCACTGCCTGGACTCAGGCACTGACATCCTTATCTTAGCACGCAGCCTAAGACAGAAAAGAGCTCACCTGTTTCCTAGTGCCTTCTCGATCTTCAGCCGGAGGGTCTGTGGGAGCGACAAGTGGGGAAGAAGTCCTCTCCTGGGGGAAGCTGTGTGCCATGCCCTGGGCTGCAGGCACAGACAGTCAGGCCAGTTCTCAGTGTCCAGGAGCTGCTCTTGACCCCAGCATCTCACACTGCACCTCCACACAGTAGAGTGTGATATCCAAATCAGGTTGAGGTCCTGGAGGGAGACGGTGGCTGCACAGGCCTGGTGGTGAATTTATAGAAGTGGATTAACCCAATCTGCACACTAAACAGGATGTAAATTAGGTTATTTCAACCCATAAGTTTAGACGTGTCCATAAGAATAAAAATTTATGACAGTGGTAAGATGTGTGGTTGGTGTAAATAAGCTAACCCAAGCAAAATATGCTAAAAATGCTATGGAAATTCTCCAAATTAAGTGAGTGACACCAGCCCCAGTTTTCAGCAGTAGAAGGGGAAGCTGTCTCCTGGCCTTGGGGGCATCTTGGTGCTGCCTCCACTCTGTGCAAGGAGAGGGAGAGAGTGGTCATTATTCAGGTACAAAAAGGTGGCTGCAAGCCCTGGGGAAGAGCCCTGCCTTAGAAGAGGGTCACTCTTAGAGATGGAAGCAGAAAGCACTCCAGGATCCGGGAAAAATCCTCTCAATAATAGTAATAGCAAAGAAGAATAATATAACAGCTAATGTTTCTGAGGACTTACTCTGTGCCTAACACAATTCTGAGCCCTCTATGTGTTCTAATAATTTAATTCTTACAGCCACTCCCATGAGGTAGGTACTATTATGATTTTTTTTTTCTTTTTTGGCCACACCACGAGGCATGCAGGATCTTAGTTCCCCAACAGGGGATTGAACCCAGGCCCCAGCAGTGAAAACACCAAGTCCTAACCACTGGACTGCCAGGGGATTCCTTATGAATCCCATTTTAATCTGAGCAAACTGAGGCTCAGAGGTCAGGCATGCAGTAAGTAGTATAGAACTGCCCTCGGGCAGTGTGACCCCAGAGCCTGCATACTTAACCATAACGTACTATTCCCTCCACTGAACATCACGCTGAAAGGAAATTTGGGAATAATTTATTTCAAACTGTTCACTTTACAGATGAGGAAACTGAGGCCAAGGGGACTTGGTGACTTGCCCAAGGTAAATGGCAGAGCCAAGGTTCTGGCCTAGGATTCCAGACACCATGATTAAAGATCTTTCAAGAGCCCAGGGCACCGCTCCTGCTGCCACTCATAGTAAGAAAGCCAAAGGGGCTGGAATAAGGTGGGGACTATCCGTCTTAATTTTCTTTCCCGTGTGTCCCTGAATCCCAGGTGGAGGAGGTCTGCCTTCAGTAGATTTGCAAAGGGCAGAGCTGGGAAAATTCAGCTCCTGCTCTCAGAGGGATTTCTCTCCTAGCCAGAATACTCTGCCCTGCCTATCTGGGGTAAACTCAGCGGATCAATGCCAGCCCTCACCTCTATGACTAGCCTCCCCTTCCAAGCACCTGACGCTAGTACTTAGCCAAAACAGCACAGTCCCCAAGCGCCAGGCTTTCTTGTCTAGGGTTCATTCTGTTGCAAGTGATCAATCATATCTCAAGTCAGCTCAGCCAAAGAGGAGGTTCTGGGGCGACTGGGAAGCCCAGTGTGGGGAATGGACTGGGCCCAGTGGAGACGTGGCTGTATCCAGGGACTCAGTGTCCTCAGGACTCGGGGTCTCCGTCTCTGCCCCTTCTGTCTGTAGGCCATACTCTCAGGGAGGTTTTCTCCATGAGGTGGGAGAGAGAACAGCCCAAACCTACATTCTGAGGGCCAATCATGCAGAACAGGGGGAGGCCCCTCTCCGAAGACCAATACACTGAATCCATATATTCATTCAACAAGGATGTAGGGAGCACCTATATGGTCAGGCTCAAGGATACAGCCGTAAACAAAACAAATGTAAATCTCATGCCCTATGGAATAGACACTCTCTTGGAGGCAGGATGGGGAAGAAATAAAAAACAAGAGAAGTAGGTGAAGTAAATAGTATGTTACATGGCGATGATTGCAGAGAAAATACAACAGAAGGGGGATAGGAGTGCCAGGCAGTATGTTATTAAATTGGAAGTAGGAGCAGAGAAGGCCTCACTGAGAAAGCGGCACTTGAGCAGAGAGCTCAAGGAGGCAAGAGAGTGAACAAGATGGGTATCTGAAGGAAGAGCATGTCAGGCAAAGGGAACAGCCTGTGCAAAGGCCCTGAGGTGGGAGTGTGCCTGACATGTTGCATGACAGAAGAGAGACCAGTGTGACTAGAGCAGCATGAGAAAGGGGGAAATAGAGGAAATAAGGTCAGAGAAATGACGGAGGGAAGGGACATTTTATGTACAGCCTTGTAGAGAGAGAGAGAAATGGATTGTCATACAAGGGTTGTGGGGGACATTTTATATACGGTTTTACAGGGAAAGAAATAGGTTGTCACTGAAAGGTTTGGGGCAGAGAAATGACATAATCCGACTTACATTTAAAAAGGCTCATTCTGGGGCTTCCCTGGTGGCGCAGTGGTTGAGAGTCCGCCTGCCGATGCAGGGGACGCGGGTTCGTGCCCTGCTCTGGGAAGATCCCACATGCCGCGGAGCGGCTGGGCCCATGAGCCATGGCCGCTGAGCCTGCACGTCCGGAGCCTGTGCTCCGCAACGGGAGAGGCCACAACAGTGAGAGGCGCGCATATCGCAAAATAAATAAATAAATAAATAAATAAAAGGCTCATTCTGGCTGCTGTGTTGAGAACAGACTATGGGAGGCACGAATTGAAACGAGGAGACCAATTAGAAGAGTACTGTGATAACATGGGAGAGAGATGCTGGTGGCTTCAACTAGAGTGGAATTAGTGATAGGATTCGGAACAAATTTTGAAATGGAGCCAACATGACTTCCCGATGAATCATATGTGAATTGACAGAAAGAAAAGTGTCAAGAATGACTCCAAGATTTCTTGCCTGAGCAACAAGGAATGATGGAATTGTCATTAACTGAGATAGAAAAGGCTAAGAAAAGCAGGTTTGGGGGTGGGGAGGGGACAATCGGGGAAAAATCCACTGATAACTTGTAGGGTTTCACACCCATATCTAGGTGAATCGCTGCACAAGGCAGATGGGGTACTCTGATTGGTCGGCTGTGTCACGTGCCAATGTCGGGAAGAAGGACATCGTGATTGACAGCCCCCTTAGGACCCCATGGGATGGGAAAGCCATAATTCCTCAAAGGGAGGGTTGCTGGATATATCTTCCAGCATACTGGTCACAAGCAATAGCCATCTTAGCACAGTGCCAGGCACATAGTAGGTGCCCCCAAAACATTTACTAAGTAAATGAATGAAGCAATTGAAACGTCCCTGAGCTAGCCATTGGAAAACAGTGGTCTTTGCTCAACTTCTTCCCAGGCCGACTCTAACCCCACGCTGGCCTCAGAAAAATCTCCTTGAGCAAAATCTGTAGACAAATAGGACTACCTGTTTTCTTCCTGCTCACAGGGGAGAGGAGGGGCCAGGAGGCCGGGTGCTGCGCAGCACTGGTGGCTGTGTGCCTCCCAGAGAAGGTTTGTGGCCTTGATTTGGGGCAGTAGGAGGCTGAGCAGCAGAGCCTGACCAAGGAGGTCACACAGCCACCCCCAGACACACACCCCAGCTTGCAGCAGCTCTCACCCGGGCTCCACCATTGGCTCTAGGCTGGCCCAGCTGCTAAAATTCTTCTGGTGGGTTAGTAGGAGGGATGGAAAGGCTGAGAAGGAAAAGAAAGAAGAAGTGCCAGATGCCTAGAACCTGGGGCCTCTAAAATTTGGAGCATAGATTGGGAAAGAGAGGAGAGAAGGGAGGAGGGAGTGGGAGGGAGGGGGAGGGGGAGGGAGAGAGACTGATTCACCCCACATCAGGCTGAGCCCCAGGCTCTGACTTCTCCCATGGGCACCAGAATCACATGCGGCAGAGGACAGGCTAAGGCCCCTTGCCAGCGGGGCTGGGCAGCAGGGACAGGAAAGGCCGTGCTCTGCTTACATTACAGCTGCATATGTTCCCCGTCCGTTCTCCACTCTTCTGTGCCCCAGAAGGCTGACTAACCCCAGGAGACTGTGTCATCCAGGCTCCCTAGCTGCTTCCAGTAGGGGTTGCCAATGGGAGGCACTGGCAGAGTTCAGAGGGAGGGAGGAGAGAAAGGTGGGGCACTTCTCCCCCACGCCCTGCCTGCTTCAGGGCCGTCTCTGGCTCTAACCATCCACTACTGTACCTCCTGCAGGGCGGCCCGGTTTACTCAGTTCCTCTGGGGCACCCTTCCCTCCCAGCCTGAGGGCTAGTGTGGCTAGGCCCTGGGTGTCTCACCGCCCTGTGTTTCTTCCCTTCACCCTGCCCTCACCTCTGTGAGCCCTCCCTTCATTGAGGTCTCGTCATTGCAACCACCTGGGTTGAACTCATTTTCTTTGAGGGGCCCTGGCTGAGACAAGCCCCAAGCCTCCCTGAGAAATCCTGGGCTCTTGACCTTGTAACCGGCACCAAACAATAACCAAGGGGCAGCTTCACTCAGATAAAAATGCAGTTTCTGATGGTTTGCTTTGTGCCAGACACAGTGGAGGACCCAGAAACGATTCAGATTTGAAGCCCACTCTCTAGGAGCACATAGTCTAGCCAGAATTGAGACTGAAGAGACCTGAGAACTGCTATCGGAAGCCCCCTGCAGCCTGGGGACACCTCAGCACACTCAGCCCCTCACTGCAGCCAAGGGCTGCGCTGCTCCCCCTTCCCACACCCCTCCTGGGCTGCCCTGGTGCCATGGCTTTTCTGTTCAAGGCTGCCTGGGTTCTTCAGTTGTCTCCGCCCCTGGGTGAGGTTGGAGTTTGGTGGAGAGTGGAGCAGAGGCGAGAGGGTAGACCTTGTGTTGCTTCCACACCTCTCAGCCCTTAGGCCAGTTCCAGTATGGAGTGTACAGCCAATGTGCATTTATCAAATAAGCGAATGAAGAAATAAGCAATGCTCCCCCTGAATGCAGGAGCAAAGATGCAAGGTTCTTGCAAGGTGCTGCGCTGGGCTCCATTCAGGGGGAAGGAAAAGCCAAGGCCCCTGGTGCTACAGAGCTCCATCATCAAGGCAAGAACTGTCCCCAGACAGAAATGCTGGACACAGACATAGCATGATTTCCAGAGGTCCAGAGAACAAAGCAAGAGACCACAGCTGAAAGGTCACACCACCGAAGGAGAGTAAGAAATGTGTGCACTGAGCAGTACAAAGTGTGCAAGAGTCTATATGGGTGAGGTTAAACCACAGACTCTGGAACCACGCTGCCCAAGTTCAAATCCTACTTCTGCCTTTTATTTGCTGTGAGACCTTGAACAAATTTATTTAACCATTCTGTGTCAAGTCCTTATCTGTAAATTGGCGACAATGATAGTACACACCTCATAGGCTTATTGTAGAGACTAAATAAGTCATGAAGCAAGTAAGTTATGAAGCAAAAACCCTTAGAAGAGCTCCTGGCACATAGTAAGTGCTGTGTAAGTTTGCTTTTTTTATTCAGCTGGGCAGAAGGGCACAATTCCAACTAGGCAGATATGCTAGTGTTGAAGGTTATCAGCCAAGTGACATCAAAGCAAACTTTCCTCTTTGTATTCTCTTATTTAACAAAAATCGTGAGACTTTTTTGTAATATCGCGTAACAAATAGAATTACACTTAATGCTTCAGCGTGACACAACCCATTTCATCATCTTTTGAAGATGATTCTGTGATATTTCTGATATGATTTTCTTCCCTTTAGGAAGTTAAGAGGTAAACTCCCCAAGCCATAGTATCCTCATCTGTAAGACAGAAAGACACGTACCCTCTTCCAGGCGTTGTAACAGAACTGGATTAAGACAGGGTCTACAGGACATTAACACTGAGCCGGCATTGTCGTGGGTGCCATTGTATCTTCCACTTTCTTGTTCCCTGGAGAAACATCCTTATTCCCCACTGGCTGCCTGGCTCAGGGAAAATGTGACAGGTAGTTGTGCCCCCTTGGTGTGGTCTCGTACCAGGGAGCTCTGCCCAGAGGAGAAGCTGCCAGTTCGATCCTGGCAGCTAAGAGGCCCCCTCTAAGCCGGCCCTGCTTCCAGAATTGGCTGAGGGCTCCTCAAAGGAGCAAAGGCCACCAGGAGGGTGAAAGGAGAGCTCCCACAAAGCCTTGAAGTCCGGCCATGATGCTGGACCAGCTCCTCTTCCCTGTTTGGGAAGTCCCCTGAAGGGGAAGATGCAAAGAGGACCTGCAATGGGCAAATGAAGGGCAACCAGGAGCCAGGATTTGTCTCAACAGCTTAATTCTCTGCTTTCTTGTCAGCCCTGATGGCTGGCAGCGAGGATAATTTGAAATGAAGAATGTGTTTCAAGGAGAAGCAAGAGTCTCTCATCTGAAACTAATTTGTTGTCCAAAATTGTACTGCAGAAGTTGTTTAGAAGTTGCAGATTAAGTCGTGCATAAAAATACAGCAACTCTTGATTATCCACACTCATGGATAATCCAAAAACGACAGGTACCTCAAATGATTTCTATTTGGTTTCGTAATGCAGGATTATTTCCCCTCAACGTGTTTACTTTTCTGCATTTAGTTGTCTTCAGGGTATAGCCAGAGAGCTAGGGAATCTATAACCTTCTGTTCATTGTAAAACAACCAAGGTTTCAGCACCATGCCCTGCAGTGCAGAAGCTGCCTGGGCAGTATTTATAAAAAGAAAAATACAACGCAGGAGAATGAAGAAGGAAGTGAGAGAGAAGGAAAACTATTAGATTTTTGTCCTTTCCACACACAGACCAGGGAGGGGTGATTAAGAAGGTAAGTTCTGAAGTCCGACTCCTCAAATTCAGATCCCAGCTCTGTCTCCTACTAGGTGTGATTTTGAGCACTTACTAACCTCTCACAGCCTCAGTCTTCTCATTTGTAAACTGAGGCTAATAACAGTAGCCCCGTTATAAGGTTGTTGTTAGGATTAAATGGGATCATTTATATAATGTGTTTAGCACAAGGCCAGGCACACAGGAAGCATTCAACGGATGGACATTAATACCAGTAAAAGTTAGTTATAACCAGTTCTAAGAAAACTGGGTACCTGATCTCCTGCAAAGAGGGCTCAATAACATCTTGTGGAATTCACTGAAGGACCCCAGGGGCTGTAGACAGTCTGCAGCCCCTCCATATCCCTCAAGTGGGGATGACCTAGGTTTCAGGGGAAGGGGCAGCTGAAGCTCTGGACGGGCACTGGGGGAGAGCCCAGGATAGCTGTCAGCTCCTCTGTGTGCTGAGCCAACAGGCCCACCATCCAGTCTTAATTATGCTGCCTAATGGGGTAAAGCAATTATGATTCAGAGAAAATTGGCCATTAGCAGCTGGGAAAGCAAACAGCCTTCAATGGCACAGCACAAACACCAGGTCATGAGAGAGCCCCAAGTGTGCCAGGAGGGAAGTGCAGGGGCCGGGGGCTCCACTCCTGGAGCTGCCATTTGGGAAAGGGGAAGGCAGAAGACCTTCAGCTCACTCAGATATGGGTCAAAGAAGAGGGAAATGGAAGAAGGGATACAAAACTACCAAGGTAGCCAGTGAGAATGAAGACACCGGGAGAGCTGTCCTGGATCCCAAAGTTCCAGAGTTTATCTCAGCCATCCCCCTGCCTCTGAAGAACCCCAAACAGGTCAAGGAACCAAAACAACTTAATCAGGTTAAGGTGAAGTTTCAGGATGACACTGATCCTAGGGTAAGGTGACCTAGATTCTAGGTCTGGCTCTGCTAGGAACTTAATTATAGTAGTAGTAACAGCTTTTTATGAACTAGGTACTATGTTAAGCTCTTTACACGGATGATCCCATTTAATCCTCAGAAGCTTTATGAGGAAGATATTATTTTGTCCATTTTACAGATGAAGGAATGAGTAGCTATCTGTAAAGAAACTGCTTTAAATCACCCAGCTAATAAGTAGGTGATCTGGGATTCAAACCAATGTCCTTGTGATTCCAAAGTGCCTGCTTTTAACCACCCTCCGGGGCTATTAGCTTTAGCAGAACAAGCTCAGCTGCTTGGTGTGTGAGGAATTTCTAGCCCAAAGCTGTTTGGGGAACCCAGAAAGAGGACCTCCAGAAGTGGGAGTTGCCACCTCCTGCCTACTGGGTAGGGCCAAGCAGCTCAGTGGAGAGTCAAGGGCTCAGGAGGCCAGGCTGGAAGAGAAGAGCAACAATTTTCTTTTTACATCTTCACAGCAAGGGCTTTGAAGGGTCTCCAGGTGCTTTCACACACCCTCTGGGACCCCTGCCATTCCTTCCTACTTCCCAAGCCCTAGAGGGCAGAAGGCCTTGGGACAACAGTGCCTTGGGGCAAATGTGCCACTGACACTGGGCACTCAGACACATCCTGTAGCCTCCACCTAGCACAGCCTCTGACCCTCAGCCCCTCTGGGCCTCAGACTGCCCTGTTGCCAGCCACTCACTGGCACTCATGGGGCTTTGGGTCTGGAGCCCACTGGGAGCTACCCTAGACCTCAAGGGAAAGATACTGAGGCAGCTGCTTCAAAAGGGTTTCTGACTATTTTCATCTCTTTTTCTCCACCTTCACTTCCCTCAGCACATGCCATATTCCACGTGTTCCATGGGGATCTGCTGAGGAGGGGCAGTGGGAGATCTGGGCTGGGGTGGGAACAGGTTGGGCCAGGTTATCTGGTTGGAGAGAAATCTATGCTGGGCTGAATCTCTCCCCTTCCCCCCCACTGTCATCTCAGCCCTCCAAGATCTCAGCTACAGAGCCAGCATCACTTTGTCAGCAGACCGTTCTCCAAGTCTGTGCGCAGTCCTCAACCCTTCATCTATCATCCCTACTGCATCTAACCCATCTCTTTGTAGTCCATCTCCTCCATTTCTCTCTGTATTCACCCTGCCTCTCAGCCACCAGGCTTTCCTCCACTCCCTCTCAAGTAATAGAGAATTGGAGAGGCGGGTGTGTGAGCTGGGAGGAGACCTTACTGATGGCATTGTCCAACTCTTTCATTCCACGGGTTGGTTAAAGGCAGGACTCTCGCTGGTCCCCGGAGCTCTTGACTTCCTGTTCAGGGTTACCTCCTTCAGGAGGGAAGCTTGTCAAGTTCCGGGGGCAAGTACAATACCCAGTGCCCAGGGGTGGCTAAGCGTCAGACTGTCCTGTGTCCCCACTTGCTCTCACTCTGGCTGGCAGTAGGGAAATGGACTGATAGCCTTGGTGAGCCCTGGGATCCCGTCTTTGTTTCTACTCAGTTTCCTCCAATATGAAGAGAAGTGCTTGAGACTCAAGTGAGGATCAAAAGGTGGACTTTGTGGCCAGTGGAGAACTTCAGCCCAAAGAAACAGGTCATGTGTAATTAGACGTGGCTCCCAGAGGCTGCCTCACCACCACTACCTCCTCCCCTGCCCCCAGCTCCCTGGCCTTGGCTCTCTGAGCCCTTGGATCTCAGAGCAAAGAATTTCCCTCATCAGAGAGTAATTGCCCCTGACTCCCCTCGCTTCTAATCAACAAGCCAAGGTATTTGTTCCTGGGAGCATTATTGATTTCCAGGGACTTGGAACTTAATTACATTTTTGCAGTCTGTTTGGAATCCTCAGAGAAACGAGACACTTTCTGTTCTTTGAACTTACCATGTAGGAGGGCTTCCAGCATCTCAAATATTCCATTCTGCCGTCTGCCCAAGCCTGCAGAGTCACACTGTGTCCCAAGATGTGGCTCAAGCCCTGGTCTGTTGTGAGTGCCTGGACCAAAATGAGTCTGAGCCCAGGGGGATCCACTCCCTTACCCCACTGCAATCTGCCTCCTTTCATGGGCCCAGAGCTTCTAGATTATTGGACAAGATGCAAGGTCATTGGAGGGTCTTGCTCACACACTCAGATTTTCAATCCTGGATGGATTTTAGTGGAATTTCAACTCTGGAAGCTTCCTATGGACTGGGTGTCTGGTTCGATCAGCATAAATTTTGAGGACATGGTGGGGAGAGGGGTCTAATATCTTTAATAAATTCACAAACTTGGATCTTTCTAGTGTGGTGTAGACCAACAGGTAAGTTCCAATCCACTCGCTGAAAGTCCATGTCAGTGAAATGTGTTGAATCTTAAGAAGACAGAGGATGTTAGTATATCAGAACAGTGCAGAGTGGGGGGAACTGTGGACGCTGCCATGTGAATGGGCCAGGCTGTGACTTTTCCACCCATTTCCATTGTCAATATAGATGCAGCCCCTGAAAGCCCTGGCCTTAGGCATTTCCCCCCACAAAAACAGTGAGCCAGCTCCTGGGGCATGATCTCTTCCCTTGCCAGTATGTGGCTCCACCCCAGACCTTCCTGGGGCAACCCTGCCATTTCCCCAGCCTCTGGCTGACATCCAGGTCAAAGCAGCAAGTCAGGGGTATCCTAGCTCACCAATTTCGGGGGTCACCTTCCAGGGCCCACTCTAGAGCTCATAAGTACCAGATCTCCTCTAGCTGCAGGCGTCCCTGAAGATACTTGTTATTTGAGAGTCACCAAGTCATTGCTGGAAGTGGAAGCAAGAGGAAGTGACAGTGAGGAAGGGACACTGAGGATTGGGGTAGAAAAAGGAGAATTCATATCTGCAGAAATTTCCAGACTTTCAGTGAGTGTAAGGAGAGTGGCTCTCTGTCTCCTCCCCACCATCCCCGCCAGCCAATTACCACCCCCACTTACAGGGGCCCATTCATCAAATGACCTGGAAATGTTCACAAGCAGCCAGGTCCAATCTTCCCAGAGAGCAGTGAAGGCCAGCCCGGCTCAGCAGCAAAGCTCAGCTCCAACCAGCCCAGGAGCAAAAACAAAGAGGAGAAATAGCACATGCGGCAAGGATGTGATGGAGAAAAGTGAGCCTCCCAGCTCAGTCCAGGAGGCTATGCAGAAAGTCCCATGAATGGAGTGCAGCTGGGCCACCTTGAAGCCCTCAGTGTGAGATAACAAGCAAGGGCTGGTGCCTGGGATTCTACCAGGAGCCAGACACTCTGCAGGGCGAGTGCCCTTGGAAAACGTAAGAGTGAGAGGTGGATTCCTACCAAGATGTAAGTGAGAGGAACTCACGACAGTAGGAGCAGAGCTGACTGGCAGATGACAGGAGCTGGGGTGACAAGGGGAGAGAGGCCCTGGATTCAGGCCCAGCTGTTTCACGCTGTGCAGGAAGATTGGATCTGGCCATCCTCCCTTCCTTCAGTGCTGCACGATCCTTCTCTGACTTAATTCTCAGCTGTGGCTTCTGGTTGCTTTTTCTCATTTCCAAGTTAGCTGAACAACAGTGTGGACCGTCTTCATGGCTCCCCCTCACTCCCTACTCCACCTGTCCATTCATTTCAAAAGAGTGCCCCTGGGCATCTCCTTGCTTTGGGTTAGACCAGCCCTTTTCCCTCATCTGCCATTGTTCACAGAGCCCATCCATCCCCCTTACCCCTGAGACCTCCTCCTCCTAACCTCTTTCCAAGGGATCCCCCTGAAACAGAACCAGAAACTAGTGGCAGAGGAGCTGGGAAAGGGAAAGCAGTGGAGGACTGCTGTGGTTTTGGGTTCAGGGGCTGCAGGCTTCTCCGGCTGGAGTTGCCCTTCCTCTGAGAAGCCAGTCATGACCAAGAGGACAGGCCAGCCCCAAAGAGGAGTGAAGGGCCGGGAACAAGTAAGAGGGACAATTATAATGAAAACCACTCTAGTCATAAATGCTCTATGTGCCAAGCACAGGGCTAAACCCCCTATCTCATTTAATCCTCAAAGCCACTGTAGGCAGGAATTTTCTCCATTTACAGGTGAGAAATCCAACTTTCAGATAAAGTAATTTGCCGAAAGCCACAAAAACAAACAAGACCAAGATTCAGAGAAATCCTGGCTGTTGGTCCCAGTGAAAACCTTAGCTTCAGTGCTCATCTCCCATCTCTCACCAGCAGGCAAGAGAAAGTGGATGTCAGAAGAGGGGCTGTACAGAGCCCCAGAGGGACCCCAGATCCCCATTCTGTTATCAGCAAGGGGCCCCACCAGTCCCCCGTGTGAGTCCAAGCTCCTTACCTGATGGCACCTGAGGTCACCCCAGCTATGTCTTCACCTTCTCCACAGACTAGGGGGGCATCCAAGGCTGGAACTCAGGACCCCCATCTTGACGTCTGGTTCTGCTTACTGCCTCTTACTGGATATTTTTTCTATCCTGGCCTCATTTGACTCATCATAAAAGGTCTGATGGCTACCAGCATCTCCTTCTAGTCTGCAGAACTGTCTGGGGAAGCATTAAAGACGGAGAAGAAAATAAAAAGATTGGCACTCTTAAAGGAAGGGTGTTTGTCGTTGTTGATATTAACATTTCACCTGAAAAACAGGAGTTTCCCATCCAGACCCACTGCCCCCTTTGTTGTAGGAGCCATGGAGTAGCCTCAGAATTGGTCAATAAGCTCAGATATTCTAGGACTCAGAAAGAGGATCAGGTGCCCTGAAAGAGACAACTTGGTAGTGCTTTTTCCCCAGACCAGGCCAAGAATCTAAAGGTCTGGACATGGCCAGGTGCAGGGCAGAGGAGGTCTCTCACTTGGCAGAAGAAAAGAAAGAAGGATAAAATATGCAAAAGAAAGAGAGAAAAGGTTCTGTTTTCTACAACCAAAAAATTTACCCAAGTGATCAAGCTGTAAAAGGTGTCTGAATTGTTCAAAACAGGCAAGAGCTCTGCCTGGTCATGTCAGGCTGGGCTGGGCTGAGAAGACACATTTATAAAACATCAAAAGGAAAGGAAAGTTCCAGCAGCTGCTCACAGCTGTCAGACACAACTCCTCAAGAATTTATTTTCAAAAGTATATTTCTAGGCTCTCATGCATGGGAAGGCAAGGGTTGTAGATTCACTTGGTCAACTACCCCTGCCACCTCAATAACTAATAACCATCACCCCCGGGGGAGGTGGGGACGGTTGAGGCCCTCAGGGAACAGATGTTTTATTTATCTATCTATATTCTTTCGGCTATATATGCGATGATAACATTTAATTTCTCAGCTAATATTTATGGATTACTCTGTGTCAGACATTGTGCTATACTTGTGTGTGGATGGGTAGTGATTAAGATGTGGTCCCTGTTCCCCAGGAATTCTTGACTAGTGGAAGGGACAAACATGCAAACAACTAACCACCAATACACATTATGCTGGGTGCTGTACGGAGATATGAAGAAAGTACTAAGGGAGCATAGGGGCAGGGTAGAAAGAGTCTTCAAAGAAGCTGTGACAGTTGAGGAGGAATAAGAATTCTCCAAGTAGAAAAGAGGGACAGGACTCTGGGCAGAAGGAACAGCTCCAGCCAAGGGAAGATGATGTGAAAGAGCATGACTGACTCAAGTGTGGCATGCATGAGAACTGGAGTGGTAACTGACGATCAGGCATCATAAACAACCATTTACTGGCCATAGAGGCACCATAATGCTGTATTTACACTCAATCTTAATTTCCCTACTCACGGTTGGCTCTTCCATTGGGCGATCATGTTGGAAAGAGCACCCAGGATTTTACTGGATTCCTGAAAGGATCGTTAGGTTATTTTACCAAAGTTCCAAGTTCCTTTCTAAAACCGTTCTCAAATCAGAGATTTTACTGGGGTCTGAGTGAACTAGATCTTGCATTCTCCTTCCCCACCTCCAGTACTGAGTAGGGCTGGCCCCAGACCAATTTACCTCAGATGCATTTGTCATCCTTTCTTTGCTCTATTCTGTATCATAGTGAGGACAGGGAAATTGGCCCCTGCAGGTTGCATCTCCCAGGCTGCTGGCTGGGTTCAGCCAATGGGAGGTACTGTCAGGAGAGTAGAGGGCATGAGGAAGGGAGAAGCCTGGGAATTTCTTGCCATCCCTCTTTTCCTCAGGCTGTATCTCTGCAGCTGCTGTGACTTCTCCATGGCTCCAGCCCCAACTAGACACATCTACCATGCTTCAGATTCCCACTAACACATCCACCATGGCTCCACTTCAACCTGACGACTCCCAACCCCTGGGCTCTGGTAACATCCCACCCTCCTTTTTCTCCTCAGCCTAAGGGCAGTAATGTTATCCAAGTGTTGTTAAGTTCTGTATTGCCATACCATCTCCTGCTTGGCTTCCCTATTCTTCTATCATCAATTCCTTATACTAAATTCCCTCTGCTGTAAATTCTTAAAATGGTCTCCCTATTTTTCAGTTAGGACCCTGACTAATACAGAGACTATATTTTGTTCATCTCTGCATCTCCCACAGCACCTGCTACAGTGATTTCTCTGAGTGGGTTCCAGGTATTTGCTGGATGGACCGATGACTAGATAGTTGATTAGATAGATGAATGATGGTATGATTAGGTAGCTGAAAAGATCTTCATGATTTAACGAGTGAAAATAAAGGAGTAAATTCCAAAAGAACTAAGAAGAAGGTGATTCCAAGAGACTCATAAGAATGGCCAGGGGTTTAGAACAGCTTTCTGACACAAGCCAAGCCAAAAGAGAATCCAGTAACTGGAAAAGCACAAAAACAGAGGGAGACTGTCAAGTTTGCTCCTTGTTGTATCTGAATTGAGTCACGTATCCCTTCACTCTCTTTCTAGATCTCTTCCTACATTGGCAGAGGCCAGGGGGGAAGATGTGTTAGTGGCAAACAGTTCTAATTTTCATCTGGCAGGCATTTGCATCACATTTACTATGCCTGAGTCTCTGCAAAGTGAAGGATATATAATGGAAGAAACCTCATCACCATTGATTCTCAGTCATATACACTTGAAAAAGTTGCCAGAAGTTCTGGACTGGAAAGGACCTGATTGGCCAGACAACTGTAGCCTGTGGGGTTCTCGGGGATTTTCAACAATTACATTCTCAGAATCCTGCATCATTTTTCTGAGTATATTGCCTTGAATAATTAACAATTCAGAGACTAAGGCTTTCCAAAGCCATTTTGTTCATCTCCCTGATAAGCAGTGTTATACTGAAAGATGCTCAATAAAAGAGATGTTTCCAACTCAGCTATTGACACTGTGGTGTAAGAGAGCACTGAGACTTCAAGCTCCTGCCTCTGCCCCTTAGCTGCTGAGTGTCCACAGGAAAGTCAGTACCCTTCCCTGAGTCTAAGATTCTTGATTCTCTCCTGCCTTCCTCACAGATTTCTGTGAAGACCAGATGAGATGATTGTGAAAGGAAAGTAAAAACCATAAAGCTCAACACCACAATGTCGTTTGTTTTATAGTCAATCAGTTGTCTACATAGATGTAACCTAAAACTTTCTAGCTGCATTGTAATCCCAGATCATATTGCCATATCATATAAGATGGGTCTGTCTTCTGAGTACTCAAAATGCAATAGGTCGTATGAAGATTAAGAGAGTGACCAGAATTCACTTAAAGAAAAGGGGCTGGGGCTTCCCTGGTGGCGCAGTGGTTGAGAATCTGCCTGCTAATGCAGGGGACATGGGTTCGAGCCCTGGTCTGGGAGGATCCCACATGCCGCGGAGCAACCAGGCCCGAGAGCCACAACTACCGAGCCTGCACGTCTGGAGCCTGTGCTCCGCAAAAAGAGAGGCCGCGATAGTGAAACGCCCCCACTTGCCACAACTAGAGAAAGCCCTCGCACAGAAATGAAGACCCAACACAGCAAAAATAAATTAATTAAAAACAAAAGTACCAATGCCACCGTGGATGTGAGGATTAAATTAGTCAATGCTTTAAAGAAAAAAAAAGGGGGGGCTGCCACTGATCAGATCTGGATTAATGAAAATTACCAAAGTAGATTCAAGTGTCTCTTTGGTTCCCTCAGCCGCAACAACTTTCTCCTTATCTTTAAGAAAAAGATTCCTCACCTAAGGCTTCCTGCAAAGACCAGTGCTCCAAGATTACCGAATTGTCTCCATCCTTCCCATTTGCCTACTTCTTCCTCTTCCAATGTTGCTGATATCTTACAATCATTATATGGCCAATTCACACCAAGGTATAGTGTGGCCTCATAGTCCCCTTAATCATGGAGTGCTAATTTTCTAAAGGCTGCACATTGGTGCTAATGTCTTCAGATGCTATTTCAGGAAAACTAAACAAGGAGGTATTTGGAGAGAGGAAAGTAAAAGTGACGCTCTTCCTAAAGGCCCTCAAGTAACACTCCTAGGAACAAATTATTCAGACTTGACGTGTAAGGTCAAACTGGCCATGCTGTGAATCTTTCCTTCATTTTACTTTTCTTCTTCCCAGCCCCATTCAAATTTGGAGGCCAGAAGTAAATTCACCCAGAGGATTTTTAACCCCTCATATCTCCAGGGGAGATACAGAAGTTGGTTCTTTGTGCTGATAGCTCTTGGAATGGAAGAGATTCCCTCCTTATCCAAGACCAGTTTGCAGCCAAATACGGCATTTTCATGAAGAGTAACCCTTTTATAAAGCTCCTCTGGCAGACGTTTCAGGCTAGGCTGGCCTCCCTTACCGCCACACTGGCTGTTCCCTGATTTCTGTCTGCACCATGGGTTAGTGAGTGTTCAGATCATAAAACCCACTTTTCAGATTAGCCTCAACAAAACGTAAGGAAATGAAGTAGTCTGCTGGCACTGACTCATTACAAAACCAATTTAAATGATCAAGTCGATCAATAGTTATTTTCTGAACATCAACCAGCTCTGGTTATGCTCTGCTCAGAATACCCACCCCTCACTTCCTCTTCACAGCCTCTTTTGTGACCCCCTCTTACTGACCCCACTACCACCATCACCACCGTCAACACTGTCACCAAGGATCCCGTTGACAGCCCCACCCCAGGAGCTGTCCAGAATTTCAACAATGCACATCAAACCAGAAGCAGATGGGAGGAAGGGGATTATTTATTTTCTAGTCTTGCCCAAAGCACTCTCTATTTTGAGGGTCAGTTCCCTCCACCTCTATCCAAAGCCCAACATTAGTTTGACTGACAATAGCCTCCACCTCAGCCCAGCTCCAAGAGGCTCCAACTGACCCTGTTTACAATTGCATGGGAGTGCCTCTGCACTGCAGAATTTTCAGTTTCAGGATTTTGCAAATTTTATGAGAATTTTCAGTCAAGCTGATTTTTAGCTTCCCCTTTCCCCTCCAGCTAAAATCAAGATCTTTCATCAAGCTCTGATCTCAGACGGACTTTTTTCTCAGCACTTGGGACATGATTAAATAACAAGCACACGTGCACACACCAGCCCCAAATGCTTTTATTTCCCAGATCTTTCTTCAGTAATAAAGCCTGAAACGGAAAACCGTGCAGAGAAACTGTAGCAAAAAGAGGAATAGGAATAGACAGCGTGCCAGCCTGGCTCCTTCTGGAGAGAGAGGTGAAGAAGTTTACTCATGAAACAAGGGCAAGTTAAATGTATCAAATGGAAGCCTTTCCAAGGAGAACTTTGGGAGGTTCAGTGGTTACCAGTTGGGGGTCCACTGGGTGTGGGTAAAGGGGAATCATGAAATATCTATTTTTCCATACTCTCTAGAGAGCCTGAGGGGATGAGAAGAGGATTGGCCAAAAAGAGCATTCTTTTCACTGTCCAGTTGACATGATCATTAATAGCTCAATTATGGCAATATAAAGAAATCATTAAAATGCAATTATTACAGCTG
This sequence comes from Neophocaena asiaeorientalis asiaeorientalis, assembly GCF_003031525.2. NCBI lineage: Eukaryota > Metazoa > Chordata > Mammalia > Artiodactyla > Phocoenidae > Neophocaena > Neophocaena asiaeorientalis. The sequence goes on from NW_020175191.1 coordinate 746,918, forward strand.
TATAAGTTTATAGCTGCATAACCACATCAAAAGGACACCTCTGTAAGCCTTTATGTGCTCCATAAACGTGAATAAATTGCAACAAAGAAAAGATGATTACCTCAATATGAATCAAGAGTAAATTTGAAATTTCTGTCCTACTCTGTGGAGATAGCAGCAGTGAAAGGCCTGGGTCCTTCTGTGACCCTTAGCCGGCTGGGTATGCCTGCTCGAGTCTTCTCTTTGCTCTAAGCCTGCATCTCCCATCACCTGTCTTTGGTTAAATGGATCCAAATGAATGAAATGAAAGCTAAGCAAGTACCAAAAAATGATCACAACCCCATACATTTGTACATCTCATAGTTCTCACATTCAACAACTCTATAACTAGATAAGATAATTATCCTTGTGGCATGGACATATATACACTACCAAACGTAAAATAGATAGCTAGTGGGAAGCAGCTGCATAGCACAGGGAGATCAGCTCGGTGCTTTGTGACCACCTGGAGGGGTGAGATAGGGAAGGTGGGAGGGAGGAAGACGCAAGAGGGAAGAGATATGGGAACATATGTATATGTATAACTGATTCATTTTGTTATAAAGCAGAAACTAACACACCATTGTAAAGCAATTATACTCCAATGAAGATATTAAAAAAAAAAAGAAAAAAAAACTGAGCCTCAAGGAATGTTTTAAGGAACTTGTATAAGGTTGCATGGTGGGCTGGATAGCGTCTGTGTGTTCCTCCCACCCACTCTCAGATCCACTCTCCACCCTTGTCCACTGTGTTCTGTGCCCTGGGAGGTTGGCTTCCGTGGACTGCGTCAGCCAGGTCCCTTACCCTCTGGCTTTCCATTAAGTTGGGCCAGTGGTAAGCAGTGGCAAGAACACAGAGGGTGAGAGAAGAAAGAAACTGAGATGTGTATTCCCCTGGCTCCCTCCTTGTCCAGCCATGGTGTGGCAGTGGCTATTCCTCTGCCTACAACCACAGCTCCTGCCAGGCGGCCCTCTCCTGGGTGAGAGATACAGGCCCCCCCCAGGTTCTAATGACCTGGACCTGCAGGTTTAGGGGTGGCAGCATTTTCCCTGCTGATGCTAGCCTCAGGGTGCTTCACCATTCCTGGCTGGTTTCCCTTAAATCCCCACACACCCCTCCTTCAAACCCTTTTCATTAATTTTTTTTTTTTTTGGCCGCGTAGGGTCTTCATTGCTCTGCACGGGCTTTCTCTAGTTGTGGCGAGCGGAGGCTACTCTTCGTTGTGGTGCACGGGCTTCTCATTGCAGTGGCTTCTCCTGTTGTAGAGCACGGGCTCTAAGTGTGCAGGCTTCAGTAGTTGTGGCACACGGGCTCAGTAGTTGTGGTGCACAGGTTTAGTTGCTCTGCAGCATGTGGGATCTTCCCGGACCAGAGCTCGAACTGGTGTCCACTGCATTGACAGGAAGATTCTTAACCACTGCGCCACCAGGGAAGCCCTCATTGACTCTTGAATGTGCCCACTGTTTCCTGCCAGGACTGGCGCACTCATCACACATCTGATGAGTGCTGGGATCTGAACTAGAACCCAGATCATCAAAACCCTAGGAGTCCAAGACTGAATAATTCAGAAAATTAAATTTGCTCCAGACACAGACATGCTAATCGTCATCACCATCAAAGCTTTAAGTCCCATACTTCACATGGCACTGTGCTGGGCCACTTAGAGAAAGAATTACAAGAATACAAGCTCTGCTTTCCAGGAACTTTCATGCTGCGTCAAGCACACTGACGTAAGCCACTCTGTAGAGTACATGCACCAGGCAGAGACATCCCAAAGCAACATCTGGCTGGACATGCTGGGGGAGGGGCATCCAATGAGGTGAAAGCAAATGCATTTGGGAGTAGAGCGTTGAACAACGAGAAAAGCACACGTTCTATTTCCAAACTAGGTGGAGGAGAGCAATGGGTCAGATGATCCAAAATTGCAAATGATGTCAAAACATTTCTATCTGGCTTTGATATGCATGATTAGACAACACACTGTGCTTGGTTTGGGGATTTCTGTGGTAGATATGCCTTCCTAATTAATTTTCATCAGACTAAGAGTGAAGGGAGCTCATATTCCTAGAGTTCACACACACCTTTGCTGCTTGGGAGGTAGAAGCAGAGAAACCTGTCCTCCAGTGTTTCTGGAAGTGGGCTAAGGAGCAGATAGCCTGTATGTGACCCACCATAGTTCACTGCCCCCTTTTGCCTGACATTTTCACTCTGTAAGACCTAAGACCATGGGTCTGTGCTTATGGAATGTGGCTCAGGTTCTCAGGACCTAGCAGGCTGATGCAGAGTGGCTCAATAATCCTTCCCCTGAGAATCCAAATGCCTCAAATAGCAACTTGGGCCTTCTCAACGAATCACAGACAGAGGACAGCACTAAAGACTAGCTGTGCAAAGGAAACCATAAACAAGACAAAAAGACAACCCTCAGAATGGGAGAAAATATTTGCAAACAAAGCAACAGACAAAGGGTTAATCTCCAAAATATACAAGCAGCTCATGCAGCTCCATATCAATAAAACAAACAACCCGATCCAAAAATGGGCAGAAGACCTAAACAGACATTTCTCCAAAGAAGATATACAGACTGCCAACAAACACATGAAAGGATGCTCAACATCATTAATCATTAGAGAAATGCAAATCAAAACTACAATGAGATATCATCTCACACCAGTCAGAATGGCCATCATCAAAAAATCTAGAAACAATAAATGCTGGAGAGGGTGTGGAGAAAAGGGAACACTCTTGCACTGCTGGTGGGAATGTGAATTGGTACAGCCACTATGGAGAACAGTATGGAGGTTCCTTAAAAAACTACAAATAGAACTACCATATGACCCAGCAATCCCACTACTAGGCAATACCTTGAGAAAACCATAATTCAAAAAGAGTCATGTACCACAATGTTCATTGCAGCTGTATTTATAATAACCAGAACATGGAAGCAACCTAAGTGTCCACTGAGAGATGAATGGATAAAGAAGATGTGGCACATATATACAACGGAATATTACTCAGTCATATAAAGGAAAAAAACTGGGTTATTTGTAGTTAGGTGGATGGACCTAGAGACTGTCATACAGAGTGAAGTAAGTCAGAAAGAGAAAAACAAATACCGTATGCTCACACATATATACGGAATCTAAAAAAAAAAAAGAATGATGGTTCTGAAGAGCCTAGAGACAGGACAGGAATAAAGACCCAGACATAGGGAATGGACTTGAGGACACAGGGAGGGGGAAGGGTAAGCTGGGACGAAGTGAGAGAGAGGCATGGACATATATACACTGCCAAATGTAAAATAGATAGCTAGTGGGAAGCAGCTGCATAGCACAGGGAGATCAGCTCGGTGCCTTGTGTCCACCTAGAGGGCTGGGATAGGGAGGGTGGGAGGGAGGGAGACGCAAGAGGGAGGGGATATGGGGATATATGTATATGTATAGCTGATTCACTTTGTTATACAGCAGAAACTAACATAACATTGTAAAGCAATTATACTGCAATAAAGATGTTAAAAAAAAAAAAGGAGGAAGAGACCTAGGAGTTTGTTACAAGTCAGGCCCCTGCCCAGAGCTAACAATGGCTGCACAGCGCCTACAGCAGACATCTCTGCTGTCAGACTGCCAAGCAGAGGTCCCTAGGGCCGAGGCCCTGAGCACTCCCTCTCTGGAGACCATCAGCCTTCTAGCCTGAGGGCTGGATTGCTGCTGCCTTGTCCCACTTGTGGTTGCTCTAGAGCAGTCCCTCCAGCCCTGGGGCCTGACCACTCTGCTGCTTTGGCCCCTCTACCAGAGACTCCTCCACACCTTTGGTGAGACCTCAGCCTGGCTCGTGCTTGAATGTAAGAGACTTGATATATTGAAATGGTAGATAAGCGAGCCATGGTCTGTAAGCTCACTCAGAAATGTCTCCTTTCTTTGCTTCAGAATCCCTGACTCTGTGGCTCCATCAGACTTCTCACGGACCAGGATATGTGGACTTCCTCCCACCCAGGTCGACCCTCCTGATCTCCTTTTTTCTCCCCCAGTTTCCCGGCAGCTCTCTTGGCCAGCCCCCTAGAGGCTAGTGGGATACTAGTCCTTGGCTCTTTCTAAAGGATAAGGCAAACACAATCACTCTTATCCAGACAACTTCATCTCAGAACTTACTCAGCTGTGGATACCATCTCTCTAATCCAGCCAGAATCTTCCACATCTAGTGGGGGCTCAGACCACAGACAACAAGGGCTAAAATAAAAGGCTTCATGCTGCTCTGAACATGCCCTGTTACATAAATGTAACACACACACACACACACACACACACACACACACTTCCCTCCGGCCCTGGGTCTCCTTCCAGGATGACATGTGGCTTGCCTGTGACCTGCCAGCAGAGGCTGGAGTCATTGGCCATGCTGCCATCCAGTCTGGCTCGCACACAGCTGCCTCTGAGTAGAGGAAAAAGCGACCTCTTATAGGTAATGAATGAATAAATGAATGAATGAGGGAGTGATCGAGCCAGTCTTTCTCTCTTTCCTGAAAGCCTTCCCTGCACAAGGCCTGGTCCACTGTCAGAGCAAACTCCAAGTCATGGGAAGAGGACACTTAAAGGACAGAGAACCTGCTGCCTAAGTGGAGCAAGGAAGGTGAGAAGCGGGCCCCCCCCCAAGACCCTGCCAGCCTTCTGTGATTAATGACTCCGCCAAAGTGGCTCCCTTTAAGTCCCAGGACCATTTGCTCAGGGTGAAGGACAATCTGCTGATTTAGAAATGAAATAAAGTGACCGGAACCTTCCAGAGAGTCCAGCGGGAGCTGAAGTAAGAGAATCTGAACCTTCCTCATAAATCATCCTCAGCCTCGGACTATGTGGCCTCCGAACTAGAACCTGCCGTGGTCCCACACCACCACCACACTTGGCGGCTTCCCCAAGCAGCTGCGCGTGGCCGGGTACCCTCTGGCAAGCTGGCAGACAGCACCCCGCAAGCCTGCGGGAGACTCCATGAGGACACAGAGGCGTAGCCCCTACCCCTGGGAAGGGCACTGGCTGTCCCTTGCTGCCTTCCCCCAGGCCCCACACGTGCCCAGCCACATTGGCAGAGCTCCCCACGGACCCACCCAAGGTCTCGGGTCCACACTGCAGGGAAGGCTCACAGCACCTCTGGGGGACAGAGGTCTGTGCCATCCTCACAGGGCCCTGCCACCTCCCCACGTCACTTTGCTGTGTGGCCAAGCTGTTGTCTGAACACAACCTCTCCTTTCCTTTCTTTCTTTTGTTTAAAAATTTAAAGAAGATAAAATAATTTAATTATGTCAGATTCCTGGGGCTGTATCTTGCAATAACAATCACACACACACAAAAAGCTAGCCCAGGACTTCCCTGGTGGTACAGTGGTTAAGAATCCTCCTGCCAATGCAGGGGACACGGGTTCGATCCCTGGTCTGGGAAGATCCCACATGCTGCGGAGCAACTGAGCCCATGTGCTACAACTACTGAGCCTGTGCTCTAGAGCCCGTGAGCCACAACTACTGAGCCCGCGTCCCACAACTACTGAGCCCATGTGCCGCAACTAATGAAGCCCATGCACTTAGAGCCCGTGCTCTGCAACGAGAAGCCACCGCAATGAGAAGCCCACACACCACAACGAAGAGTAGCCCCAGCTCGCCTCAACTAGAGAAAGCCTGCGCACAGCAATGAAGACGCCACGGACACTCTCCCAGGAGTGAGCAGTGCTCCGGAAATGGCACAACAGGCCTGTGCTCCTTCATGTCCTCCATCTCTCTGTCCTCAGTAGAGTCGGGAGGTCCCCCTCCCATCTGTCCCCACCCGCACCCCCACCACTGGATGGCCCTAAGTATGGCTTCTCTACCTTGTGAGTAAGGATGATCCTGGAAAACACTTCAACTTAAATTGGGACCAGCCAACAATAAGACTGTCCGTTAACCTGTAAGCAGGGATGTGTTAACAGTCAGCAGCTGAGCACGGAGGACAGAGGTGACACCGGAAGGGAAGGAAAGCACAAAGATCAGTGGTGTGAAAGCTCTCAGGGCCAAGCTGCCCCTCTCCAGAAGTTCTCCAGCAGCAGCTGGAGCACCACCTTCAGAGGGTGCCATCGTTCCGTTCTGTCCCTTCTCTAAAGGCAGCTGCTAGTGCCTACCATGTGCCAGGCACGTCACAGGTGTTGGAAAGACAGAACGAGGAGATCCATCAGGGAGCCCATAGTCAAGGAGGGCAGGACACACCGGTACAACCCACTGAACCCGAGAGGGAACAAAGTCTGTGCTGAAGGCCGTGAGAGGGCACAGAAGAAAGAAATCATTCGTTTCTAATAAAAATTTAGGGAACATGACAGAGGAGGGGACATTTGAGCATTTGTCACAGAGGAGGGGACAAATGACATTTGACACTTGAAGGAGGAGAAAGTTTTGCAGGACATTACAGGCTGAGGACAAGATGGCAAAGGGACATTCACTAGATGATGTATTAGTTTCCTGCGGCTGCCAAGACAAATTACCACCAACTCGGTGGCTTAAAACAACAGAAATGTATTGGCTCCCAATTCAGGAGGTCTGAAGTCCAAAATCAAGGTGTCAGCAGAGCTGGTTCCCTCTGGAAGCTCCGAGGGAGACCAGTCCTGGGCCTCTCTCCAAGCTCCTGGCGGTTGCCGGCCATCCCTGATGCCCCTTGGCTTATAGAGACATTGCTCCAATCTTCGCCTTTATCTCCACACTGCCCTTTTCTCTGTGTGTCTCTGTGTATCTCTTCTCATAAGGACACCAGTCACTGGGTGTAGGGCCCACCCTAACTCCAAGATGATTTCATCTGAAATAAGGATCAGATCCTTAACTATTTACACCTGCAAAGATTCTATTCCCACATAAGGTCACATTCTGAGGTTATGGATGGATATGAATTTGCGGGAGACACACTTTAACCTGCTACAAGTAGTAAATGGTTTGGTTTCTGACATGGCGTCTCATATCCGATTATGCAAATCTTTGCTCCACCCACTTAGGCGGGATGGATATGCTTCTGGATCCCAGCTGGACACAGGCCCAAAGGTGGTGATGATTCAGACCTCACATCCCAATGCCCACGTTTTGAGAGGTGACTTGTGGATACCACCATGCGTGGTGAAGGAAAGGCCAGGATCAAATCTCTAGGCAAGCCAGTGAGTTTAAATTCCTCCTAAAGACCTCAGGTTTCTGTTCATTCAAAGCTCAAACTTCAGTTTCAACATTCCTCAGAGTTTGCTGAGAAAACAAGTGATGCTCTCTCACGTCCCTCCCTACCCCTCCTCTCTCCTCACAACTGGGTACAGCACGTTCTGAACAGAGGGGAGGCTTCAGTGGGGTATGAAATGAAACAAATCAGCAGGCAAACAGCAGAGAAAGCTGGTGTGTCTTTAATATGCAGGCACCATGTCGGGGACTGTGGAGAAAGTCTACCTCTTCATATTGAAACACCAGTGCCCTGGAAAGGGAGCCAGAGGGAGGGGAGGAAATGTACAGCTGAACCCCTCAGCACAGCCACTTCTTAAAGAAGCCACTGATTAAAGAGAAAATGTGAGGAACCAACTGTTCACACTTGCCAAATATTTCTAAAGGCTTCAAAATCACTCAAGGTATATTTTTTCCAGGACGTTCTACAAAATCTGTCACCTCGACACCCAGTGCTCAAACAGGGCAGTGTCTTGAAACATGACTTTGTTGTCTGAGTCACTCACAGTGCTGGCCTGATACTGCTTCTATTTTCTGCCTCCGTGTGAAACCTGCTGCAGAAACAGCTGCACCAGGGCTCAGCCGAACAGCTGCCAGGAGCCCTGGAGAGTGGCCTTCACCCCCTCAGGCGGCCAGACGCAGGATAGCTCCCCTCTGTCTCCCACCCCATTCTACCCTGTGACTAGGGACAGGGCAAGGGCTTGTTGCTTTAGTTGGACAGTGTGAGCGGGAATTGCCTACTCCATAGACGCTAAAGCCTCAGAATGACAGATCTGGAAGCAATCTTAGTGACCGTCTATTCCAAACCCTGCTTTCTACAGTTGAGGAAACTGAGAAACAGAGAAAAGAGTGACTCACCCAAAGGCTAATGGACATCTACCATTTGCTCTGGCCGCTCAGCAATTCTATTCCTTCTTTTGTTCAGGGAATTCCCAGCCCTAGGAGTCTTGGTAGGGATCAGAGCCCATCTCCCACTATAGTAGCTGAAAATGCCAGATCATTACTTCCTGTTCTTTTTTTGTAGTCAGGGCACAGGCACTTGACCTAATCTCTTGCCAAGCAGATGTTCCTGTCCTATTTGATGATATCGTAATCAGCAGATAGTGACCCAATGAAAAGGGGACAGAGGAAGATTTTTCCTCTGAGGTCATGATTATGGAGGTTGTTCCTGGCTCTAAAACTCCTGATTCAATGAACTACTCAATAGCCTTTCAATCAATCTCTCTCTCTCTCTCTCTCTAACTTAGCCACAGCCTCTGTCTGTAGCTTGCAAATAAAGACCTTGGCTTATGTCAAAAATGGTACCAAGAGTTGAGCAGAATCAGACCCTCCAGAAACTGGCAGGAATCTGGCACAGTCAGGGCTGAACATAGTGAAACTCCAGCTAATAGTAAGAGACGCGACACTGCCAAAACATGGTGCAAGGAGCAAAAGCATTCGGTTTTCACCTGTGGTCGCCCAGAATGAATTACCTATTGAAGTCAAGGGTTAGCAGTTACTACCATAGGACAATATATAGAGCATGAGAAGCTCAAGGTCTGTAGGATCAAATGCTTACTTCTAATGGTGCTAGGTGTATCTTTAAAAAGAAAAAATGAAAACTACAAATTCTTAATTTTTCAACTCAAGATACAAAATGAAAACCAAGGATTTTCTAAGATTGTACTAGAAGAATCTCTTTTTTTCTTAGAGCCACTAGGTTGAGATAGACAGAAATCAAACGCAAAGTTCGATCCTGCAGGTTGCTGAATTACAAGATTAGTTGAATTTGCAGCCTTACACTATGGCTTAGGTGAAAATCAGAGCACTGATCATGAAAGAGGCAGACCTGGGAATCTGAGCAGAGACTTATGGGAGGATTCAGATAACTCAGAAAGCACTAAATTTCTCAACTTCATTGAGTTTTATTTCTCTTGTCATCCAACTCAGCCCCCTCTTCTCTTCTCATGTGTCTCTTCCCACCTTGCTTAAAAATCCCAGTGATCTAACACGAAGGTGTTACTTTGCAAGGGGAAGCCAATTCTCTTCACGCCAAACCCCTCTATCCCTCATTAGCTCCACACCTACAACTAGAGTTAGATCTCAGCCTGTCCCTGGGACGGGGTGGGGTGGGACTGGGGACATGAAGTCCATACCAGGAGTGCATATGCAATATCTGAAGGGAAAAGCTTATAGACAAAAGTGCATGACCTTGATGTTTGCTATTAACAGAGACCTGGAGGGAGTATATACGGGAGTAGATTCTGAAGGTGCTAGTCAAACAAGAGAAAAACAATTTTAGGTCAAGCTGAGTTTATTGATATGGTGGCATCTGCCAGTGATTTTACGTTTGATGTACTTGGCTTGAGCATCTAGAAGTGGTTTAAATTGTTTGCTGAGTGAGTTGACAGAAACCTAGGCTCATTAGTACTCTATACTAAATGTAGTCAAGATGCCAGAAATTACAAGGTGTAATTTAGAGGAAGTAAATTCAAAGGCCGAGACAGATAGAAAGGTTAGAGTGGATTTATCATGACTGTTTACCCGTCTCATAAATACGTCTCCCAAGAGGACCCAAAACTCACGTCCTTTGTCAAGGCAATGGTAAATAAATTAGCGAGGGAAGCACCAACATGTTTATAAAAAGCTAGAGAGGCTGTTATCTGTCAGCCAAGGATGCTGGTAGAGAAAAACTGTGGTTGGAAATGAGCTGTAGTTGGAAATTTCAGTTGGGTTGGGGATGTCACAAGGTAACACAGGTCTGGGAGCAGCATTGATTACCAGATGCATAGTGAGCTTGGCTAACCTGATAATCAGACTGGTCTGGCCCATAGGAACCTTTTTTTTTTTTTTTTTGTGGTACGCGGGCATCTCCCTGCTGTGGCCTCTCCCGTTGCGGAGCACAGGCTCCGGACGCGCAGGCTCAGCGGCCATGGCTCATGGGCCCAGCCGCTCCGCGGCATGTGGGATCTTCCCGGACCGGGGCACGAACCCGTGTCCCCTGCATCGGCAGGCGGACTCTCAACCACAGCACCACCAGGGAAACCCTCATAGGAATCTTTAGTATGGCAGCTCATGGTGTCCCAAAAGAAAAAGAGGGAGATGCAATAAGGTCCTTATTTTTATTTGACAGGCTTAGTGAATGGAGACATGAGTTACGCTATCGTGATTGAGTTGCAGTCTATAGCAGCCTTTGTCCATTTCCCACCCCAAAACCATTCACTTACCCCCAATCCTCCTTTCTAACTGAAGTCCATGGAGACTTCTGGGAGATAATTCCTTACTCCAAAAACCAATCTCTAAGGAAGGAAGAGTTCTTCATCTCTTGGACATTATCTGACCGCATGTAGTTCTGGCAGCCAGGGTGGCAGCCAACTTGAAACCATGGAGGGAAGTAAACCAACACACTGAGGAGGGCAGAGCAAAGACATGGAAAGAGCACAGGTCCTGAATGATATTTTTGAGCTGTTGAATTAACCCATGCCGGTATTTCCCTGCATTCGGACTTTTCATTACAGGAAATACATTTTCTTAATGTTTAATCCAGTTAAGATTTTCCGTGATCAAAGCCTAAAATCTCCTAATGATGCAGAGTTCCTCACTCAATACCCATACCTGAGTCAGTTCACAGAGTCAATTTTCTGTGTATGATGCGGAATTTGAGTATCCTTGAGTAAGAAACCTGCAATTACATGGCAACTATACCCTGAATCTTTTCCTAGAAATCCCCAAATTGCCCTGCAAAAATTTACTAGAGTGTCTGTGTACTAGGGAAAAGGAAATACCCAGGGTCCTTTTCAAAATTATTAGCCTGGCTTGGCTCTAAGACAACAGCAAAATCTGAAGATACATAACGGTTATGGTGTCAGAGTGGGTACTAATGAAAGACAGGCACAACACGGAGTTTTACCTAAGTCTACCTCATGGTAGGACCAGTGAGACCTCGAGCCCAGTCCTTTGGTCATTTTCCCAGTTACTGGCCATATGGCTGTAATAGACATATTTAGTTACTGGCAGCAGCCTCATGCAGGCTCTGAGTGGAGAGCAAGGAAATAAAGGTTCCCAGGCGGGAAGAGCCAAGTAGAAACACCTGGAGTTCCCTTATGCTACCAAAATGATAACTAAAATGCAAGACTTCCTCCATGGAAGAATCACAGAGATTTAGCATCACCCTTAAATATTTGAAAAAATACAGAGGTTGAGACTTCTTTTTTTTTAATATTAATTTAATTTTATTCAATACCTATTACTTGAGAGACAGTATAGTAACCTTTTTTTTTAAAGACACCAATTGTACTTGAACATTTGTTACTTTTTTTTTTTAATTTATTTATTTACTTTTGGCTGTGTTGGGTCTTCGTTTCTGTGTGAGGGCTTTCTCTAGTTGTGGCAAGCAGGGGCTGCTCTTCATCGCGGTGCGCAGGCCTCTCACTATCGCGGCCTCTCGTTGTGGAGCACAGGCTCCAGATGCACAGGTTCAGAAGTTGTGGCTTACGGGCCTAGTTGCTCCACGGCATGTGGGATCTTCCCAGACCAGGGCTCGAACCCGTGTCCCCTGCATTAGCAGGCAGATTCTCAACCACTGTGCCACCAGGGAAGCCCGAGACTTCTCTTATGTTCTGATTTAACTGGCCAGTTTGGTGAATTTGGAAGAAAGTAGGTCCTTTACAAGCGGCCATGGATAATTATAAACATAATCAAGGGGTAATTTCAGGTAAAAGCATAGCTTCAGATATGGTCTTTTTACTGGAACAAAGCAACATAATCCCTAGCACCTGTAATGCAGCTATCCAGCAAATACTCTTTTTTCTCTCACTAAGCGGAGGACACCTGAGGCTTTCACCTTGTTGGGACAACAGTACCCTAATACTATCGAGCTGTAGGGAGTGTGTCTATCCCCAGATTTGTGCCACAAATAAGTTTTCTGAGCCCTTGATCATTTCACCCATCTACCAAGAACATGCTGGGGGCTTCCCTGGTGGCGCAGTGGTTGGGAGTCCGCGTGCTGATGCAGGGGACACGGGTTCATGCCCCGGGCCGGGAAGATCACACATGCTGTGGAGCGGCTGAGCCCGTGAGTCATGGCCACTGAGCCTGTGCGTCCGGAGCCTGTGCTCCGCAGCGGGAGAGGCCACAACAGTGAGAGGCCCGCGTACCACAAAAAAAAAAAAAAAAAAAAAGAACGTGCTGGTTCACAAGAACGTTGACATAACATGATGTGAAAAGCAAGAAGTACTGGCTCACTAGACGTCTTAGTAAGATTCATGTACACCCGAGATGTGAGAAAAATACCTTGAAAGCAGTAATGCCTTCTACTTCAGTGGCAGGCACCCAATGGTGGAAAAATGTCCAGTCATTCCCTCCAAAATAAAAGACAATTTTCCATACGTTGTATTCTTACAACGAAGAAAATGGCATTACATTTTGAGGGTCTCTTTGGATTTTAGAAGCGATATATACACATTGTGTTTACTGCTCCAGTCCATTTTCCAGGAGACCAAGAGGGCTGCCAACTTTGAGTAGAGTTCAGAGGAAGAGAAGGTTCTCTAACTAGTTTGGTCTGCAGTGTAAGCATCTCTTTACTTGGGTCTTATGAGTCATAAGCTCTAATGGTATTTGAGGTATCCTTGGCAGATCAGGGTGCTATATGGAATCTGAAGTAAAGTTGGATAGGACAATTGTAGAATATGTCCCTGAGGTTTTGGGAAAAGCCAGGTCCTCTCCAGCAAGTTACTATGTATTATCCTTTTAAGAAACAGCTCTTAGCTTTCTATTAGGCCCTGGTTGAAAGGATGACCATTAGATACAAGGTAATCATGCAAACTGAGCTACCCACCCTGAACTAGATCACCTAACTATAAATCAGGCAGGATTTACACACACGATTATCTGTGGAAGTAATACAAGGAGGACCAAGCTCAAGAAGGTCCTAATGGTACAAGCAAATTTCATAAGGTTATATTCCCAGCATGACTACTCCTAAGGGGTTGCTACTCCTCCCTCTATTTACTTCCATGGATGAGATGCTGTGAACTATGCAGGGTGAATTATCTCTTTGAACCGTATATTGCTATTTCTTACATAGTCAGAAATCATGAGTCTAGAAACCAAGGGGTAGAAGTGGGGATGGAACTTCTCAGTCTCATACTAAATATGTTAGCAAAATTTTTGCTTCCGATTTTTATGACCCTGGGCATTGCAGACTTAGGAATCTTAGCAAAGAAGAATACATCTACCAGGAAACCATTGATTCATTGAATTGAAAGTGGAGGCTCTAACCTAGCCATTTGCAGTTCCTATTCCCACTGAATGAACAGACAAAAAAAAATGGGATTACTGTTCTACTATGTATCAATATATGTTTATGTATTTTAACAATTGTTACTTTCCATTCTTCTCCCTCTCCCTCACTTTTTCATGTAGGGTATGTGCACTGTGATCAGGTTCACAATTTGTTCTATAAGTTACATAATATTAATGTAAATTCATGCCAAAGTTTGAAGAGTAATAGATATCAACCATAGATTCTAAACTTGAAGCTAGATACGTTATCTGATGAGAAGCCGAGGGGGAGATAAGCTGGTTTTTGTTGAGTAAGAGATAACTGAAGTATATTAGGCAAGGACTTTTTCTTTTAGAAGGACACATTTGGAAAGAAGAGTACACATTGATGGTGAGCTGGAAAAGGGATGGACTGTAGTGGACATTCGTCATTGTATTATGGACTTCTTCCTACATTTTGAAAAATCCACTGTCTTATGATATGAGTCTGACTCCCATTAGAACAGCTTGAATGACAGACAGTTTCACAGACTCCCTTGCAGCTAGGATGCAAAAACATGACCTAGAATTGATCAATCAGAAGCAGCCTACCCTACACTTTGAACCAGGAGCTAATGAGGCAAGGAAACAGGGGGTAGGTAAGGGATTTTCTCTCTGGCATCATTGGCAATTCTAGCACAAGTGAACTCCTGGCACAGCCATGGGAGCTATAATGGTGGAGACAAATTTAGGAGCATGTTTCTGGCTGAAGAGCTCTGATCACAGTATTTCAGTCCTCCTGATGGTCCAATGTCTTTTAGCTAAATCACTATACACATCAAACCAGCAAAAGCTGATTTCATTTTAATTGAAATCAAGAACTATGGTTGATACACAAAGTCCCAGAGTGAGTTGGTGACTGTATTTTCATGAGAAAGCTATGTCTTCATAACAAACCACCCCCAAACTGGTGACTTAAAATAAAAACAATTTATAATTTCTCATAATTTTGGGGGTTACTTCTGCCCAAGCCTCACTGTGGCTCTGCCACGGCAGCTGCGTTAGCTGGGCCTCTTTCTCCATGTGTTCTCCCATCCTCAGAGGGATTTGACCAGCTTCCTCGCAGTAGGGTGGTCCTAAGGTTCCAAGAGGATGAAAGCTGAAGCTGCAGGACCTCTTGAAACCAGAGCTTAGTAACCACATGTGTCAGTCTGCCACATTCTATTGGTCCAATCAAGTCACAAGGCCAGCGCAGATTCAAGAGGAGGGGAAATCTATTCTATTTGTCTGTAAGAGGAGACAAAGTTACATCCCAAACAAGCATGCAAACAGAGATGGGAGAAGTTACTGGGGTCATCTTTGCAAACAGTCTGGTATTTGTTGGATCACATAACTGAAATGTGCAGAACCAGCACAGTGGGATCCAGGTGCTCAAACGTTGTCAGAATTCTGTCTCTCTCTTCATTTCTACACTTGACTGGAAAGACAGTAATCAGCAGCCCTGGATTACAGGATCCTTACAGACAATGATCATAGGACAGCTCTATCAAAACCACCTAGGACGAGTTCCCACAGGAAAGAGGAATTCTGTTAAACCAGCAGAAAGAGAAAAAAGTGCAGGAGACAGAGGCAGAGACCAGCCTCAAATTCAGATATCATGTCCCCTGGACCCGGGCTCTTTTCACTCCACTGATTGCCTGCAATTGCTTTATATTCCAAGTGAAAAAAAGGAAGGGGAGTGGGATCCTAACACCCTGCAAAGCCTGCCTGATCACTTGCATTGGGAGGATTTGCCCCACCTATTTAGGGGAGTGTCCCATCTTAAGGGCACCCAGAAGGCAAGATCTTGGCAAGTTGAGTTGGAATGGTGATGTGTTTCCTCCTGCAAGTGATTCATAGCCTCCTGATAGTCTATTTTTACTATGTAGACTGGACAATAGGAAGGAAAACATTGTCACCTACATTATTTGTATCAATATAGACTTAGCTTCTTTAAGCCTTCTCCATCCATCTATGCTTCCCTCTCCAAACTCAGGCTTCTGAGACAGACAAATTTATGTGTAATCCAACTCTGCACTTACTCGGTTTGGTGACCTTAGGCAAGTCACTCAGTCTCTGTGAGCTTCAGCATACTCATCTGTAAAATGGGGTTGACACCCTCTACCTTATAGGGAAGTTGTGAGGATTAAATGAGGTAATGTACACATTAGCAGTGCCCCGTCTCTGCTACCAAGGGAAAGCCTCTGGACCTTCCACCTTGCCTATCTCAAAGCACATTCAAATCCTCTCTATCCATCCACATCCCTTCCTTTGTTTATAATATTCCCACGATGCTTGCCCTTTAGAAAGCTGCTCCTTAACAGATTCTTCCTACCCCATGACTCCTGTGCCCAGTACCCCCATCACCCTTGTGCTCTTGGTTTATACCCTTTCCTCTACTACTCAGCCTCCTTCCTTCATTCCCTCTACGTGGGTTCTGTGTTGATTCTTCCCCCTTGGAAACCACTATATGGCTCCCCCCACAACACAGAATGGCAGGTAGAAGGGTAGGGAGAGGATGAGCTTCTTAGTTCTCCATGGAGGTGGTACCCTAGATGCAGGGAGAGCACCCAGACTTTCGGGTACAGCTGCTCTACAGGCCCTCCCCATGCCTCTCTGAGTGCAGCTGTCTCAAATGCCTCACAAAAACTCCAGCCTGTGAAAGGAGATATTCTGCCTGCTTCTTCTCAGCAAGGCCTTATTCCATGCCTCCAGCTGCTTCCTTTGATCTGAGCTGACCCTCTCCCCCGTCTGTGGGTAATCTTGGCCACCATTACATTCTGTTCCTGATCCCTCTGGAGCCATGTTAATTAAGCACAAAATTGTCACCAAGTTCTCAAGCCAGCCTCCTTCACAGTCTCTATGACCCAAGAGCCCTTCCCATGTGCCAATAAGTTCTGTTCTGCCCTACTTAGATGATTTTAACTGTGTATTGGCCAGGGGCCCAGACATAACCACCTCCAACCCTCCGCATGCAAGGCAGAGATGGTCTCTCGATGTCTTTCAATCATCACTTTACCAGGGAGACTTAATGAAATGATGAGTATACATACAGAGCAATGTGCAAAGGATCCATTCATTCATTAACAAATGCTTTTGAGCAAGATCTCCTATATGCCAGGTACCTATGTTGTTGCCGGGAATATAGCAGTGAATCAAAAGACCAAGCCTCTGAGCTCATAGAAATTACCTTCTAGTGTGGCCTTGGTAAGACCACTGGTTTTCAACCTCGGCTGTACATTAGAAATACCTGGAGAATTTTAAAAATCCTAATATCCCCACTGTATACACAGACCAATTAAACAAGAATTTCTAGTATTTTTTAAAGAGCTCCAAATGATTCCTATGTGGAGCTGCAAATATTTCCTCTGATGCCTCAGATGATCAATCACAAGCCCTTTAAGTAGTCTGGGATGAAGTTTTTCAAGACCGACTTTCATCTTAAGCTTCATTAGAGAATCTCTGCAAGGTGGGAGGGGACTAACCTGCTATGCTTTGTTCTTACTAAGGCCAAACCTGTGATGACTTAACAGGAATATGGACAAGCTATTGAGAGACTAGGTTGGCCCTGAAACTGTCATAGAAAGAACTGAGAAGGTGTCACCTGGGAAAGAGAATATTCTGGATGTAGGTAAAGACTTTCTCCAAATACTGAAAAGGTTGTTCTGTGGTTGAGGGCCCAGATCTGTTCCACCTGTAGGCAGGTGGCTAAAGGAAGGCAGATTTAAGTTCAGTGCAAGCCACAACTCTCAATAATCACAATTATCCTAAGATGCGAGGATCTGTTCTATGGGACAGCAAGGTCCCCATCACTGGAGGCTGTTCAACATTGCCTGCACAACTGCACGGTGGGTCTTGTAGAGGGAACTTGGCACTGAATTAGGGACAGGTTACTTACTTACTATCTGTCAGTAAGAATGGCCTGTGATTTATGGACTTTGCGGGAGGCAGGTGGGTGGCCAAGAACAGTGATTGAGTATCCCAGAAATTACATAGCTGGGTGGTGGCTGGAGGATGTATCTAGGGCAGTTTTCTCCCTGACGCATCCATCCCAAGTGGATATTGGGTTAGACATACTTTAGGCTCCCTTTCATCCCTGCAGCTTTCAGATTCTACAGCAGTGGGTATCAGAGCTGTTATTCAGGCATGAGCCTTAAGAAGTAGTATCAAAAAGAAGAAGGAGAAGGAGAGGGAGAGGGAGAGGGAGGAAAAAGAGAAGGAGGAGGAGAAGAAGGGGGAGGAGGAGGGAGGGGGAGCGGGAATGGAGGAGGCAGAGGAGGAAGAGGGAAATCATATGCAGCTAAGAACAAGGGCCTGGAGCCAGAGTTCAGTTCCTGTCTACACCCCTTACTACCAATGTGACTTGGACAAGTTACTTAATTTCTCAGTGCCTCGGTTTCCTCATCTGTACAATGAGGCAAATAAAATTACCTGCGGAGAGTCTTTATGAGGATGAATGAGTTAATTCCCAGTGTGTGGAGAGCTTAGAAGAGTGCCTAACACAGAGCACCTGTCCAATAGTATGAGCTATTATCATTTCTGGAAGGACTGGTGAGGAAAGAAAATTATTTTGTCATTTGTCCCTACAGTATATCATTGTCACTTGTCCCTAAAGTAAAGAGGAACCCAGTTTGGCCCTCAAGTGGGGCTCATCACCATGCCTGATAGGTACTGTATTTACCCAAAAACTATCAGAGAAAATGGAACAAGACATGTCTCTGGGTATTGACTGTTGCTGTTCATCATGAGCTGGCCTGGAGCGAGCACCCACATGCACAAAGTACACACACGTCTGCACACACATATGCACATTTGCACACACACAAAATCCACCATATAAAAAAATCTTGAAACTCTTCTCTCTCTCCTTTTGATCACTCCCCTTTGTCCCCTATCAAAAAGAGGGGAGGTGGAATATACCACTACCTAAGGAAGGGATCAAATCGTTGTCCCTGGAGATGTGAGGTAGACATTTCAAGTTATGAAGAAGCTCTCCCTGAGAGGCTCAGATCCCCTCTCATCTGAAGGGCCTGTAGGCTCTGAGAGGCAGGCAAAGCAGATGGCCTTGAACAGGTCACGTCACCCATGGATGTCCAGGATATCGATAGAAGCTTGGACCACTGCTGTTACCACCCTGTCCACACAAAACTGCCCAAAGTCCAAGTCCCCAATCTGACAAAAGACCTAACCCCATCAATTCACTTCCTCTCTCTCTCTTCTGTTGTTCAGACGTGTTGAGGGACCTCTGCTAATGGGACACTTGTCCTCAGGGTCAGTCAGGGCCTGGGAACAGGAGCTTCTTAAATTGGTGGTAAAGCTCTAAGGAGCATGTTCTTAAAATCAGGTGGATCCTTCTCCTCAGCAAAGCCTGGGTCTCACTCTTTGACCCAGGAGCTCCCAATCCAAGGAAAAACGCTTCATGGAAGGGAGGGAGGTTCAAGAGTTCTTCCTTACCCCAGAGCTGGCTTGAAAACAACTCTGGCCTTTAGGGAAGGTGGCAGCAAAAGGGAAAGCTGGCTCTGGGGTCTCAGCACATTCAGTCCTGCCACGGGAAGCAGAGGTGTGAGAGGCAATGTAAGTGACAGTGTGACTGAGCTTTGAGAGGTCTTGGTTCTGGTGCCAGTTCTGTCACAAATTAACTGATTGACCTTGGGCAAATCTCATCCCCTCTGTGGGCACAACTTCCTTTCCTATAAAATTAAAGAATACACTAAATAAATATATCTTAGGAGTCCTCTAGATTTGATTGTCTAAGATTCTAAAAGACTAAGAGCAATTGCCCACCCAACTGGCCAAGAGCACCCATGGGCGTGAGGAAGGGGCCCGAGGAGGTCCTGCCCAAGAAGAGGTGTTTATTCAGAGCCAGGTTCCTTCTCACTCTCCAGGCCAGGGGGTGTCAAGCCACTTGCCTGGTAAGTAGGTGAAGAGGAATGAGTAGCTAAAGACTCCTCTGCCCCTTTCATGTGCCTGCAAAGACATGACAGAACAATTCTGAGCCTCTGAGAATTCTGTCCTGGGCCTGGTGGATAGAGTGAAGCAGTGAAGGACCCCACAGGCCCCAAGGCTGAGCTTGATTCCAATTTGAAGCTGTCACAACTACAGCTTGAATTCTGAGCAGCCCTGGTCTCGCGGGGTTTATAGCTCCTCCTGGCTGCCTGAGAAATTATTCACTTGGATAAACCCAAATTAGACTTAGGAAAGGAACACATTTCTCTTAACCCCCCAGATGTCTAGAGTGTTCCTCCACTGCCCCACCCTTCCACACGTACCTTTCTCCCTCCCCACAACCTCCTCAAGTCACAGCCTTGGAAAATTCTCAGGATGCAGTCATTTCCAGAGTTTGTCAGAGACACTGGAAGACATACTGAAGTCTAGCAGTTGTTTGAGATCCAGTCATGGGGAGGGGTGCTTGGCATGGAGAAAAAGAAACCCATGGACCTTGCAAAAAAAATGCCAGACTGTCCCCCCCCCCC
>NW_020175191.1:766909-802693 GCF_003031525.2 Neophocaena asiaeorientalis asiaeorientalis
CGCCCCCCCCCCCCCGCCACGCCCGTGAAGACTCAGTGAAGGCATTAGCAAACCTTCCCTAACTTCCCACCTCCTTGCTGCACCTGCTCTTAGTGACGTAACCTCCCTTCCTATTCACACTCTAAAAAACAGAATGAAGCACAGAGTTGATTGTAGGATTCAAAGGGACCCCCCGTTGGCCATGTCTTCCCCACACGCTTGTTCCCTGCCCATGTCTGATTGGTCCAAGGGTAGAGATGCCTGACCTAATCTGGGAAAATCAGATTCTTCCTCCCAGGAAGATGAAGACTTGAGCACACAGAGACCAGGCAGCTGGAGCTCATCTCCATTGTCCTGGAGATAAGATCCAGGAGGATCTACTAGTGAGGACCCTGGGATTGCCCTGGTTGTGTAGATTTCCCTTTGATTCTGTGAACAGTCATAGTGGCCTTTATCTTGGGCTGCCTGGAGTCAATTCAGTTGTTTGTCTCTGAAGACATTGAATTGGTAAAAGCTCCCTTACACACCATCCTTCCCCCGTCCCAGTACGTGCACATGATTACAATCACCATTTTCTCTTTGCCCAACTCTTTCCCTAGGCCAGAAGCTCTGTGGTGTCCTGGACCGTGGATTGGTCTCACCTTCCCCTCTCCACCCCTCTCCACCTGGCTAACTCCCACACTTTCCTCAGGTCCCACTGAGACTTCAACACCTCTAATAAGCCTTCCCCGATCACCACCCCCTGCACCCCTTGTCTGGGTTAAGTGCCCTTAGAAGGTGTTCCCACAGAACAAGGTACTTCCCCTAAGGTGATGTGTTAAAGCATTTAATCTGTCTCTCCTGAGACTGTAGCTCCTTGAGCTATTTGCTGTTCTATCTCCAGCACATAGTACAGTGTCTAGGACGTGGGTAAGCACTTTGTAAATTTTTGTAGAATGAATAAGTGAATGAATGAAGACATACACTCATGTTCTTTCCTCCTCACAGTAAAGTAGTAAAAATTAATTACCTGGTCCAAATTATTATTCATCTCAGAATGCAATCAGCCAGTCAAAAAAATTAGTAAAACTTGATGTGCCCAAAACCGTATTAGGCACTATGCAACTGTAATAAAGGTGCAAATATAGGCAAATGAGAGGGAGGCGGGGTTTCGCGTGAGAAACATAATGTATAATAGTAGATCCTAAGTTCCATTTTGCCCAGTCTGAAACATTCTATGCCTCTATTTTTTGTATCTTGAAAATGGACGTGCAAGAAATACCATTAATGATTTGTTGGGTTTGCAACGATCTCCCGAATCAATGGGCAGAAACTTCCAGAATAGCGCTGGATCCAAACGAGGTAGAAGCCTTTGGGCACAACGGCACATCCAGGCTGACGAATGCTTTGGACCCCTCATCACGTCATCTCTGGTTCCTGCCTGGCTTGGAAGAAGTGCTGCGCAAGACTGTGGGCCGAGGCTGCAGGTAGGCCGATAGGAGAGGGCGCTCTGAGCCTCTTTCCCAGAAAGGCCTGCTGCTGCCATCCCTGCTACTCTGGCAGGTGTTGAGAGGAGAGAGGGGGACAGCTCCCCCTGCCCCTAGGCTAGCAATTAAAGAGCCCAAATTGTCTCCCGCAAGGAGCACAGTTGTCTCGATGTCATTTCCGCATAAAATACATTGCACTGCCCATCAGCCTTCTGGAGGCCAGCCCTTGCTGGCAGCTTCCATCGGCTCCTAGAAAGAGCCTACTCAGATGTGATGACAAGTCAGCCAGCTGCAGCCAGTGCTGGGGGTGACCCTTCAGGCCCAGGGAGCACGATTCTCTCATGCAAGGAGCCAGTGCGTGCCTGAAAGAGCACCGCTTCAGCCTGGTACCAGCCAACACTCCGCCAGGCTGCTCTCCTATCTGTCAAGTCCTAGCAGAGAGAGGGATAAAGAATTCAGAGGGATATAGGGTAACTATGTCATCGGTGTGAACTCTCCCCTCCACCCTCACACTGTTGCCCCAGAAGCTGGAAGCTATCTCTCCTTTCTCTGAAAAATCGAAAACGGCCAGCATTTACTGCCTCTTACTTACTTTACTTCACATTTATCTGTCACATCAATTTGATTAGTCTCCCCATTTTACAGATGAGAAAGCTGGGGCTTAGTTGGTTTGCCCAAAGTCACAGAACATCTAAATCGAAGAACCAGAACTTGAACCCAGAACTACCAAGCCTAAAAATCTATGCCCTTAGTTACCGTGCAAAACTTTCTCTTGGGCTCCAAGGGGTGAGCAGGGAGGGATTCATCTTTCCTTCCGTTGCCATCACCATCCCAGATAAGTTTATAATCTAAGCAGTGATAGATCTATTCTGCTGCCATTGAAGTCTTATGCATCAAGGCCCCTCACTTCTCAGACCCCTTGGAAGTTCTGGGAGAGGCCCTGGCAATGTGTTCCCATGACCTTATGTTCTTGTAAAACTTTCTAAAGTAAAATATTTTAACCAAAATTGGTTAATGTGACTATCTCCTTCCATCACACATCCCCTCAAATCAGCGATGCCAGAGGGGCCATGGGCACTTAGGGATCCAGCCCAGGGGAAGCTGGATCGGGAAAGCTTTTAGTTCAGTCAGTTATATTTCGCTAGCTCACAGTTTGACATACAGTTATTGCCTAGCAATGACTCAGGGAGGACACTTTGCATTCACTGTGCCAAATCACCTGGCACCATGACACAGGGTACAGAACCCAAGGTGGCTCTCGTGCTGAATTTATCACAATTCCAAAGTTGCAGAGCGCAGACCTGGAACGTTATCACGAAAACAAGTACATCTGTGTGGGGAATCGCATTTTTTATGAATCACAACTATCAACAATAAGAAATAAATTTTGATCAACTGTGCCAGAAGACAGAGTTCTCTTTCTACTCTCTCTTTAGAAAATAAATTTCAAAAGGGTTATCACAGAAAGAAGCAACAAAGAGCATGCAACCAAACACTGCAGGGAGAAAGTGCTGCAGAGGTGTGCCAGTCAGCTAATTCATTTTCCAATTCCATTATTTTTCTGGATTTCGTGGTGTTTGTGGTATTGCCAGCCTTAAAAATAAAAAGATATCATTTATTCTGATCTGTTTCCTTACTTGAAATAAATCTTTGATCTTATACTTAGTTCTTTACTCACAATTTTATTTTCTTTTTCTTAAATAACCTCCCTCTCAATTAAAAAGCTTCAGAACCCCCAAAGCCTGGATCTCCTCCTGAATCTCCGTGAAGACAGCATTCTTGCTATGCAAACACCACTTCAAGGGCCCTACCGTCTCCTTCTGTCCAGCTAGGGCCCCCCCATGCCATTATGTGGGCATTCTGGAGCCATGGCTGCAGTCTCTCATACCTCTGTCATGGCGCCCAGCACTGTTTACTTATTTATGTTCCTGTTTTATCTCTTTCCAGCAACCACCTCAGGGCCTTACATGGACACTCAATAAATGTTTCAGGACGAGAGTCAGGAGATGAAGAGTAGACCAGGTAGAGGGGCAGGCAGGAGCCATTAGACCCTGGGTCTGCAACACTTGTGAAGACAGACACGTCTGTGATGTTTATCTTCTGTATACTCAAATTGTACGGGCAAAAGATCTCCTTCTCTCTTTCCCTGTATCCCGATCCCTAACTCTCTTTGATTCTCTCTCTCTGTCTATCTTTCTCTCTCTGGCCCTGATGGTAATAAGGCTAATATGGCAGCCTTTGGAAGGAGCAGGAATGGGAACACAAGAGACAACCACAGCCCCAAATCTTCCCATCCCAGGTAGAAATTCAGGGAGAGGCACCTGCAGAGAGGCAGCATTCCAAGGAGAGGATAAATTTGACCCAAGCTGTGTGTTTCTCCATCAGCGTGGTTTAAACCAGAAGTAATCCAATAGGTTGACGTTTCCTGAAAGCAGGGTCCATCTCATCAATAACAGTTTGTGGGGAAGGTCTTCTGTGGAGGGAAGCTGAGCAATGAAATCCATTTCAAAATCACAAGGTTTGGAGCCCGCCCAGAAAATGAGTCTTCCAGCCAACTAGATGGGAATGAAAAGGAAAAGTATTCAAATCACACAATTACTGTCTGGCTAAATTAACTGTTGCATTCATTTAAATGGATTAGACATTTTAATTAGCAGGGTCTGGTTGTTTGCCGAAATTGAATTTTTGGCATGTGGGTGTTATATGCACATGTGTGTTTATTCTAGCAGAGCCCAGGCTGGAGTAAATCTATAATGATTGCTTTCTCTATAGACGAAAGGATCTGGCAGCCTGGAAAGAACCAGCCTTCTCTCCACAGGTCCCCATCCCCGAGCTGGAAGGAAGATCATGGCATCCTCACCTGGCCTCTGCAGGGGATTTGTGCAGCTGGAGAAAACATCTTTGGGCTTAGAAGCAGCTGCAGGAGGGAAGAAGGGGAAGATGATGACAGAAGAACGTTGACTTCAAAGCTTTCCTTTGGTTTATACCGGAAGTGGAAACTAGAGTCACCCAAATTGTCCTGTAGAATGTGCACCCCCAGGGGGCAGCAGAGCACCAACCCTTGGGAAGCCAGCTGCCCAGCTACTCCATTTTGGCCAGAGATGTTCTCTGGATAAACAGGGTACTTGGTGGCAGGAAGAAGAGCGATCTGTATAGGAGAACAAAGATCTGAACTTAGCTGCGACCTTGGGAGGCCAGTGCCAGGAAGGCAGAAAGAAGAGCAAAATGGGTATAGGAAGAGGAGAGCTGAATCAAACGAGGGCTAGAAACACGTTGGCATCAGTCTCAGGAGAGAAAACAGAATCAGGGTTCACAAAGCAAGGATCAGAATTCCCAAGCAGATCCAGAAAGGTGCAGGACCTGCAAGTTGGGCAGAATCAAGGGCAGACCAGCCAGGCCGCTACCCCAGATGCCATCTATAAAGAGAATTAAAATATCCCTGGAGATGTAAGAAGGCAGAGAGAATGTAGTGCTTTGCTGAGCCTCACTGGAACTGGGTGGGCAGGTGGGTGGTGGTTGGATGATAAGAAGAAAGCTCGGAGATAAAGCAGTCAAAGGTAGGGCATGCCCCGGTTATAGATACTTGCTAGACCATCCTCCTTGACTGTAGGGCTTTCATTTCACTAGGTGGGATAAGCAAGTTTGGAGCCAGCACTGAATTGTTGGGGGTAAACAGGGAAGAGGCAAGACCTGCCACCAGTTGTCCCCCCTCCACTCTTCCCCCAAAGCTCTCAAACGTGTCTATAAGTAATTGCACCAACTGAAAAGGAGTCCAAACATGATCTTGCCAAGGGAACCCTGTCTGGGTCTGGCCATGCTTACCGCAGGCTGTGTCCATACAGCCCTAGTGCAGGTGGGTCCGTCCTTCTGTGCTTACCCCACTGACCTGCTCAGGGCCTGGTGCAGTAGGGCCATAGCAGGGCCCAAGCCTCTATTCAAAAAGCTGAAGGGTCGGGCTTCCCTGGTGGCGCAGTGGTTGAGAGTCCACCTGTCGATGCAGGGGACACAGGGTTCGTGCCCCGGTCCAGGAGGATCCCACATGCCGCGGAGCGGCTGGGCCCGTGAGCCGTGGTCGCTGAGCCTGCGCGTCCGGAGCCTGTGCTCCACAATGGGAAAGGCCACAACAGTGAGAGGCCCGCGTACCGCAAAAATAAAAAAATAAAAAGCTGAAGGAAACTGTTCCTCTGCCTGACCCACACTGGGCTCGGGAGAGCACCTCCAACCTGGAGGCAGAGGGGAAGAAGGCTTTGATTCTTTGATTCATTTTACTGTGGAGTTTACAACTGAGTTTGAACAACAACTCTTCACGCCTCTCATAAAGTTTGTTTCACATCTGTTATGAAGAGATGGCAATAACGCCCCTCATGGTTATGTAGTCAATGGAGCAGAGGCAATGAGATTGTCTCTGGGCAGGGAGGAAATAATCTCATTTGCTTTGTCTTTTTGATCATGGGAGCAGGTAGGAAAATGGGATTTCTTTCAGCTTATTCCTTTATGCTACAACTGGTGATAACGGTTATTTAACATTTCCTGAGTGGCCAGAAAGTTGCAAGGTACCAAGGAACCTCTCTCCCAGCTTAGAAACTGGATTCAGCAAATAAGCACAAACCAGTTTCAGGGAAAGGAAAACTCCTGAGATCATTTTATCCAGGATGCATGCCTCCGTATAGGAGTATATGTAGAATATTCCAGAGTATTGTGGAGGACTATGGCCAAGTCTCCCATTTCTCCCACTGGTCATTTTGGTCATTTTGCACTCAGTGAATTCTCTCTTTAGCGTCCGTCCCACTCCCCACTTCCTTACTCCCCTACACTCAGACAGACACATGCACCACTGTCACTTTCAGTGCATTTCGTCTTGATATTTGGAGGGCGTGGGGAGTGATACTGGGTAGCTAAGGCCATCTGATCTGGCCTTGTCAAATGAGAAGCATCTGAACACCCTTCTGCCACCACCGCCCCACTACCCCTTCCCACCCCATCCCACCAGGATCCTCCTGGAACGATAAAGGGCACCGACAAACTGGGTGCATTTGATTAAACACTCTTCTCTGGCCTCAGTTTCCTCATCTGTAACATGCCAAGGTTGGATGAGATAATGTTTACAATCTCTTACAGCTCAGGTGTCAAACCAACCCTCAAAGGGAAACAGTCCAGTTAGAAGGCTTCATTAGGGCCCGGGATGTGGCCACGCTGATGGGAAGACCAGGGCAGCTGTGTCACAGGTTAAGGAGGGCAAGGAAGGAGAGAAGGAAGAGAGAGAAGGTTCAGGAAACTATTTTAAAAGGAGTCATTAAAGTGTGTGAGGTTATTTCTTCTAAGCCGTCCATTGAAAGCAACTTACAATGGAAAGTCTGAGCGCCTTGTGTGATAGGAGCCAGCCAGCCAGGGGCTGGGGCTTTGGGGAGCACAGTGGCACTCCAGCGGGTCCCAGCAGAGCCTCACCCTGCGAAGGTGTTTTGCAGACCCGAGAGGGGGCAGAGGCCCCCTGGACATATGTTCCGTCAGCTCAGGGAGCTTTGGAGCTCAGTCCCTCAAGGGCCGAGTCCAGTTCAAGCTTCCGTCATCCATTCTACTCTGAGGGTCTGTAGTGAGGCACGGGGACTATGGGGAGGCAGGGGGACCTTCCTCTCTGGTGCCAGGAGACAGGAAGACAATCTGGCAGCCTCTAAAAGCACTCGAGTCAAGCGACAGCATCAGGAGGGACATGGAATGTGGTGCATGTGGAGGTTTTATGAAGTGATAGTAATATCCCCTCCATCTCCACAGATCTTTCCAGTTTATAAAGCCCTCTCACATCCATTATCTCATTTGAGCCTCCTTGAAGCTCTAAGGAGCAGGCAGGGCAGCTTTTATCTTATTCTGTTTAACTGGTAAAAACAAAAACAAAAAAAAAACTGCATTGTAGATGAGTTAGGGGACCTGCCCAAGGTCACACAGGCAGCTCAGAGCAGAGCAGGGCAATTCCAGCCACTCAGGAGGGAGGACCAGCCTGGCAGGCAGACAGCCCCATGCCTGCCCTGTCTCAGGCCAGGCCATTTGTCTCCTCTGAGTTTCACTGTTTTTATGTGCAAAATTGGGAAATAACAACTTCAGCAGTTAAGGCAGATGGTATGTGTAGAGGATCCAGACCTGAGTAAACAAAGAACATATCTACTCTTCTC
This sequence comes from Neophocaena asiaeorientalis asiaeorientalis, assembly GCF_003031525.2. NCBI lineage: Eukaryota > Metazoa > Chordata > Mammalia > Artiodactyla > Phocoenidae > Neophocaena > Neophocaena asiaeorientalis. The sequence continues at coordinate 774,519 of NW_020175191.1, forward strand.
TTTTCTCCCGCTAGCGTTTAAAAACCTCCCTTCCTTATAGGGGGTAGGGAATTAAGAGGTACAAGCTACTATGTATAAGACGAATAAGCTACAAGGATATATTGTACAGCACAGGGAATATAGCCAATATTTCATAACTATGAACAGACTATAACCTTTAAAAATTGTGAATCACTATGTTGTACACCTGAAACTTATACCGTGTTGTACGTCATTTATACCCTCAATTAAAAAAAAAAAAAAAAAGAATCTCCTTTCCTTGAGGTAGACAGGGAATGAGGTGGGGTCAGGAAGACGTGATTTCAAATCCTGCTTGCCCCTTCTGGCCTCACGATCCTAGCACAAGTTACTAGAGTCTCTGTCAGTTTCCTTTCCTAGAATGGGGAGACCATAATATCCACCTTGTGGGGTGTTTGAAAGTTAAGTGAGAAAGCATATAACATACCTAGCACTGTGTCTGTCTTAATAAATGCAGTTTTTCCTTTTCTCCCCCTTCCCGCTACAGCACACGGCAGCCATCTTCACAGCACCGGCCAACAAATCCCAGAACAAGAGGCAGTTTCCAGGCCCTCGCTGCCTCCTCCACCATGGAAGTACTAATTATTCTTGTTCTTTTTACTTACCCAGTGCTCACTCCGGCTCAAGCACCGTGTTCAGGGCTATACCCGCATGATCTCATTTCATCCTTACAACCGTTCGGAACTGTTAGCCCCATTTTTTGGATGAGATAACTGAGACACAAAGAATTCAGGACCTTGCCCAAGTCTTTACAGTTAATAATGACGGAGCTGGGACTGAGCTCCAAAACCAGAGCTCTTCACCTAACTAACCTCTGACCACCTTGGGCCTGCTGCCCACAGGCTGGGGGGCAAAGGCCCTGCTCTTCCGCATATTGCAGTCCCACGGCCCGAGAGTAGGGGACACTGAGGGAACCAGGAAGCACCCTATCCCGATTTGTAAGGCCAGATTTAATCATTTATGCAAATGCAAGGATTCTGTTTGCCTAAAAGCATCCAGGTTGAGTTTCATTTGAGAACCTGGAAAATGTGGATAATCCCGGAAAGCCGATTATCACACAAAGGAATATTTATCCCCTGCCTGAAAGTCCAGACGGGTGCTGGTGATATTAACAACATTTTCTCCATGTGCAACTATTCAATTAGAGAATCAGCCAGTGGGTTTAGGAGCAAGAATGAATCTGAGGTGTAGGGACCCCTCCCTTACCACTTGGAGGAGCAGGAATTAGTGGTAGACCCCCTTCCCTGGCAACTCAGTGAGTCAGGACAGATTAAGTGTTTCACAAAGGCCTAGACACCCATTGCCCAGCACAGAGCTTGGTCCTCGGTAAAGGCCCACGGATAGCTGAATGAATGAATGAATGAATGAATGAATCAACTAAACAGTTCTCTTACCAAGACAAGAATCTGGAAAGCTTCCCAGCACCCTACAATCTCAGGAGACTCAGAGAGAACCGCAGTCCTTAGGGGGGACTTGAAAAAGAACTTCCTGACCGTGTAGAGTAAGAAACAGATGAAGGAAGGATGAGAGAGGGAATGCCAACTCCAAGAAAGGGATTCCTAAAGGTCAGGCCAGGGCCAGAGAACAGCCTTTTCTAGAGACAGGATGATATCTACCATGTGGATCCTAAGGTGAGGAGAGAAACTGAACAAGAAAGAGTCAATCCAAGTGGGATGTAAGATGTTAGCACTGGATTTTTAGCATATTTTTCTAGATGTTGAAGTATTGGGGAAAACAGGATGGCCCACCCTCCTCCTGCTTCTGCTCCCTGAACTGACCCCACACCAAATCTCAGGTACTTCCCACCAGGTTCTACAGGACCTAGCCTGGCGCACAGTCCACACCAGTCACGCCCATAGAACAATGCTTATCAGGACGTGGCTGTTTGCCAGCTCCAGGTCCATATTTTTAAAACCCCTTCTCTTCTCAGAACTTATGAAACCGTAGTAGAAGCTACAATTCAGAGAGTGCTTGCTATGTGCCAGAAGCTGGGCTACAGGCTCACATGGATTATCCCATTTTATCATCAGAATAACCCAATGGGATTGGTATATAATTTGCCCCATCTTACTTGTTGACCCAGGTCACATATTTAATAAATGAAGGATACGGTATTGAGAGGCCTAAGGCACTGAAAAGATTGATATTCCCTTGAAATATAATGCAAAAGAAAAACTAAACTAGACCATAAAACAAATGTAAAGAAATTCACAAAGTTCTTAAGTTTCCCCGTGACTTTTTAAAATATAAATAATAATAATACTTCGTAAACTATTGAGTAACCTACCAGAATGCAAACCCCATTGTGTCTACTCCAAGCCTGAGTTCTTAACCATATTGATAGGTGGACTTTGCTTTTTCCCAGTATCCAGTGCTTCCAGAGCCCCCAGGACTTCCAAGAGACCCAAACGTTGTTTCTTCTCAGAGGACATCACAAAGTAGATGTTGCAAAAGCTTGGGGGCTGGGTGGGATGGGGAGGGTGATTGAGGTTGTTTGAGTTCAAATTCTAGGAAAGAGATTACAGGAAATCTGTAGCCAGCCACTTGGGCTTCTTATCTGAGCCAAAGTAATCACTTGCAGAAGGGCAAACCTATCCATCGCTGCAGCCAGTGTGGGAAGATGCTTCTCTTTATCTTCGCCAGGAGCTGAAGTGCTTTTGCTTTTGTAATCAGCTTCTGTGAGGGAACTGCCACTCAGGCTTGTCTAGGGTTTATGAACAACCTCCCTTCCTTGGGGTAGATAGGAAATGAGTTGGGTTGGACCTAAAGGACCCGGCCAGGGTGACGAATCTAGGTGTGTGCTGGTACTTCCTTCCTCACTTTGGATGAGCTGAGTCCAGCACCGATCTGGGGACCAGATTTCATAGAGTGATCCCTAACCGGGATGCACAAGTCCAAGGAAATCGGATGAGAGAGCTCAGTTTGACTGACATGGGTATGTCAAATCTGACAGACTTCATTCTTTCTACTGTATTTTAGGTAAGAGACACTTTCTGTTGTGTCTGTCCTGTTCTCCCTCCACCAACACATACCCTTTTAAGAATTGCTCCAGTCACTCTGGAGGGGAACATTCCTATGCCTATGTTTGTGGAATGTGACAGCTGAAGGGCCAGAGCGGGTGCTTAACCTCCACTGGGGCAATCACATTTCTCTTCTACAAACATGGACTTGAAGAACAGGAACACGCTCTGGAGCTTAGAGAGAAGACTGACGTCGAGGCAGGGGGTGACCATATTCTGCCACGCACACAAGAGAGCAGACGAGGCTTGTCTGCAGAAGAAAGAGAGGAAGGAAGCAAATGCACAGAAAGAGAGATGACACCACACAGCGGGGCAGTAGTTGTCTCAGGCCCTGACGGCTCCCTAGCCCCTGGTTCCTGACTCTAATGAAACCCAAATTTATGCCCTGCTCTTGGGTCTAGGGTCATCTACACCCCATAGAGTCTCCTTCAGTTGGCTCCGCTGAGTTGGTTTCCATTATTTGCAATCAAAAAAAGGAGGCTTGAAAACCAATTAACATTATCGTTCAGATTAAGCGTCTACTAATGGTTATTGAATACCTATTATGTGGCAGGCATGGTTCCAGAAACATTGCCATGATTCATCTCACTTATATCATCTTTATCAGCGACCTCACGAACATTAGTATCAGAAGTGTTTACAAAGAGCCTACTTTCGTGTAACACTCGGCTAGACTGAAAGAGAGTGATACTAGCTAGGTCTATGTCCCCTGACAGTTTATTCTAGACAGGTATTCTGATGTGAAGATAAATGTACAAGGCATTAAATTAAGACAGGAAGAGGCAATGAGATATTTGCCTCATTATCAGGTTAGGAAGAAGGAGGGAGGCCAGAGTTAGGCAGGGCAGAGAAGGGGACAGCTGTGGGCATTCTAGGTCAGGGGATGGAGGCTGAATCCCAGGGATGGAAAGCTCAGGTTGAACAGGGAGATTCACCGAAAGGGATATAAAAGAGGGTGAAGGATTGTCAGTTCCGGGACCTGCTTCACTAATTGGCAGGTATCAGTGTGGTCTCTGAATTCAGAGAGAAAGGAGACAGGGGGAACATGGGAGACCAGAGGTAGATGATGGGGTGCAAAGGCTGAGAGAAGATGGACCAAAAGAATTCTTCACTGTTGACATTGATCCACCTGGCATATCTCAATATGCAACCAGGATGCCAGAAGCAGCAGACGGGTGGCAGGAAAGAGAGGCTGGAAGAGATAAACATTCAAAGGGAAAAGCACTCAGTAGAGAGTGGAAGTGAAGGTGGGGAGAGGGCCAAAGGGGACTACAGGTATTGGGAAGAGGAAGACAAGTTAGACAACATAGAAGGTGCAGGGTGGGGTCAGAGGCAGGGAGGGGCAGAGACTAAAAAATATAAAGAGACAAAGAAACGTCAAAACAGAATGATAGGGAGTCAGAGACAGATAGGACAGAGGTAGTACCGAAAGGGAAGACTCTTTGTCAGTCAGAGCTTTGGAGAGGGAGAGTAGGAGGCCAGCAGAACCCTTAAGGAAGGAGGCTCTCCTATCCCGCCCACTTTTGCCCTGGAGGACACTTCCATTCTCTTAATCTTTCTGGCTGGAAACCTTAAGAGCTTCTTCTCTCCTCCATTCTATATATGGATAGCCGAGCACTGTACTTTGTCATTCTTTCTTCCAAATGTCTGACACTGTCAACCCCTCTCCATCCTCACATCCCCCTGGATGACTGACACTAGAGGTCTTCCCTGCCTCTAGACTCTTGGCATGGTCTTTATCGGGGTCCTAATAACAATCAACTCTCCCGTTTACCTACTGCTTTACAAAGAACGCACAAGATGACCTCTGATCTTCCCAGTTGCTCCATGAGTTAACATTGTTTTACCCATTTGACAAATCTATTCATTCATTAAGCCAATATTTCTTGAGAACTATTCCCGGTCCCATGCTCAGTGCTAGGGATTCAGCACTGACCGTGACAGGTACAACCCTTGTCCAACTGGACCTGTAGATATTAGACAACTAATTACAACAGTGATAAGTGCCACAGGGGAGAAGTAGAGGGTGCCATAAAATAAAGTATGACAGAGGGTCTGACTTAGAGTATCAGAGAAGTAGCATTTCAGCTGAGCTCTGAAGAAGGGGGAAGCTAAAGTTTGGAGAGGTTATTAGACTTGCCTAGGGTCTAGAAGCTACAGGTTTGGGCTCAGAACTGTCATCTCCTGACTGTGGGTACAGTGGTCGCCTCTATGCCACTGTGCCCTTGGGTAGGGCATCTTTCTAGGAATGGATATACAGAGGTGGGCATGACTCTCTTGTCTTTGGGGGAAATGCCCCTGTTCCAGAATCTCAGTGGCTCTCTCTGGGCCTCTCTCATCAACCCAAACTCCTCTGCCTAGATCCTCAGGCCTCCATACTCCAGCCACACCCCATTCATTCACCTTTCTCCCCCACCGTTCTTCAGTACAAGCCCTGGACACTAGTAAAGCCTTTCTCTAGCCCCGGGATTATAGCAACAAATTTCCATTTAAATGACTCCGCTGTTCCCCTCTCTATCTTCTTCCAGGACATGGGGCATTCTTGAATTCATTTGTATATTTATTCCTTCACTCAATACTCTTAAGCCTCTGCTATATGCCAAGTGTACATCCTGCTCATGCCATTTCTCCTCCTCGAATTTTCATTCTCTTTACTTTTCATTAATCTAAATCCTACTCACCTTGAGTCTGTCTCCTTTAAATCCTTGACACAATATAATGAAAGGAGTAGGGAACTCAAAATCGTAACACTGGTGTTCAAATCAACTTATGGCTTAAATTTCCTCCACCTCAGCTGCCCCATCTTTAAAATGGTGAAATAATGATTGCCCACAACAGAAGGTAACATAAGGTAAGCTTTGTATAAAAGCACTTTGTAAAGTGCTGTCCATTTTAAGGAATTCATTGATTAATTGACTCCTAGCTCAGCTGGAGCCCTCTCTTCTTCACAGTCCTGTTTTGCACACTCAACATCGAGCCCTTATGTCCTCTCAACTTCAGTCATTGGCTTAGTCTTCTCTCCTCAACTGATTGCAAGCAGCTCGAGAGGTGGAGACACGTCACACACTTTCTTTCACGTTGCCCATGGTGTCTAGGCAAGTGCTGGGCAGTTAGTAAACACTCTCTGGGTTTGTTGATGGAGCTCTCCTGAAGCGTAAGCACAATGGCCAGGGAGGGTTTGCCCCAGCCTCACAGAAAGGGGAGGAGACAGGCAGAAGACCTCACACTTGACCCCTGGTCAGCAGCTACCCAGAGCTGATACCTACGAGGCCATCAGAGAGACGGGCAGCCCAGTGCTTTATGCCATCTGACCTCAGGCTACCCAGGCCTCACAGCAGCCAGGGAACCCAGTGCCCCCTCACCTTAGAAATAAGAACCACCAGCCAATAGATTGATTTGGGGCTGTAGCTTGTTTTTCTAGCAATTGCCGGTGTTCGTGTTCTCTTTGTCAGCCCAGCTGAAGCTTTTCTATAGCCCTCGGGTTATAGCAATAAATTTCCATTTAACCATGACAGACGACTCTGCTGCTCCCCTCTCCCTCCCCCGGACCCCACCTCCTTGTTCTGAAGTCTCCCTCTCAGAGGTAGCTCGAGGGCCTTCCCTTTATGTGACACAAGTAGGTACTGGCATTTCCAGTCCCCCAATGCTGGTATCACTCCAGAACAGGCTGACCGTGACCTGGAGAGAGGTTGGGGTGGGAGAAAGATGATGAGAAGAGGAAGATGAGAGCTGGCTTGCAATGTGGGCCAGGCTTCCCCAGGTAAAGTCACTGCTGACACTGGTGAGAGCACAAGAGCCAGAAGAGGCAATTTGAATAATAAGAAGCTGATGGGCAGAGGGGAAAGGAGGAAAAGGCAAAAGGTGTTCATTAGTTGCATTGATTCAAGGGGAAAGACAAGTGATTAAATAATTTGCCCCCCGAGGAAGAGGTTCCTGCTTCCGCTTTCCTTTCTTGGCGGGAAGCAGACATAATTTCTTAGCCCAGTAGCTCTGCCTTGCTCCATCTGAGCTGGGGTTCATAAGAGGGGAGAGGGGTGTCAAGGAGTGGGGCTCTACAGCCAACTCTCAGCGATGCGAGCTAATGGAGGGGAACAGCCCAGAGTGGAGAGTCCCCCTGACGGTCTCTCTCTCTCTCGGCTTTGGAATTTACACATGGAGCTCAGATATGCTCAGCTCGGTTAGGTCTCATTTTTTGAGCCCAGGCCAGGAGACTGAGGAGGGGCTGGAGGGGCAGAAAGGCGGGAGGGGACAGGTAGAAGCTGACATGGGCTGGAAAATGGCACATCTTCACAGTGAGTGGTCTTCATTCTCAGAGTCAGAAGTCATTTGTGACAATGTACAAAACGGAAAGAAGATAGCCTTTGTGTTGTGCCTGCTATGTGTTATGCTTTCAGTTTGACTAACTTCTTGCACCCCTGACACTTGCCAGGCACAGAAGTGCAGAATAAGGAAGACACAGTCCCTCAAGCATACCTCAGTTTAGATGGGGAGACATACTGTCGAGTCATTTCCATATGATATGGTAAAGGCTAAGACTGGGGGATGTACCAGGGCTGAGGGCAGTGCCGAGAGTTTCTGGAAGGTTTCCCAGAGAAAGAAGGTGGGCCCTGTAGCCTAGTCCTGGAGCTGACCCCATTAGTCTAAATTGGTTCAGAAGATGCCTCTAGGTCTGCTGCTCTAGATGCTCTAGCCCTCGCTCCTTTTGCCAGTTCACAGATCTCCCAGATTTTACCGTTCTCCCTCCTACTCCCTTTTGCAGCCCCATGATCCCTGCGGAGGGCGAGGAAACCTCACACCCCAGGCCCTACCTGCTGGAACAAGATGTACTCCAGGGACTTGACAGGAGATCAGGATCCTAATTCAAGCCACCCCTCACAAAGATTTCCACAATGGGACTCGGCCCTGCCAAACTCATTACCACATTTTGGCAGGTAGAAGGCAACTCTTGAAAGCATTCTCTTTCAGTGCACTCTTTAAGATATATATTCTTAGGGTAAAGTACAAATTCAGACTGGGGAGACAAGAAGGTCCAGCTGCCCCTGAGCTTCTCCTGCCCTCAGCAAAGTAGAAGGAGACGTCCTCCCCACCTTTTCTCCTCCCACGTCCTTCTCTCATACTTGGCCGGGTACATCCACCGCCTTTTCAACCAAGGATTGAGTAGCAGCTAATTCAAAGAGTATGAGAAGACCTTTTCTCTTATAAGAAGTATCTCAAAGAGAACTGAAAATCAGGACCTCCCAAGGGGGCTGAAGGAGAGGTTAGGAGGTTGTATCATTTTCCCAAATTTCTAAGAACGACCGCATGTCCTCCCTTGTCCTGTCATGTGATTCCAGCTCCTGCTTCCCAGGTAAGCTTTGCACCTGCAGGGTCTCTCACCAGTTCCTGGAGAGCTCTGCCTTGGCTCTGCTTCCCCTCTCCATGGCAACACACCTGAAAGGAAAACCTCAAATATCTAGGATGGAGAGACCCCCTTCTTCCCTCTCACCTGAGTAATATCAACCTTCTGGCGCTGATTTTTACACCCAACTTCCTGGACTGAGCCAGGCTGCATTCTCCATTTGCTCAGATGAAGCATACGGTTTGACAGCTCCCTCCACTGTACCCCCTCCCCTCAACACACACATCATACACACACACAGAAGGGTCCCCGGAAGGCAGCCCGACAAGTGGATCAAATTTAGCCAACTTCAGCAAATGTTAAACACTCATAGTCTCTTTCTTCCCGATAGTTGCAGCCAAAGGTGCCAACGGCCAACTCAGCAGCACATTTCTCAAAGTAACTACTTTACACATGTGCACGTACGTGTATTCACAGAATCCTTCCTTGATCTGAGCTGGGGTTACAAAAGGAAAGGGGGCATGCTGAGTGTGGCCAGCATGGGCATGGCCATGGCCATGGTCAGGAGTACAGTGATGGGCTGACCCACACTGAGGGCTTTCTTACATCCATTTATTCTCTTTCTTGGCTGAAAACAATTTAAAATATCTGCCACTTTCTAGAGTTGAGATCCAAGTGCTAAGAGTTGGGGAGCATTGCAAGGTCTCCTTTCCCTTAACATTCACTTTCTGTAGGAACTGAAGATTGCAAGGTACCTGAGACACCACCTAAGCCAAAACCCTGAAGTGCAAAGGTGGAAGTAACTTAACAAGGTCAAAATTATTGTACAGCCTAAAGCAGACTCCAGGTCACCTGGCTCCCAGAACCAGGTCTTTGAACTGTCACACAGCTGTTTGTTCTTCCCAAATCAGGTGCAGGAGGGAGGAAAAGAAAGATAAATACTGACAGATGGACACATTCACAATAATAGGCAGGAGAGCTCTTTGGGGCAGCTATATTGCAGAAATCCATCAGAAAGCATTTACTGATCAGCTACTATGTGCTTAATGTTTTTCAAGGCACCGTGGAGAGTGCAGAAGAGGCGTAAAGCAGGGAAACCCCTAACACAGTGCCCTGTCCAGAGTCACATCATAGATGCTCATTAAAGATTTGTTGCGTCGCATTGAGCCCTCATAATAATAACCAGTATGTATAGTTTACTGCGTGCCAGGGACCCTGTTCTAAGCTCCATACATGCATTTACCTCATTCCTTCCTCACCACAACTTTAGAGTAGGTATTTCCGCCTACCATTTTTCAGATGATGAAACTGAAATGCAGAGAGGTTAAACCCAAGGTCATATACCCGGTAAATGGTAGTAGGATTGCGCATTCAGCCACCAGATTATAGAAGGCACGAGACATCTACATTCTACGTCCAACTGTGGCACTTAGAAGCTGTGTAACTTGAGATCAGTCAGCAAGTTGCTTTACCTCTCTGAACCTCATTGGAAAAATGGCTAGAACACTGGCTCTCTCATGCCACTGCTGTGAGGATCAATCAGCTCTTGCCTAGCAGAACCACGAACACTCACCTTCCACGCGTGTAACATGCTTTCTCCCCTCAGGGAGCTCAGTAGAGGGAAGAAGAACTAACACACACACACACACACACACACACACACACACACGAAACCAAAAACAAAGAGTGCCTCGACTCCCTCACTGTCATGACCTCCTTCATAAGGCTATTGTAAGGACAGACTGTGTTCATACAGAAGAGCACTTAGCAGAGAACTTGGCACAAAGTAAGTGCTTAGTAAATCTTGGCTATTATCATGATTGCTGTCACTATATCATCGCCATTATTATTACAATAAGTCCCCTACCTCCGAATCTTCAAGTGGCAAACTTTCAAAGGTGCGAACATAGGGCTTCCCTGGTGGCGCAGTGTTTGAGAGTCCGCCTGCCGATGCAGGGGACACGGGTTCGTGCCGCGGTCCGGGAGGATCCCACATGTCGCGGAGCGGCTGGGCCCGTGAGCCATGGCCGCTGAGCCTGCGCGTCCGGAGCCTGTGCTCCGCAACGGGAGAGGCCACAACAGTGAGAGGCCCTCGTACCGCAAAAAAAAAAAAAATGCGAACATGAGTTCCATCAAGGTCAGGCGTGAGTGAAATTGCAGCTTGCCCTCCGTCTCCTATAGCTGACGTTCCTTCAGCCCTCCCATCTCCCACCTCCTCTCCCTCCTCCAGTCAGTAACTCTCCTTGCCTGTTCACTCGATACCAGTCCCCGTATGCCAGCTGTTGTGCTGTACTACTGTACTTTTCAAGGCACTGTACCTTGAGTAAAAATGTTTTCTTTATTTTTTGTTTGTTGGATTTTTATGTATTATTCGTGTGAAAAGTATTATAAACCTATTACAATACAGTACTATATAGCCAACTGTGTTAGTTGGGTACCTAAGCTAACTTTGTTGGACTTACAAACAAATTGGACTTAAGAATGCACTCCTGGAACAGAACTCGTTCGTATGTCGGGGACTTACTGTACAGGTTATAGAAATTTACTACCACTGGACTTCAGAAAACTGGGATGCAGTGTTGGAAAAAGCTTTACAAAGGGTCCAGGCTGGGCTGTGGATGATGGCTGAGATTTATGAGGCCACTGAGAAAGATAGTATTGTTACTTCAGACTCACAGAAGCCAGAGAAACAAGATTCCAGCCTCCTAGTGGCAGCAGGAGCATATGTGCAGGCCTTGAGGAACACGCACTGCTTCCGCCTCAAATGTGGGTGGTGGGATAATAGCAAAAGTCCTTCTCAGTGGCCTGGCTTTGAAACCACCAGCCCTGGGAAGTGTCTGGCCTTCCTGGAAGGCATCAAATCAACTGGTCCTATGCTCATAAAACACTTAGAAAGCTGCTTCCCAGGAGCCTAGCAGGGCCACCCGCTGCTGCACCTCTGAAAGGGGCACCATTTCCCAAGGAGCCCCCAGATAGGTCCTCAGCAGCACTTTCTCCCCCTCATCCATCTCCCCAGAGCCCCAGCCAAGCTGGCAACCTTTGCAGGTTAGACGTGGGATCTGTGTGCTGTTTACAGCGCTGCCTTATTATCCTTGAACCTGAAAGCTTTACTGGCTATTAAATTCCAGCATCGGGCTGCTGTTCGTGCTCCCAAGTGAAGGCTGGAGAAAGAGAGCTTTAATGCTCTGTAAAAAGTAGGGTCTGAATCATTTATGAATAGGCATCACAGGAACCCAGAGCCAGTGTTAGGACAGGGCTGCTTCCAGAAGGAAAATGTTTGTTGTGGAAGGTCCAGCTCTGCCCTCACCCCAGCAATCCATAAGCCCTTGTTAGCAGGATCACATGAATTGTTCCCTTCATCATTAAAGGACATCCCGGCAGTTGGGTATATTGTGAGGGGAGGCTGCTCTCTGTATTAGGAAAAAGCCAGAGCCGGCAATTATCTCTCTGTGATAAGAGAGAAGCTCTGTCCTGGCTGCTATGGCTTATTTAGCTTCAGCTTTGTTCTTACTGGAATGTTTTTAAAGCTGCATGTGACTCTCCTGGGGCTGGCTGACCAGGCATTGGGGGAAGCCTGCCGGCAGGTGGGCTGTTTCAAGTGAACAACCCAAGTGGATTGTGGATTCCAGCCACTTTTTTCCATCTCAGCAGCCAGTCGGGGGAATGTGCAGATTGCAGAGTCAAATAGCTCCTATGATTTATTTTTTTTCTTGGAGCTATTAGCTCAACTCCTTAATTAGTAAGGTTATAATCAGAAAACAGAATATTTCGTTTTAGAATCATGGAAACATAGTGCTGAAAAGAACAGGAGGAAAACAGAACAAGACAGGATACCATGAGCATCCGGGGGCAGGTCCTTCTCTGCCCAAACTACCCCCTTCCCTTCTTCATCCTCGAGCCCCTTTATAGGCTGCAAAATACAATGCAACTCTCAGTCCTTTTCATGGCTTAAAGGACTTTAAAATTTCCAGCTACCGTGGGTTAACTGCCTACTTCGTATGCATGTGTTTGTGGTGACTGAGACCCTGAAGTACAGGAAGGGACAGAGCTACCCCCAGAGAGGTCTTGGTAGTGCTGGTCTAGAACCTGGGCCGATGCCTTACTGGTCCCTCAGCACCTCTCTGAGCAATACTGCAAACCCAAGCAAGACCGAGAAGTCTGGTCTCAGAGCACTGGACAGGACTCTTTCCACATCTGAGAAAATGGGGTGATCTCCCTGTTCTGCTGACCTCACAGAGCTGTTGGGAAGCTCACAGAGGTAGTGCTGGTGATGGACCCTTACATCCCCAAAAACAAGGGTATCACTTGTGCTCTGGCCGTATCACCGACAAACTGCAGGACTTGGAGTAACTTCATCTTCCTGCCCTTCAGTTTCCTCATCCTCAATATGAAAGAGTTGATGATTCCTAAGATGTCTCCAACCCTGTGATTCTGGGCTGGCCCCAACCCCGGGCCCTAAGACTCCTGGGCCTAGGTAGCCTTTGGAGGGACCTGAAGGGATGGGAACAGGGGGAGCATCAGGGGTATCTGTCCAGCCTGCCCCATAGGAGACATCCTTACCCTTAGCAAGAGCCTGGGGCCAGCAGCTGGGCGCTAAGGACAGTCACCCACAGACTGCTCCCAATCCAGTCCCAGGCAGTCTCTCCAACAGTGAAGGGAACGTTACAACAGCAGGAATGTCAATGGCTCTCCCTTGGGCTCAGGGGTCAGGCTCATGGGAGAGTTGTGTGGACCAAACCGCTATCCTCATCTGGTATCTGGTTTTCCCCCGGAGGAAAATACCCTCCTCTTCTCCCTACCTTTTTAAGCTTGAAGTTCCCTCCTAAAGACTCCTGAGGAACATTCACCAAATGCCAAATTCAAGTCAATCTGGAGCTCTGGTGAAGTTTGAGCAGTGTCTCGGGCAGGCAAAGGGAGTGGGAAGAGGGGAGGAGTGTCCTGGATTTGGAGCAGCAGGTTCACAGACCCCTGAGCCGAGGGTAGAGAGCATCCATCCTGGGGTAAGTCCTAGAGGAGGTAGGTTAGTGCAGCCCAAGATATGAAACCAAGAGGGCTCTCTGACATGCAGAGAGCTGAGAGTCTGGACAGGAAAAAAGGCTTCGACAAGAAGAGTCTTTTAGCAGAAAGCAGAGTAATCCTGGAAAACTGTCCCAGGAAGTGGAAAGGATTGGCCATCTGCCAGCTCGCCCACCTTGGACCTCTGTTGGTCATCTGAGACTGCAGCAGGTGAAGGGGGGGGACCTCAGGTCGCCAGGGCAGGAGCGCTTCCCAGCCAACGAGCCTAGGTTCCTGGTAAACTGAGTACTCCTCTGGAGGGATGGTGTGGGGAATAGAAGAGGAAGCTGTTGCTTTGAAGACTTTGGGGAAAATATCTACTAACTTCTCCTTTCTGGGCCTGAGTTTCATCCCTTGTCAAATAAGGGGATTGGATTTGGTGTTTCCTAAAGTCTCTTCCAGCTCTGACATGTTGGGATTCTATGATTAATTTTTTAATAATAAATAAATAAATAAATGTTGAAACAATAAGAAAAAAAAAATGAGAACAGAAGAGGAAGGTGTGAAAGAAAAACTTGAAGAAGGAGAAAAAGAATGGCAGGCCAGCCCAAGATGAGGAAGATGGTCCACTTCTTACGGCATTTGAACTTTGGAGAGTGGAAAAGGACTTTTGGAGCTGTTGCCCTTTGTTACATTAAAAGGAATTAATTTATCAAGGCCCAGAACTTCTCTATAAGTCCTCAGCCCAGTCACAGGAGGCTGGGTCAATTGGAGACCTTTGCCTCTAGGCCTAGAGATTGCTTTGAAGGCCCCTACAGACCCAGACCCCTAACCTGGAGAGCTCAACTCTCAGAACAGAAGACCCTCAAGCCTCTAATGATATTGTCCACACAAGAGAAGTCTGAGTGGTTCCTGGGCCTGTGGCCACAGCCAAAGTCTGTAGCTCACTGTCATACAGAGTGAAGGAATTCAGAAGGAGGAAAACAAATATGGTATATTAACACATATATGTGGAATCTAGAAAAATGGTACAGATGAACCGGTTTTCAAGGCAGAAATAGAGACACAGATGTAGAGAACAAAAGTATGGACACCAAGGGGACAAGGGGTGGCAGGGTGGGATGAATTGGGAGATTGGGATTGACACATATACACTAATATGTAAAAAACAGATAACTAATGAGAACCTGCTGTACAGCACAGGGAACTCTGCTTCACCTCGTTGTACAGTAGAAACTCACACAACATGGTAAAACAACTATACCCCAATTAAAAAATAAATAACTAAATAAAAATAAAAAGACAGGAGCAACAGACAGAGCAATAACCGTAGCGACTGATGATCCATGGTCAGGTATTGGAGAAATCACTTCCCATCGTATTAAAAACAACAAATAAAAAGCTCCAAATTGAAAAAAAATAAAAGTCTGTAGGTCATGACTAAGTGGGACAGGGCCAGCCCAGGCGGGAGGATTAATGACAGTGATTGAATATTTTATAAGTGGAATATTGTGTATTTTCCAAAACCAAATGGAATGTCATTTTTTTTTTTTTCAAGAGAGATGGTGGCTGTCACTGTCTTCGTTTCCCATTCAAATCACATACTCCATGGCAAGCAAGATGAATGGGCCTGGGAGATTCCTGAGGAGACGGGGAGAGACAGAAAGGGAGAAAGAAGATCCTTCTTCATTCTGTCCCCTCCCCGCCAGCCTACCCCACATGGCTCCTCCCTCATCACCCAGTACTTGAACCCACTGTCCCCTGGACAGCTCTAGCAGCTGACTGGGGATACGTCCCCTTCCCTGACCCCTGTGTGGTCTCTGTACCACATGGAGATTAAGTCACAAGGTCACTTAATCCACCCCTATGTTTCCAAGAAATACAGAGCACCAGACGTGGAAAATTTGCTCCCAGATCCTCCTTCATGTTCTCAGCCCAAGGTCTTATTTTCTTTCGAAATGCCTCCCTCTGGTCCATCTCACTGCAGATGAAGGTCATGTCCTCTAAATATTGACTTGAGTGGAGAATGAACTATAACTGGCCTCCCTTCCCTAGGGCAGAAGCTCTGCCTATTCTTGATATGAAAGTCTTTGGAGTTGAAGTGCTTCAGAAACCCTGGATCTTGCATTCCCTCCAAACCCATCCTCTTGAATGCATTATTGGCCTGTACAAATGGAACTATTTGATTGCCACTGGAATGGTGAGAGGCCCCTTCCTTTCTCAATACCCTATTACATGCTCCAAGGCCACCCACAGGCTCCACTACTTCGCATTTGCCCTGCAATGTTTCACGCCAGTTGACTTTTCATCTCCAAATCCCTTTTCACATTAAACACAAACCCACACACTCTGTCCCATTTTCCTTTGAAATAAATCATAAGCCCATGCCAGAAATGACTCAGGGTGTTCTCTGGAATTTGTAAACAGCATTAAAGTCTAGTGGGAAATGTCACAGAGTGTTGGTCTGAATTTATTAAGTAATTTCTCAGCTTAAAATATATCTTTCCAGCCTGCTGTCTGACAACATTTACCTCTAATGGAATTTTATCCGCTCTTGATCACTAAGCACACTCCCATCCCAGAGTACAGATTCCTCACCTCTTCCTGTTAGCTTCTCCAGCCGGGTAGATTTCAGACACACTAGCCATGCCCCTGTTTCTCAGAAGAGAAGCTCCAGGATTCTGGGCATCCAGGACTGCCTCACTGTTCTACATTTCTGAGGGCACAAGTTTGCCATCACACTGCAACACCCAGCTCACACCAAGGCAGACCCAGGAATGGCCTGAGGAAGGAATATTAGTCCCCCCAAATCTCCATCAGCCCCCAAGCTATGCCAAACAAACATACTATTTAAGGTAGAACCAGGACTTAACTGTTCAAAACAGCTCCAAGGCAAGTCCCCTAGCCTGCCTCCTCCCCTAAAACAGATTGTCATCGTAAGCCCCTTTTAAATAGAAATGTTGGCACTGCCTTTAAGATTTTTGAACTCTGGTTTCAAGCAATCAATCAAATTATACATCTGTAAAGAGCAGCTGTTTTGCACAAAGTTAAAATGAAGTGAGGAAATGAAGAGGCTATCAGCTTGCGTACTTCCTAGATGTGTCCCAGGCACTGTTGTCCTGCACTGTGGCCTCAGGCCTACTTGGTTCCAGGCCCGTCCTGACCGGGGCAGGGAGTGTTTCAGCAGCAACAGCCCAGCATCTGCTGGGGCCTGAACTGGTCATGGTAATCTAAGCCCAGTATCCAGGAGAGCTAACCCCTAGGCCTGTCACAGCTTTCAGTGTCGGCTTTTCCCTACTCCATGGTACATAGAAGATAGTATAACATACTGGTCAAAAATATGGACCCTGGAACCAGAGTTGGAGTCCCCGTTCTGCTACTTAGTAGCTGTGTGACCTTAGATAGGTTACTTGACCACTCTGTGCTTCAGTTTCCTTGTCTGTATAATGATGATGAGATTAGTGCCTATCTTCTGGAATTTTCTTGAGAATTAAAATAATGTATATAAAATGCATAGAATGATGCCTGGTTATTGTTTTTAAATAATT
Organism: Neophocaena asiaeorientalis asiaeorientalis; assembly: GCF_003031525.2. Taxonomy (NCBI): domain Eukaryota; kingdom Metazoa; phylum Chordata; class Mammalia; order Artiodactyla; family Phocoenidae; genus Neophocaena; species Neophocaena asiaeorientalis. Next base: position 791,438 of record NW_020175191.1, read on the forward strand.
CCTTATTAGTGATAATAATTATTTGTTTTATTATTTTTTAAACATTTGCTATTATTTTATTATCTGGCTGGCACTGTCCCCTTTGCTTCTCTTCTTCTAATTAGACCTACAAGTTCCTCATACTCTGTAAACTGTTTCCTGTCTAGTGACTGGGGAGAAGATCAATACATAGCTGTTCATGCTGAGGTGTGACCCAACACCTGCTTCCAAATGGGGCTCTTCTTCTTGTATACCCTGCTCTGAGAATGCAAAGGCATATTCAGCTCTCAAAAAGTTTGCATTCCCAGAACTTAAAGGAAAAGCTGGCCAACCTTCCTTCTTCCCCAGAGACTCCAGGGAGCCCCTCTTCATATGGGCTCGGCCAACAGCTCCCATGTGGTGTGTGAGGAACTAGGGCAAAGGGAGTTGAAGGCTTTTGGAGATACTAAAACTATATTTCTGAGGGTGCAAGCTTTACTCAGGTATAATTAACAAAGTTGTGATATATTCAAAGTGTACAACATGATGATTTGATATATGTCCACATTATGAAATGATTCCCACAATCATTAATCATTAATTAAAAAGTTAATTAATACATCCATCACCTCACATAGTTACCTTTTTACTTTTTTCCCCTTCTTTTGGTGAGAAAGCTTAAGATCTCACCAAATTTCAGTACAGCATTATTAACTGTAGTCACCATGCTGTACATTCGATTCTCAGAACCTATTCATCTTAAAACTGGAAATTTGTACCCTTTGACCAACCTCTCCCTGTGTCCCCAACGTCCCAGCCACTGGCAACCACCATTCTACTGTCTGCTTCTATGAGGTTGACTTTTTACATTGAAACTAGTTCCAAAGGCCAATCCCAGAACAGAAGTTAAAGCAATGGTTAATCAGAATAATTACAGATGTGTGGAAAAACTAGTGAAGAACAAGAAATCTGAGTCAAAATATAAATGAAATAAAACCCACTGGGCCAGGTCAAGAAGTTAAGTATATAATAAGGACCTGATGTAGAGCACAGGGAACTCTACTCAGTACTCTGTAATGACCTATATGGGAAAAGAAACTAAAAAAGAGTAAATATATGTATAACTGATTCACTTTGATGTACAGCAGAAAGCAACACAACATTGTAAATCAACTATACTCTAATAAAGACTTTTAAAAAAAAGAAGTCAAGTATAGAATTTGAAATTTTCTATTAGAAATTTTGTCCTGTTCGAGAACATATGTTCTATTTGCATATAGTCATTCTCTATTCTAAGAATACCCCTACAAAGGAGATGGAATAGCAGGTGCATGGGCTGAAAAAAGTCTTACTTAGGGTTCTTTGTATCTGGACCCAAGACAGTACCCCACCTTCTGTTTGACAACATTGCTTTAAACATGTTACAGTTAATTATATGACTTTTCCTCACATCACATTTTAATTTGGGAAGACATCCTTGTTTCTTGAGGAGATTTGCAGATTGGTCTAAACTCACTGGAAATACATTGACAGACTCATAGCGGATGAGATATGTGTATTCTAAACTCATCCTATTTTTTCAACTTCAGAGGTGGCTTTCTAATCTCATTTCCAGCATCTAAAGGATATTTTGAGTCAGTTGGGATATGGAATAAGCCATACATTTATTTGTTTAATTTACACTTTGGATTTTTAAATAAGTATAAGGAATGACGAGACTATTTTAAATGTTTAATTCTGCCTCTTAAACACTGGTTAAAGGAGTAAAGTGTGAGGATAGTGCTACACATCAAGACAAGCTCTCAGGAGGCAGGAGGAAGGTAGGTGGTGTCCTGAACAACCATAGTGAGGAAGCCTGACCCAGGTAGTCTAAGTGTGTTCCCCAGGGCTATAAAAATCCAATAGTGAATAAGCAAAACTCATTCACTCAACAGTGAATGAGCAAAAACAGAAAGAGCAGAGAACTGGAAGACAGGTAGGAAGGTCAAATGCAAACAGGCCGGAGCTGAAAATAAACCTAAGATTAATTATAAATGAATTAAACCTACCAGCTCAAATTAGACAGCCAATTTTGCATTTGACGTTTGTGAGTATATTTGTTATTACAACTTTTATTTGTGTGTACGTGTGTGTGTCTATGTTCTCAGAACGTATTAAGTATGTATTTTTTCAACATTCATTAGGAAACTTCCTTTTCTTAAAAAAAATTTTTTTTAAAAAAAATTTATGTGATATTCCCAGTCTGCAGAGTTGGTTTTGCAAGTCATTCTCAAATCTTGGTCTGCACCAGAATCCCTGGGAGATTCTAAATCAATATGGCTGGGCATCTGCCCAGCTTTTTACAAACTGCTCAGTGAGTCTGAGGACCACCGAAGCTTGTGAACTATCACCCCAGAGAATGTCTCCCTCCACACCCTGTAAGTGATGTAACTGCTACTTGGGGCTTTAACTCTCTTACTTCTCTCCTTCATTCATACTTGGGATCCCATTAAAATATAAGGAAAGTCGCATGATCAATAAGAACCCCTTGAGATGTTTTTCCTACCCTCAAGTTACTTATCTGGAGAAACTAGTAGGGAGAGAGAGCACATACATGGAGAGTTCATCACTAACACAAGACAACCTGGGATGGGGGTGAAAGTGAGGGTGAGGCATGTCATATTTTGGCACATAAATGGGAGAGCAGACAAGGAGAGTTAGGGCTGCAATGACCAGGGCAGGCTTTCTAATAAAAGTGAGTCTTGAAGGGAACCCTAAAAGATGGGTAGAATGTACACAAACATGAACTTGGAGTCATGCTGCAGGGTGAGAGAAGGTTGCAATTTGAGGTTGCCAGGCAATTATCAAGGTTCTTCTCTTTGCAGTAGTAAGATGCTAATTAAAAGCTGCCTTTGGCTCTCACAGGGGCTATCTAGTTAAAGCTCAAAGAGGAGGAATTTTTTTTAAAGAGTCCATAAAATTTAGTACCAACTTAATATTTATTCATTGTAAATCAGTGCAGAAGCCAGAATAGATCTAACACATTGTTGCTGAGTGTGTTCTGGAATCACGACACATTCTTGACTGGAATCAGAAAAGTGATAAAACTAAAGAAAAGGTCCTAGGTCTCCAATCCCACTTGCGGTTACAGTTCTGCCCTTGCCGTCTCCCGACAGGAACATCTCCAGAAATAGGAAGTTAGCAAAACCCAGAGCGATGGGTACAGAGTAAGTCAAATTTATAGAGTCTATATTGGATATACACAGTCCCAGCCCTGAACCTGGGCAACCAGGGCCTCTGCCCTTGGCTCCACAATGTAGAGACCCCTGATGCCCATTCCTCCTCCTGGTTACGCTCCTCCCCATGAGATGAGGAGACCATAGGCCTAAGAGATATGCCCACCAGGAGTCTACGATCTCCTTTCTAGACAACACTCTGGGTACCTAGGACACTGGAATTCTTTGCCCTTCACAGACCTCCTCCCCAGGTCCATATTCCCAAAGATGTACAGTGCCACCAACACGGACACACTCAGGCCCAAGGGGTGGCCAAGGGATACTTTTGGGAGAAGGTATGGACAGAGCTTGGACAAGTGGACAAAATGCATGAGGATCTTTGTGGTGAGAGATGGAGGAGAAGAGAACAAAGGTAGGTTAGGAGGACCTCAATTTCTACTCTTGTCTGAATGATGAAAATGTTAGGGGAAGACACCAAAGATTCCCAGTCTTTTGGGAATTGGGCCATGCCATCACAACTGCCTTCTACACAGCCCTTGTCTATTCGTTGTCCAACGACCAAATGTTAGGTGGCTATTTATTGCCTACATCTCACTCTTTCATAGAGAGGGAAGCATTCCACTCTATCCCCTGGAAGGAAACAGCAAAACGCTCCTCATCCTCTTTCTCCTTTCTTCTGTTTCTCCCCAAAGGAGGAGGAAAGACTTGTCTGATTGGTGAGGTTGAAGAAACGTCTGTAAATATATAGCTCAGCCCTTCCTGGGCTGTCTACGAGACTCTACCTGACCGCAGCCATCACTTTCTCTCCTCCATGCAGGGATCAATAGAGACACTCAAAGCTTCTCCATCCTGTGATTGGTATGTTTGAAGATCCAATTTGGGGAGGAAGGAGTAGATAACCTCCACAGATCTGACTGAGCTCTCCAGCAGCAATCCCAGTCATCTCTCACTACAGACTCAAGGTCATCTTATGCACGGGGTGACATACATGCCAACTCCTACAATGCCAAGTCTGAGATGACCCATTGGTGGTGTTTGATGGATAATAGACAACAAGAAGTAAAAAAGGAGAAAGAGGAAAGGAAACTTCTTATCAGTTTAGGAGAGAAGACAACTGGAACAAGGGATCAGGAACCATAGAGAATAAATTGCAATGGGCAACCAGGAAGATAAAAGTTGAAGGAAATAGTTCTGTCTGGAGAGAATAAAGCAAAGAAAGGATTGAAAAGGGAGATGGAGGTAGGGGATGGCACTAGTGGCATTTAATGTAAGACACAGACATAAAGAAGAAATGTTCAAGGGAACCTAAAAGGACTCCAGGGGAGCAGATAACCTGCATAGGAGTGAAGACCTGGATTCCAGAAGAAGAACCCAGTGATTCCAGGGATCAAGGTTGACCACATGGTGTAAAAGTCCATCTTGCATGTTAAGCTTGGTCAAACTGCATTTTATGTATGTATGTATGTATTTATTTATTTTTGCTGCACTGGGTCTTCGTTGCTGTGTGCGGTCTTTCTCTAGTTGCACCGAACGGGGGCTATTCTTCGTTGTGCTGTGTGGTTTCTCACTGCAGTGGCTTCTCTTGTTGCGGAGCACGGGCTCTAGGCACTTGGGCTTCAGCAGGTGTGGCTTGTGGGCTCTAGAGTGCAGGCTCAGTAGTTGTGGCGCACAGGTTTAGTTGCTCCGCAGCATGTGGGATCTTCCCAGACCAGGGCTCGAACCCATGTCCCTTGCATTGGCAGGCGGATTCTTAACCACTGCGCCACCAGGGAAGTCCCCAAACTGCATTTAATTGTTCAGCTAAGTGCCTGTGATTTACCTATTCCTGTCTGTGTCTACCTCGAAACCTGGAACTCCTCTCCCCATAAGGAAGGAGAGTCTGTGTGAGGAACAGTTGGCTGGATAGGACTGTGCTTTTGAACCATAAAGGAACCACAGTCCAAAGCATCCTGCATCCTCATCAACAATCCCAAAGTGAAAGTCTGAAAATGAGAGCAACTCTCCCAGCTGCTGAGGGTGGAAGCAATGGAAGTAACCAGAGGGGACTACCACTTATTCCAGACATCCTGTGCTCTCACGCACACTTTCATGCATACTTGCCTTTATCTAAGTTAAATGATGGCTGGGGGGTTGGTTCATTTTGTTTTAGGATTTCCTGCCCCACCTTGGGCTAACTGAGGACACCTTGGATATCATAAAACTAACACTGGAATTCATAAAACTACACATTTGGGATGGGATGTGCCCAAAGCTGACAGAGGTGAATTAATATACAAAACACGAAAGATACGAGAAAGAAGGAGCAAAGAGAAATAGAATGCCCTTGGAGAGAAGAAAATTTAGGTGGAAAAAAGACATAGAAACAGAAGCAGGAAGTTTTTTTAATGGAAAAAAAGAGGGAAGGGAAGAGGGAAGGGAGAGAGAAAAGAGTAGAGGGAAAGAGGTGGGGGGGAGGGGAGCAGGTAACGATTGGGTAGGTAAATAATTAAGGACAAGAGTAAGGAAAGGGGAAAATAAATGTTCTCTAAGTAAAACTATCTGCATCCACATGAAAACAAGGGTACTTTCTGCATTCATTCAACCTCTTTGTTGGTTGTTTCGTTTTAAAAAGCAGCAGGGAATGTCAAACAGCTGTTTTTACAGCTTCTGTCGCCTTGTCAAAGCCGGCCTGTGCAGTCTGACTGCGGGGCACACCCAGACAGCAGTGCGGGTAGTAAGGCGCTGCGTTAGCAGATGGGCCGAGTCCGCAGACAGCTCAGCGAGAGAGGGATGGTGCCTGGCTCCCATCAAGCTCCTCAGAGCCGGGAACCAAGACCCCCTGGGAATGCTGCTGGAGAGAGATAAGCAAACACTGCAGGCAGCATTTCTCCTTCCTGATTTAAAAAAAAAAAAAAAAAATGCACCTCGGGACAATCTTCCCTCAGTAGCAACAGCACAAAAACACGAAACTCAAAGTCAGATGACGTGGACTTGGGCCCAAATTCTACCATTTCTGAGCTATGTGCCGTCAGGCCAATTGTTTCACCTCTGAAACTCTGTTTCTCCATTTATAAAATGGGAATGATACTTCACAGGGTTCTCATAAGGACTGACTAATGTAATAACACAGCACACAGCCTAGAATACACATTCAGTAAATATGCTAAAACCCCATATTTGATTTAAAAAGAGAGCGAGAGAGAGAGAGAGAGAGAGAGAGAGAGAGAGAGAGAGATCAATAGAGAAAGATACAGATGTAGAGATGATAGAGATGGAGGTCAAGATCATGACTCAGGAAACGTCCTTCAAGTGCATGTCTGGTTTCTGATAAGTATAAGAAGGGACTTCTCACACTTTGCCAATAACGAGGCCACCTGGAAATCACAGTAGTGGACTCTCTTTTTTACTCCCCCTCCCAAATAAACCCTCTGGCAGCATTGTTCTTAACCCTGCCAAGTCCAGCAGAGGTCTTTACCATGTAGGGGAGCGCCCCGTAGGAGAAAGAGGCTTCCTCCCCTGGTGATCTGCTCCCTCCTGAGAGTGACTGTACAACTCATGGTTTGTCTGTGGTGGGGTGAGAGTGGCGGGCACACAGGGAGAACAACTAGGAAGGGGAAAAGACAAAAGCACCAGATTCCAAAGGGAGAGAACCAGAGAACCTTGGGTCAACGGTGTGGCCAAGGTTGTGGTCAAAGGTCGAGGAGGGTGTAACTAGATTAGGGCCTTTTCCTCACAAGACCATGAGTCACAGGGCTCCTGCCAGCTCACCAGCACCCTTGGCATCATTCTCATCCCGGAAGACAAGTGAGTGCTTTCCTCGGGACTTGGAGCATTACCCAGTTTTGCCCTTTTCACTGACACTGTATGTGATAGTCTGAAAGCATGGCGCTTGGCCTGGCTGCTTCAGGGAGGCCTTTGGAGCCTGTTCTCATCACCACCTTCACTTGGGCACACCCGTTAACACTTACAGGGCCAAGAACAAGATAGTCAAAGCTATAAATCAAGCTAACAAACTGTGAGATAAAATATACTCTATCCTTGACACATATAGTTTCATAAGCCTGGAAAGTTTAAATCTAGAATTTTCAGGGTCCTTGGAGTTCTGCTCTGGCACATGGAGTTATGGGGAAAGATGACCTCCACCCTCCAGACTGCCTCCACCTCTTCCCACACTGGGTTTTGACTCACCCTTAAGGGACCTCACATACACACACACACGCACACACACGTGGACATCCAGCCCACATGTCCAAGTTCTGTGCACACCTTCCAATGACACAATCCACTCTTTAAAAGATATGCTGGGGTAGAAGCTTATGCAGACACTCTAAGCCCGCTTGGGGCCATTTGAGCAAAGTATTGCAGGTTCCCAGGTACCTGAAGTATGGCGAAGAAAGGGAGTCATGGGACTCGGATAGGCATATCCTCATGGCACCAAGGATTCCTTGCTCTTTGGGGAGTGTTATGGCTGGAAAAGTGGGACCCTCTAAAGTGCAAGTTCCAGAGCAGAGCCTCCTCATGCCCAGAGCATACGGCATCCCTGTCAGCATCATGACCCATAGCACGCCCATTCCCCACTTAGGCGGTGTAGAGAACACCTCCCTCGGATTTGCTCCCCACCTGGGCTCTCACCACACCCGTCCAGCCACGCTCTTATCAACTCCAGGCAGAAACGCAGAGTCACTCAGGCCAAGAGCTCCTCTGGGAAGAGACTGAAGGGCAGGGAGAGGGAGAGCCAAGCTGGAGACTGAGGCAGGATGGAGCAGAGTTGGGACTCCTGGGGCCTGTCCATTGTTAAGCAGGTCCCCCACCAGATTTAATAGAGCATGGCTGCTGTGCTTTTCTCAGTGCTGAGGCCCTAATAGGCTCCCCCAGTGGGCCACTCAGGGCCCACACTGCCTCTGAGCAGCTGCTGTGCTGAGCGAGGGAGCGAGAGGCTCGTCTGCAGACCACGTGCCTGTCGCCTTCTGAGGAAGCCATCGCAGCACATCCTGGAACAGGCTCCCGAGGAGGCATCACAGTTTAGTATAATCCGTCAGCTTCACAGCTGCTGCTTGGGAGGGAGGGGGCCTGGGGAAGCAAGTGCCAAGCTGCTCAGGAATCAAGAGCATTCCCCAGGCCAGCCAAGAGAGAGCGAGACCCCAGCAAGAGAGGGCAGGGCTCCGGACCGCCTCTGGCTTCCCCTCCAGCCTGTCACAGGCCTGGGGGCTCCCCAGAGGTGGTCAGCCACTTGCCCAGACCTCTGCTGGCCCCGAGGGCGCTGGGAGACTGGAACTCAGGGAGAGAGCCAGTCTTCGGGGTGAGGAAGACTGAATTCAAGAGCCCCCGCATCATCCACTGGTATGATCCACGGCAAGTTACTCCACCTCTCTAAGCCTCTATTTGCCTATCTGTGAAATGGAAGTGAAAGTAATTGTTATTCCAAGTCTGGATATTCAACTAGGAGTGTGCAAGGTATTAAAATATTGAAATATTTGGTAAAGAGCAGCGGTTCTCAAAGTGTGGTTTCTAGACCAGCAGCATCACCGTCACCTGGGAATGTGCTAGAAAGGCACATTCTTGGGGTCCACCCCAGACCTACTGAATCAGAAACTCCAGAAATGGGGCCTCGTAATCGATGTTTTCACAAGCCTTCCAGGTGAGTCTGAAGCAAGCTAAAATACAGAGTATTTCCACTGCCTTAAAACTCCTCTGTGTTCTCTCTAGTCATCCCTCCCCACCCCCTGGCAACCACTGATCTTTCCAGTGTCTCCATAGTTTTCCTTTTCCGTCATGTCATATAGATGGAATCATGTAATATGTAGCCTTTTCAGATTGGCTTCTTTCACTTAGTAATATGCATTTACGCTTCCTCCATGTTGTTTCATGACTTGGTATCTGCTTTCTTTTTAGTGCTGAATGATATTCCATTGTCTGGATATATCACAGTATATCCAGTCACCTACTGAAGGGCATCCTGGTTGCTTCCAAATTTTGGCAATTATGCATAAAGCTGCTATAAACATCCATGTGCAGGTTTTTGTGTGGATATAGGTTTTCAACAACTCTGGGCAAATACTAAGGAGCGTGATTGCTAGATCATATGGTGAGAGTGTATTTAGTTTTATAAGAACTGCCAAAGTGTCTTCCAAAATGGCTGTACAATTTTGCATTCCCATCAACAATGAATGAGAGCTCCTGTTGCACCAAACCCTCTCCAGCATTTGCGTTGTCAGTGTTTTGGATTTGGGCCATTCTCCTATGTGTGTAGTGGTATCTCTTTGTTGTTTTAATTTGCATTTCCCTGATGACGTATGAGGTGTAGCATATTTATATGTGCTTATTTGCCTTCTATATCTTCTTTGGTGCGGTGTCTGTTCAGGTCTTTGACTCATTTTTCAATCAGATTGTTCATTTTCTGCTTGTTTAGTTTTAAGAATTCTTGGTGTACTTTAAGTAGTCCTTTATCACTTGTATCTTTTGCAAATATTTTTGCTTCAGTCTGTGGCTTGTCTTCTCAGTCTCTTGAGGTAAGTTGATGTTTTTTATTTGTTTTGTTTTGTTTTAGTAACACAGTGATAAAGGGCAAAAATAATAAATATTTAGGGAAAGGTGTGACAAGAATTCTCAGACACCCCACAGTGAGAGTTCTGGGGCTCAGGGACACAGGCCATATGGCTCTAACAAGTCCCCTGGCTCCAGTCCCTTATTTCCACTTATCTCCAAGACAAGGCTCTGTCCTTAGATAAAGAACTCTCCAGCCCAAATTCCCCAGAACAATTTTCTGCTTCAACAGACAAATGATCAGTGTTTCTTAACCCTTTGGGGACCACTGACCTCTTTGAGAATCTGATGAAAGCCGCAGGCTTCTCCCCAGTAAAATACACACACACACACACACACACACACACACACACACACAAGCATACACGTTACATGCCAATTCAGGTGTCCACAGGCTTCCCAAAGCCCATGCAACATTCAGTGACCCCAGATTAGGAGGCCATGCTGGAGACGGGGAAGAGAAAGACTTGAGATGCTTGTAGTCAACCAGTCAGGGCACCAATGGGCAAAGTACAAGCCATTTCCTTCTCAAGACAAACCCAAACTCACAGTCCCTATCTTCCAAGTCCTCTAGGCTCTTCCCTTGCCTGTGCCTTGCTCTTTTAAGATCTGGGGAGGAAATGAAGAAGAATCAGTGGCCAGAGCTTGGAGCCATCATTCAGCCCTGGTCACACTGACCTCATGCAACCCCGAACCAGAGCGAATGAGCTGTCCTCACCCCCACCAGCCCCGGTGGTGGCTGTTCTCCAGCTGCAACAAATCAACCCTATGGCAGGCGGCGCCTCCCCTCTACCCCCCGAGGCCTTCTAGGGGTCCAGCTGGTGGTCCGGCTGCCCGGGACCTTCAGTTCAGAAAGAAGCGCAGGAAGTAGGGGAGCCAAGTGTGGCAGCAAGAGTGCAAAAATGCGAGGGGACACTCACTCTCAGGGCCCTGCAAAGAAGACCACCGCGATGCATGTGGCCAGTGTCCTTCCCTGGATACAGAAAGAGCTGACTGCAAAAGTTTCAGCTCAGCTAAGATGGTTTGTGTCAAATCGCAGCCACCTCAGAGCAAAGCTCCCTGGCAATTCACCAGCTGCAAGCCCACCTTTGGTGACCTTTGAGAGTGAGGGAGGGTTGGCTCCTATATGGAAAATACAGCAGAGACATTGTTAACACCTTACACGGGGCACTGGAGGAGCTTGGAACTTGCAAGGAAAGTGTCTTTCTCCGCAGCCCCGCCTGGGGTGAGTGTGAGTCCGCTGTGGAGAGAGGGGGAGACTCGCCTCGGTGAGAGCTGGGTGTGGCTGCTTGGGCCCCCTCCTCACCCAAGGAGGTGTCCTCTCCTAGAGGGTCCTCCCAGTGCCATTCACATGCAGCCTCGGGAGCTTGCCCGAGTCCTTCCACCCTGCAAAACCGAGCTCCCAGCGTTCCCACTCCGCTCACCCTCTCCCAATCTGTCAGCTGCCTAAGGCTTCCCCCATCTGCCCAGGCTAGGGAGATGCCAGCACACTACAGGAGGGCCAGATCCCACCCACCTCACTCTCTGCCCCAATCCTCTGGCGGTGGTGGCTGAGGAGGGG
>NW_020175191.1:802782-891208 GCF_003031525.2 Neophocaena asiaeorientalis asiaeorientalis
CGGTGTTAAACAGACAGGAACTGAGAAGGGCAGGAAAAGGGATTATCAACAGCTCCTCAGGTGTAAAGATGGCAAGCCCCTAAAAGCTAAGAAGGGTGTGAAATTCATCCTTCAACTCTTTGCGGAAATGGAGGTCCTCACCCGCTGGATCTCCCCATCCAGGCACTCCGGGAGGTATGGAGCAGGTGTGGCAGGAAGCTCTCAACTGAGGGTGAGACCCGCTTTCCCGGACTGCGTACGTCTTTGCTCTGCTCACCATGACCCCATTACCCAGACCTCACCCCATTCCCCTGACACTGTTACTGGGCTGGACCTTGGAAAAGGTGATGTGGAGGCCAATGAAGAGGTAGGGGACAGACACACACACAGAACAACCTAGAAGTCGAAGGTTTTTTTCCTAACCCTCATCCCTTAGGAGGGTTTCCAGGGTTGGGAGAGTGAAGGTGATGAACTTACAAAAAAAAGTTGACCTATAGAGAATGATGAGATTGTAAATAATTTGAAGTCTTCATAACAAGGTTTGTCACAGCTTTAAAGGCTTCAGGAAGACAGGACAGAAAAGTCTGGAAGTCAGCTCTGTGGTTCATGACGCGGTGCCACTCCCACCCCACTCTGGGGCATCACAAGATGTTCTGCCTTCCTGGGTCTCAAATTCATGACATAAATATTTATTGAGCATCTTCATTGTGCCAAGCATTGTGCCAAGTATTGGAGATCAAACTAAGAATAGCTAACATTCACTACCTGGTTTTTAGGTACAGACGCTGTTCTAAGCACGTTGCTTATATCTCCCTATGAGGTAGACACTACTATTATCCTCACTTTATATATGAGGACACTGTGGCACAGAGAAATTCAGCAATGTGCTTATGTCTCCCAGCTAGGAAGTGGTAGGACACTGACTGTCCGATCCCAGACCACGCCCTTAACCACTACTGAACACTCCCTCTCAAGGCAAAAACAGACACACTGTCTGCTTCACGACCTTACGGTCTAAGGAAAAGTAGAGCCTGTGGGCCTGTCCTTATAAATAAAGTTTTATTGTAACACAACCTCACTCATTTGTTTACCTATTGTTCATGTCTGCTTTCACATGACAATGGCTCCATTAAGTGGTTGTGATAGAAACTGCATGGCCCGCAAATCCTAAGATATTTACTCTGTGGCTCTTTACAGAAAGAATGTGCCAACTCCTGGTCTAGTGAAATAAAACCATCTTGCTGTCCCATGGGAAATCAGGAGGACACATGAGGTGATGAGAGCGACAATGCTTTGAGCTCTTTGGTCTAAGAAGTGGTCAACACATCAAGCCAGAGTATATCCAGCCTGTCACCCAATGTTCCATCTATTCCATCTCCAGGATAACCAGCCAGGATGATTTTGAATCGCTCTTCTCTTAATCGTCCCACTGTCACTCAGTATCCTGGGCCCAGAGGAGACAGATGGGGCACCCACTGGCAAGAGTCATAACTAGTTACAGCTAGAGGGAATAGATCTGTCTTCACAGGCGCAGACACTGCAGGCAGCTTGGGAGGGTGGTGAGCTCTGCCTCCAGCTAGAGAGGTTGCTCATTGATCCACCTAATCATTCAATATTTGTTAAGCACCCACTATGTGCCAGGTCCCAGGGTGGGTGCTGTGCTCATAGGGAGTCCCACTATGGATGCAGTTCAGACAAAATCATACATTAGACAAGGATTAGACAAAAAACACCATACTGCACCTTCTAATTCTAAGATGCCATGCTTCAGTGTTCTCTAGGGTTTGCCCCCTCACGAGGAAGTCCTTCATATTCAGGTGGTACACAAGAGAGGATCAAATTTGAAGAAAGCTGCCGCCCTACTTTTCTTCCTTCCAAGGCAAGCTTCCAGCTTTTTCCAATTCTACCCCACTGTATCGCAGAGTAGCTTGCTCAGCAAATAGCTGCTGGATATGGAAATATACATATACATACGTATGTATATATATATATATATATATATATATATACATACGTATGTATATATATATATATATAAAAGAAGCCTCAAATTATTTTATTCAGCTTTGATTAAATGGCACCTAATTTAAAAACACAGCATTAAGAGAAAACTTTAAATAAAGAAACTATTGGCACAAGTGTCTTGAGGATGTAAAACCTGGAGTTGGCATGGGCCTTTGCTTAGATAGGTGAAAAATGTTAGAAAACATTTACATATCAGATACAAAATTTAGGTTAAATCCATACTTTTTCGGCATCTTGTCATCGTAAAGTTGAGTTTCCATCTAAGTCTGTTCGTGAAAAAAGGCAAAGAACTTTCCTATAATATTGACTCATTTAAGAATTCCTAAGACTTGTAATCATGAGACCATTAATGTTTGTATAGGAGTCAACATGTGTTGCAATGTTTGCTGTAGAAAACTGTTCACTTAAAGTAGTTAAAGTCTGTTTATCAAAGGAGGTTGAATTTTCTCACCAGCCTTGCTATAATTAATCCACTGACAATGACCTCACTGGTCTTGTTATAATTCAACCAGTGAAAAAGACTTGGCGGAGCCTCTTAAAATTAGGAACATGACTAAAGGCATTCCTTCCCTCAAAAAAAAAGAGTTATTTTGAAAGTAAAATAAATGTGGTTCTAACAGATTAACTTCAAAATACCATGCAGAATCTCAATTTTCCACAACAGGGGAATTCTCTTGTAAGGAGGCTTAATGAGACTCTGCTCGAAGATTATTTTTCCCTCTCTAATGCCAATGTGTGTGCACATCTTCAGGTCACAGAGGATATTTCTAGAGGCTCGGCCCCTGCTCATTCCTCCTGCTTCACTCCAAGACTGAGAAAAATACAGAACATTCAACTTCTCCACAAGCCACTATCCAGAATCCTCATTACCTTCCCTGGAGCTCAGCCCCATGGAAGGGCTCTGGAAAGCTGGCCTGGGGAGGCTACAGTGTTGGGAAGCTCCAGGGAAGGCCCAGTCCGCAGCCTCCTGAGCCAGAAGGCTGCAACCAGAGAAGTGATTTGCTCTTTAAGGCACTTTTTTCTCCCAGTTAGGATCAGAGGAATGGTGCTGGCTGTTTTTGAAAGCTTCTGGGGTCAGACACAAACACTAATAGAATGACAGTAGGAAAAGACAAATATAGCATTTTTATGCCAGGCGTCTCTCGGGGGAGCTGGCTAGATGACCCCAGTGTAGCCGCCAGAAAACCATGTGGTGCTATCCATCTCGGCCTCCCAGGCCTGGCCAATCCACACATGTCCCAAGAAGAAGTTCTGCTGAAGGTATGTGCGCTCCAGAAGGAGACTCAGAGTGAGGCTGGGTTTTCAATGATTTGTTGCTCAACTGAAAATAGTTAAGACTGTTCTCTATTTCTGGGCAAGGTTAAACTGAGAACCACCTAGGTACCAGGGAGGCATCAAATCCTCGTAGATTCTCAGGTGCTGAAGGACACCCAGGCACCCCAGTGAGAGCACCCAGCTTCAGATGAAAACCTCCAGGGAGCAACTTCCTCCTCCTCCCCTCTGCCCTTCTCTGCTTTCCATACAATATTTGTTTTTCTCTTTCTGACTTACTTCACTCTGTATGACAGACTCTAGGTCCATCCACCTCACTACAAATAGTTCAATTTCGTTCCTTTTTATGGCTGAGTAATATTCCATTGTATATATGTGCCACATCTTCTTTATCCATTCATCTGTTGATGGACACTTAGGTTGCTTCCATGTCCTGGCTATTGTAAATAGAGCTGCAATGAACATTGTGGTACATGACTCTTTTAGAATTATGGTTTTCTCAGGGTATATGTCCACCAGGGCTCTTGTCAGTAGTTGGGAGGGGGAAGGGGGTAAGAGGCGCTCAGGAGCCTTTTCGGTGTCTCTATTAGGGTCCTTCCTAAAATGGATAGAAGTGGATAACTTACTGCCCTTTCTTTTTCCATCCTCTTTTCGCACATGGAATTGAAAGTTAATTCTAAGCATCTGCTCCTAGGGGACCCTAGTTCAGCACCCCAACCTGAGACGTAAAGGTATCTCCCCTAATTCTGGAGAGTTCCTACCTTCCCCACCCCCAGGTCATCTATAGCTGTCTTCAGGCAGCCACCAGAAACAGAAGAAGTGGCAGAAGCAGAGACAGATGTGGACAGGCCCAGGAGCCAACACAGTGCCGTCTTCCCTGCCCCATGTACCTCACAAACCCACGCGGACCTGCACAGGAAAGCTCCAGGGCAGCAGCCACCTTCTCTGCAGCATCACCCCACCTTCCTCCACCTCAGCGCCAGGGCTCTTCATGTCTCTGTTCCTCCTTCCAGCCCAGAACTGGATCAAGGGAGCAAAGAATGAAGATGATATTTTCAGTGAAGTTCTCTGACCTCTCTGTAGGGTGGCCAGAGGGGAGGTGTCCCTTCTGGAACTGACCAGGGCTCCTTCCTTCTCCTGCCAGAAACAGCTAGTAGGAGGGAACACCGGTGACCAAGAGAACTCGGTGTTCCTCCCAGAGGAACCTGAGGGCAAAGCACAGATTCTTCCAGAAGTAAGCAGATATCACAGGGTAGGGGCTACTCTTCACCTGTTGTTCACTCAAAGAAGCAGGCATATTTTTCAAGTCAAAAAAGGAGTTATAGCCTACTCAAGGAATCTTTTTCTGATGTATTATATTTGTTTAGATAAAGCCTTATAAAGGTATGCAAATTAAATCACACGAAGTTATGTATTTATTGAATAAAGAAGGATGTGGTGGCCAAAACTGAAGAGGGAGACTTTGGGACAGGGCTTTCCAGAGAGCAACTCATAGAGGAAGTGATCTGGGACCTTCTTAACTCTTGAAAAATCCCACCTGCTATGTGCCTCCATTGTTGCATTTATCACATTATATTTTAAAGCATTTTCCCATTTGCTTTTTGCATATACCAGGAGCTCTTTGAGACCAAAGCCTCCACACTATTTATCTTTGAATCCCCTGTGTCCAGTGCTAGGCCTTAGAGGAGCGCCATAAATACTTGTTGAGTGATTCATCTATGCACTGGGAGACTGTAAGTTGTGCCCACCAGGAAACAAATGCTCTCTAAACTTAAGGTCTGTGTTCTTTCATTTTTCTTGTTTACTTAATTTCAAAGTAAAATTTCTTAAGAAAAAACAAACACACACCCACACACAATCTCTCTTGGTTGAACCACAGAGAAAAGGATTTGTCCATGCTTAAGTGTGTATTGGTAGTAGTGAAAGCAAGATCAAGGTCCATTGTAAGGGGAGATGAAGACTGCATGAAGAAAGTTGTCAAACTTCATGCAAAAACTCTTAAGAGAAATTTATTTAAGTGTCCAACTAAGCCTCAGGCTATAGAAATTCCAAGAGCTATTCAATACAAAGGAGCTAGGAAACCAGGCTGAGAGTGGAGTCTTGTCAAAAAAGCAGATGGTTGATCCAGGAAGATCTAGCACTAAACTGCTACGAAGAATCTCCATCAAAGGGTCCTTAGACATTCATCAAAGGGATCTTTTCTAGGTGCAGCCCATCATGCTGTGACACCTACTCCCGGGGCATCATATTGGTGACACGGATAGACTGGGAGACCATTGTAGCTGCCTATCTGTTACTGTAGAGAGGAATCCCTCAGAAACTCTTTCTGGCTTGTGTCTCGAAGCACTCCACTTTACATGTTTGTCCCCTGCTACATGCAAGGAGACGGACCCACACACACGAGTTTGATGACCTGAGGGAGTTAAGAAGGACGTGAGTCTATCCGGGCAAATAAGGTACATAGCTGTTTCCCTTTAGTTAGTTAATACAATTCTGTTCCGTTTGCGGGAATAAACAGACCTCCTCACCAGGGAACACAACAACACATTTATCGAGCACTTTCTACGTAGTAGACACAGTGGAGGCAGCCATGTTTTAATTAGTGAGGTTACACTTGGGTAACGAACCCCCAAAGCTCAGTGACTGAAAACATGAGAAGCTGGCTTCTTTCCTGTGACAGCTCAGGAAGATGTTCAGGTCCGTCCCCATAGTTTGGCAGCCTCCAATGTCACCGCGCCATCACCATCATGGTGGCAAGGGTGGGGAGCCGTAGTCTCAATCTCTTGACTTGCGTGACACATTCCAGTGGGAAGGAGGTGGCCTCTCCTAACTGCCAGGGAGGCTGAGAGAAGCAAGGCGCTAAGAAGCCCTTTCCAGCCGTCCTCACCCTCAGCCAGCCCTGCTAATTAAGCACACTTCGTCACAGGGGCACAACAAGCTTCTCCAGGCTGGATCCTGGGCTGGCTTGGTCCTCCTCAGCTGCCGGTCATCCCCTCCCACTGCAGTTCCCAATACACCTGCAAAGCTGGGGTTCATTGCCCACCCCAAATCACTCCCTCACTCACTAAGTCAACATGGATTGACTTCGCATTCTATGCCAGGCATGGGGTAGGTGCTGGGGACACAGTGCTGTATGAGCCATGCATGGTCAAGGTCTCCACAGAACTTACATTCCCTTGTGCAGGAGACAAACAAGAAAAAGCCAACTAATCATTAAACACATGCTTTTCTACAGCAGTAAGAGTTTTAAAGGAAATAAAAGTCATATGAGTGAAAGGTCTAGGGTCAGAGGGCTACTTTGGATGGAGAGGTCAGGGAAGCCCTCTCAGAGCCCGAAGAGGAGAGGATGAACAGCCATACGGACAGCGTGGGAGGTTGCACTGGGCAGCAAGTCCTAAGGCCTTGGGCAAAAATGGGTTTGGCATGTCTGAGGACCTACAGGAAGGCCAGTGTGGCTGGTCTCCCATGCGAAGGGGAGTGGCCTGAGCTGAGATCAGAGAGGTCAACGGGGCCATATAACAAAGGGTGCGCCATGGCAAGAGGCCATTTGGTCACAGAGCAAATGTCTACTGAGCATCCATGAGTCCAGAGACTGAAGACACCACAGTGAAGATGTAAATCCCTGCCTTTCTGGAGCCCATACATGCCAGGGGAGACACAAAGCCAACAAACAAATGAACAACATCGTGTCAGGTAGTGGTAAGAGTTCTGAATGAGGTGGAGCAGGATTCCAGAGTGATTGATGAGGCTTCTATTACAGATGGGACGGGAAGGCAGGGCCTCTGGTGAGAAGAGCAGAGACCTGGAGGAAGCGAGGGGAGGAACCAGGTAAGTGTCTGAGGGACTGGCGTTCAGAGAGCTCTCAGGGTTGCCTGGTAAAGTACAGGATGCCCAGTTACATTGGAAATTCAGATAAATAAATATGGCACAGGGTACACTCATACTAAAAATTGTTTATTGTCTCTTTGAAATGCAGTGTCCACTGGGCATCCTGTATCTTTATTTGCTAAGGCTGGCAACTATAAGAGGGAGGGAACAGAAAGTGTGAAGACCCTGAGGTGGGAGCATGCTTGGCATGTTCCAAGCACAGCATGGAGGCTCCTGTGGGGCAGGTGGTGGGAGGTAAGCCCGGAGGGAGAGGCAAAGGCCAGGACGTGCAGGGCTGCGGGGGCCCTGGTGAGCAGCTTGGATTTTATTCTAATTGGAATGGGAGACCTTGCTGGATTTTGAGCAGCTGTGTGAAGGATAGAAAGAGAAGACACAGAGTTGCTGTGTCTTCCTTCCAAAAGAGTCAAACAGGGGAGGTAGAAGATCAAGCTTATTCCAGGTCCCAGTGTCCTGCAGTACTACCCCTGCCACCGGGTAGCCAAAGAGATGAGACCTGGGGAGTTTGGGGAACCACCGACTCAGATGGGGCCATCATTTTATGTGCAGGTATTAGATACTTCGTCTCTCAACTCCCCCTTCTCTCCTTCTCGAGGACCCTCTAATCAATGGAGGTTAGAGGGTTAATCAGAGTGCCCAGGGCTCAGGTCCCCACTATTTCCTTATCCCTTAAAACAGCAGTCCCCAACATTTTTGGCACCAGGGACCGGTTTCATGGAAGACAATTTTTCCATGGCCGGGGTTGGGGTAGGGGGTAAGGAGAGTTCAGGCGGTAACGTGAGTGATGGGGAGCAATGGGGAGCGGCAGATGAAGCTTCGCTCGCTTGACCGCTGCTCGCCTCCTGCTGTGTGGCCCAGTTCCTAACGGGCCTCGGACCGGGGGTGGGGTGTTGGGGACCCCTGCCCTAAGGAAAAGCGCAGTTAATGCTGCAGCCCACAGGCCCCAGGGCATAGTCCTGGAACCCACTGGCCCAGCCTCCGTGCCACTACCTACTCCACAGCTTCTCTCCATTCAAAATGGGGCAAAGACCACCCTGGGAGAAATATGCAGTAGACAGATCCCCCTCCTCTTTTCTTGACCTGGCTGCTCTTCTGACAAGTCAAGGGTGGCGACAGCGGGAAAGAAGAGGCAGGGTTTCCTTGGGTCTGGCCACTGCTATTGATGCTTTCTCCTCTTGTAAGCAGTCCTGTGTCTACAGTCTGGGCTCTTGGTGCTCCAGCTGTCGGCTTTAATCAATAGCAAGAGTAAATACAGGCAGACGCTGACTCTTCCCAGGATACTCTGAAAGCTTCTCACACTCAGCTTGAAAAGGAACGTTTTCTGGGATTGATTCGGGACATGTGACTCTATAAGCATCCAGACTCCAGCTGAGAGGAGACAAGGAAAGAGCTGGGACAAAGGGGTCCTTCCCTCAAAGATTTGATGGAGGGAGGTTTCTTTATGATTTGTCAAGAAGCTCTAGACCTCAGTTTCCAATAGAGCCATCTGATTCCAATTTCAGTGGTTGAATGATCCTCTATAAAGTGTATTAATATGAGAGTCATAGATCTACCTAGAAGGGGTTCTCCAGTGATTTGTCTCTGTCCTTGGCTTTGTCCTGTAAAACACCTACTTCAATAGCTTGAATAGAAGCACACCAGGAAAGTTTACAGATGACCCAAAATAGGGCGTGGTGTGATGTAGGGGAAAAATACTAAGCCAGCCAAATAAACTTGGGCAATTTTCTTAACCACTCTGAGCTGCAGTTTTCACATCTGTAAAATGACATAATAAATCCTACTTCGTTAGTTTGTCCTGCGGATTAAATTAGATGCCCTATGCAAAGCACTTATCCCAATGTCTGGCACAAAGGACACAATAAATAGTAGTAATTTCCTTCCTTCCATTTTGTCATCTGTAAAATGGGGACAATAAAAGTATAAATGTCATTAAATGTGAAACTCAATTGAGTCAGGAAAGGAAAACTTAGCTGTTGGAGAGCTACCACATGCTAGAATAATAGACCAGAATCAAGAAAATGAACATTAATAAGCCATGCAACTAAAAACTAATAACAACACAGAGAATACAAACTTGATAACAATTCCCATTAAAAAGGCCCAAGAGTTTTAATTAGCCACAAGCTCAGTCTGAAACAAGAGTGGGACACATTTACCATGAGAAGCTTATGCAATTGTAAATTACATAATAATAATAATTAACATATACTGAACACTTACTATGTCCCAAGTGACACTCTAAGTTTTGTACTTTACTCATTTAATGCCCCCAATTACCCTATGAGCTGCTACTTTCATCACTAGCTTATAGATGACAAATCTGAAGGAAAGAGAAGTTAAGTAAATTGCCTATGGTCACAGAGCTTATTAATAGCAGTGCTGAGACGGAAATAGCAGAGCTGTGCACCCTTCAGACCACATCTGGAGTTACTGGGTTCGTTCTGAGTACCACGTCAGATATAGCCACATTGTCCCTACCCAGATGCCACCTCAGCCCTCAACTGTTCTATGCCAACAGGTTAGGAGGGAGAGGTTAGGGATGGCATAGCTTAGAATTAAGCCACCCACTTAGGTCCAGGCTCTAAAGGCCAAGCCATGACATCAAGACATTCACATTGCCCTTCAGATCATCTTACTGCTTATCAGACAAGAGACCCTGTGCCTCATGGAAGGGCCTTGGGTGCCCTATTGCCCCTGAATTGTCACATCTCTTCCCCCTCTCTTCTCTCTCAGCCCATTCACCTGAGCCCTATAAATTGATGGCTACCTGCCATTAAAAATGATGGTACCAGAAAATGAGGCAAGCTGGATATTTCTTTGAAGTCTCATACCTTCTAAAAATTCATGCAAATTTTGTACTCTCCATGATATATCTAGGTTTGTTTTAATATAAAAATGATATTTTAGGCAACTTACCACTGAGTAAAATTGATGCTCTGGAGTGATGAATCACAGTTTTCATAGAACTCCTGGCACACTGCTACATGTCCCCAGTTTGAAAAGTTCAGGACTGCAGACGCACATTTCATAACACAGAAAGATGTCCAGGGCATATCATAAGGTAATAAGAGGTTACCACACAGTATGTACAGTAGGCTTCTATTTTTTGTATCCCCTCTGGAAGGCTACGCGTTACTCCTGGGTTGTAAGACTGTGGGTGATTTTTATTTTGCTCTTTTTGCTTCCTATATAATTTTTCTAAAATAAGCGTATATATTATTTGTGAGGGCAGAGTATGGGGTTTTGTTGTGGTGGGTTTTTGCAGGGGGGGTTGTTAGTTTGGCTTTTTAAGATTTAAGAGTTCATGACCACCTGAATTTTCCAGACACTTGCTTCAGCTGGCTGTACCTTTCAGACCCTGAGATCTTTGCCCTCTGAAGCAGGGGAGCCAAGTAAAATAAAACACCATACACTCAGATTTAACCAGACATCCTCCCTGGCACCCCACCTTGCTCTTTTGTCAACTTTGCCAGCAATGACCTTGCATACCTAGTATACTCACACAAGTCCCTCTCACTTTTGAGGTTTGCTATGGGACACCCCAGTGGTCAATCCCAACTCTGCTTAATCTTACAGTAAAATGTTTCTGTGTCCTGCCCACACCCTCCCAACAACCAGCTCCTGTCTTCTCACCTCCAGCCTTAATGCTGCTGGCTCACATGTACCCTGCAGGTCAAGGAGTAAAGCCCTCCCCACATTGGACTGTGTAACTCACACTGGATGCTGTCTGAATATTGTCACAACTCACTGCACATTTGGAACCTATGGCTCAGTTCTCAGCTTCTTCCCCAGAAGTTGCCCCACTGCAAGTTCAGTTTCCCAGTCTTCTGTCCCTACTTCATACCAGCTACAGGCTGGGACTTCAGCTGGGCTATCAGCCAAAACATCTACACTTGGCCTCTCCATATGATTTTTCACTTGGGTCAGTTTGGGCTTCTTCACAAAACGGGAAGTTCCAAAGAGAACAAGATGGAAGTGCATGGTATTTTTATGACCTCACCTCACACAGCATCACTTCTGCCATCTTTCATTGGTCATGGAAGTCATGAAGGTCTTCCCAGGTTCAAGGGAAGGGAAAATAGACCCCATCACTTGATAGGAAGAATGTCACCACATTGCAAGAAGAACGTGTGGGATGGGATATGTTGTGTCAGCCATCTTTGAAAATTGTGATCTACCACAATTACACAGCCAGCAAATTGGGTAGAGCCAGTATTTGAACCCAGATCAGCATAAATGCAAAGCCTGTGCTCATAAACCATGGCAGTACACTACCAAGAGAGATTCATAATGCCTCAAGCTCTGAGTCTGGCATACAGAGTACGACGCATCGTGAAGACATTAACCAACAGCATGTCCAGAAGAGGGAGGCCAAGATGATGAGATGCCCAGAAACAATGACATATGATTTAACAAGTAGTTGAGGAGATTTAGCCTGAAGAAGACAAAACTTAAAAGTAACTTGGAAGCTCTCTCAAGTCCACTAAAGGTGAATATGCGGAAGAAGGAAGACAGATTGTGTCTTGCCTCCTCCAGCGAAGGAGGAGACAGGCAGAATCCAATCCACTGCAGCAGTTCAGTACACATGGCAGAGCGCTGGCTTTGAAACCTTACTGGTTTGCTAGGCAAACCAGGTCTACCTCCCGGCTGCACCTCTTAGGCAAATCACTTATCCTCTCTAGGTCTCATTTTCCACATCTGTAAAATGGAGATAATAAAACTTATCTTACAGGGTTGTTGTAAAAATTAAAGATGATACAGGTAAAGCAACCTGACATACAGTAATTAATAAATAATAGCTGCTATTTTTGTTATTGCTGTCATTGTTGTTCATTAGAGCTATTCAACAATGAGATTGGCTGCCTTTCAAAAACATGAGGTCCCAGAAAGAAATTTTATACTTAGCAATGACAAGTATCTAGATGGGATGCTGGACTCAAAACCAGGAAGCTCTGGGTCCCTGCCCACCTTGGGCTCACCAGAGATGAAGGCCAACCCAGAGGGACTTCATTGTCCCTTGGGTGGACTTAGCCTTGGGACCCGCTGAGGCCCTGGTAGCAACGTCTAGGAGAGAAAAAGAGGAAGCCAGGAAGACATTGGGCTGAGAAGACAGCACTGGATCCCTGAGGGAGGCCTGGGTAGAGGCAGCAGAGGTCTTTGGGCAAAGGCAGTAATAGAATCAGAAAGATGTCAGTGGGATGCTGGAAACATCTGTCTAGATTGGATGTACCTAAGCAGGGTTCCTGGGGAGTCTGCAATCCCAAGAAGAAGGACATGGTGAGAATGTTAGGAGCTGGGACCCCAGACAACAAGGGTGACCCCAATAAGCACTGATTACAAATCAGGAAACCAAGACCTAATCAGATCTTATAGACTGGCAAACAACATAGGGGCAAGAGAGAAGGTAGTGAAAACAAGGAAGGAAGGGGGAAGCTGATAAAAATAAAATAAATAAATAAAAAAAACCAATTTGTATAGCACTCACTATGTGCCAAGGATGGTTTTAAACATATTATGAATGTTAACTCACTTCACCATCACAATGATCCTATAAGATATGTGTTGTTATTATTATCCCCATCTTACAAGTGAGGAAACCAAGGTATAGAGAGGCTGTTACTTGCCTAAGTTTTAACAGGTAGAAGTTGTCAGAGTCAGGTTTGAACCCAGGAAATCTGGTTCCAGCGTTGTGATCTTTACCACTCAACTCTTATGCCTGTCCAGGTGCACATACCACTTAATTTAATTTTAAAGGTAATTATTATTGCCTCTGTTTTCTGAGGAGGAAAATAGAAGCTCAGAGGAACAGAGAAGCTTTCCCAATATCAAACAGCGAGTAGAGAACTGAGGCAGGGTATTAACATAGGTCTGTCAGCTCCTGCAATTACACGCAGTCCTCTGTTTAACAGGCACGAGGACTTAGGACCCACCAGAGGATGTTTGGTACCAGCTAAGAGAAACAGGAGCAATTGATTCCGCTTGCTATAGCCAGGCTATGAGCCAAAGGTGTCCTGGCCTGCCTTGGGCTGAGTGCGTCAAATTTCAAGGTCATGGCTGGGTCTCAGTGCCCTTTTACAGGGACAATGTCCCCAAGGTAGGACAGCAGTTCCCTCCCCCCAACTTGCCACATCTCCCCCGCAAATGCAGGCATGCCTGGGCTTGGTGTCACGTGATAAATTCCAGTCTCTGACAGCAAAACTCCCAGGCCCCATCCCTGTCTGCCTATTAAGCGGCAAGACCTTTCCCTGACTCAACAGGGAAAACCTCGGAGGAAAAGGAAAAAAGACTGGGTTTCCAGAACATTAAACTTCCATTGCCACTACTGCCTGCCAATCTCCCTGCTAATCACTTGGAGCAAAGAAAGCCAATGCACATTGGAGGGCGCGGGAGGTGGGGTAGATGCTCACTGCATCACTGCCTGCTGACAGTCCTTGTTTCTCCAGCAGAAAGGGACCTTGAAAGGTCAGCTCATCCCTCTTCCTGCCCTGGCCCAGACTCACTTCACGCAGAGAAAGAAACCTGGCCTAGCCAAAGGGACAGTTCTCCCTCCATATTTGGTAACAAAAATATCAACCAGAGTTTATTCAAGAACCAACAGATATTTAGTAAGCACTGTCCATGTGCCAGGCACTGGTCTGATTAAATAAGGCTCCAACCCTCTGTCTCCATAGTTTATAATCAGGGGCTTAAGGACCAAAGAAAGGAGTACTCCTCAGATTTGAGGATATAAATACTGAAAGCCTTTCTCTGTCATTGTACTCCACCGCCTCCACCAGGACCTCACAAAGCACACATTCCTTCTGCCTTCTTTGCTGGCTTTCTTTTTCTGGGAAGGATTTTCATGTACAGCAACAGACTGCTCCAACACAAAGGTTCAGTGGAGTTTGACCAGCAGTGAGACAGAGTGAAAAGATCACTGAACTGGGTCACAATGTGAACCTGGACCAGTCACTCAACCTCAGTGATTCTTAGTTGTGTTATCTGTAAAATGGGATTACTTATACCACCTTCTTCATAAACTGTTCATCCCATTACAATCTCGTTAAAGAAGCCTAGCTCACCACGCTGGCATATATGATAAGAGCACATTTTAGAAAAACTGCACAAAAAAGAGTAATCCTAGGGTGTGGGGAAATGGGCCCTTTTGTGCACTGCTGGTAGGAGTATAAGTTGGTGCACCTTTTTTTGTGGGGGGCAGGAGGTGGCAATACATTTGAAAGAAAAATTATTAAACTCATCCTTTTCCTCAAAATCTTCTTTCCAGGAATTTACCTTAAGGTGTGTGAAAAGATACACATCATAACAATGGTCATTACAACATCAATTATAATTATTCCATTTTTATTACATCATACCTACAAAAAGTATATGTAATAGATATTTACAGGGAACCCTCCTACACTGTTGGTGGGAATGTAAGTTGGTGCAGCCACTATGGAAAACAGTATGGAGGTTCCTTAGAAAACTAAAAATAGAGTCACTATATGATCCAGCAATCCCACTCTTGGGCATATACTTGGAGATAACTATAATTCAAAAGGATACATGCACCCCTATGTTCATAGCAGCACTACTCACAATAGCCAAGACATGGAAACAACCTAAATGTCTATCAACAAATGAATGGATAAAGAAGATGTGGTACATATACAATGGAATACTACTCAGCCCTAAGAAAAGAACGAAATAACACCATCTGCAGCAACATGGATAGAACTAGAGATTATCACACTAAGTGAAGTAAGTCAGAAAGAGAAAGACAAATACCATATGATGTCACTTACATGTGGAATTTAAAATATGACACAAATGAACTTATCTACGAAACAGAAACAGACTCATAAAGAACAGACTTGTGGTTGTCAAGGGGAGTGAGGGGACAGGGATGGACTGGGAGTTTGGGATTAGCAGATGCAAACTATTATGTATAGAATGGATAAACAACAAGGTCCTACCGTATAGCACAGCAAACTATATTCAATATCCTGTGATAAACCATAATGGAAAAGAATATAAATATATATATATATATATATATATGTATAACTGAATCACTTTGCTATACAGCAGAAATTACACAACATTGTAAATCAACTCTACTTCAGTAAAAAAAGAAAAAATAGATATTTACATTTTAAAGAAGTGCCATAATAAAAAAAATACATAGCCAAATATCCAACACCTATCTTAATAGAATATTCACAATACCTTTAAAGCCCCCTACATGCCCTATCCCTTCCTATGCATCTCCCTCCTCCCACTCCAGTAACCCACTACCCCAAATTTTGTGCTAATTATTCCTTTCCTTTCCTTTTCTTTATAGTTTTATCACACATCTATGTATCTCTTAAAAAAAGAAAAGTTTCGTTTTTCCTATTTTTGATCTCTATCCACATATGGTCAATTTGTGTACTTTTGTTCATGATTCTAGTTCTAACTTGATTTTTAACCCCACAAATTAGATGATGATGATGATGATGATGATTTTATATAATCAATATTTATTTATGCATCTACGATATTCTTTCTTCACCATTCATTCTTGCACTTCAAAACTCCTCCTGGGATCATTTTTCTTCTTCCTGGTACATATTTGTATAAGTCCTTTTAGCAAGTGTCTCTTGGTAATCAATTGTATCACTTTTCTTTTTAAAACATTTTTAACTTGTTTTTATTTTGCCCTCACGTTTAAGAGAAAATTTTACCAGGGGTAGAATTCTAGCATACTTTCACTTAGCGCGTCAGAGCTATCATTCCATAGTCTTCTGGCTTCTGTTGTTGCTGTTGATAAATAAGCTGTGGGTGGAATCCTCATTGCTTTGTAGGTAACCTATCTTTTCTCTCTAGCTACTTTTAGGATCCTCTCTTTTTCTTTAGTGTTCTGTTTTTCAACAAAATATGGGCTTCTTTATCTTAATCCTGTTTTGGATTCACTGGGCTTGCTAAACTGAGGGCTGATGTCTTTCATCAGGACCGGAAGCTTTTCAGTCATTATCTTTTTTAATGCTTCTCTCCCATTCTCTCTGTCATCCTTTGACATTCCGATTATACATATGTTATATCTCCTCACTCAGTTCTTTATATCTCCTCACTCTTTCATCTCTTGTCTTCCTACTGTATTCTAGGTCATTCTTCAGGGAAACTTCTGGATCACTAATTCTTTCTTCTTAATTCAGTCGTGTCTAGTTTATTATTGCATACATTGAGTTGTTCATTTGAATGATTATACTTTTCTACTTTCTAAAATTGTATTTCTTCCCTTTTACATCTGACTAGGTTATTCTGATAGTCTTTTGTTCCCTCATTATACTTCCAATACTCTCTTTTATTTCATAAACAACTTAAATATGTTCATTTTGTATTCTGTATTGGCTAAGTACAAGTCATTACAGCCTTTGAGGAATTTGTTGCATATACTGAGCCTCATTCACAGTCATTTATTTCCTCACGTGTTTGTTGAATTTTTATTGTGAAGTCCATGTGCCTTGGAACTTTATCTGTGGGAATTCTCTGAGGCCAAGGTTTAAAGAGTGCTCTTTCAGAGAGGATTTTTTTTCAAGAACTGAGGATCTCACCAATCCAGGATAATTCAAATTTTCAGAATGGAGTTTTAGGTAAATTCAGGTTTAAGATTAGGAATTCTACAAGAAAACATTTTTCTTTATGTTCTTTCTTCTGCTCCACCAAGAGTCAAGGATGATAGCAAGTATCTTCATGAACTTTCTCTTTATGTGGAGTGTGTTTTTTCCAGAGTCCAGGCTGCTTGGGCCCAGGGCTGTATCTCCCATCTGTCACGTATATGGCCCATATTACCTATTAAACTCCAAATAGACTCCAAGACAAAGACCAGCTCTATAGTTTACTTACCCTTTCAGCTTCATATTTTCTTGTGTTTTTTGTCTCTAAGAAATTCTCTTTATTTTGTGTCAACTCAACCATGAACTCATGCATTTTCAAATGAGGAGGAAGTATATATATTCCATCATTTGGGGAGCATACTGTCTCTGGAGAAGTGTCATGAAACATCTAGTCCACTATATTTAATGAAAAGATAAGTGTAATTATATTTATTGGCAAGGGAAAATGTCAACGTAAAGAGTGAGTATAAAAAATTTTTATATAATAGTGTTTTCTTTGGATCATAGTTTGTTGAGTAATGCTTGCTTTGTCTTTTGTGCTTTTTTCCATACTATTTAAATTTTTGTGATGGGAAGTTATTATTTTAACAAAAACAATTGTCTCAGTTTTACTCACACTATTATGCAGATATGCAAAACATTTGTGGCTTTTTTATTTCTCTGTAGCATGCTTAACTGCACTTCTAGAAACTCCATTCTAACAGGAATTATAAGACGAAGGAATAGGAGTCTAGTGGACCAGACCCACTATATGGGTCTCCCCAGATTTGCTTGGCCTAACTTGCCTCTCTCCTCCACCTCATGTTCAATGTATAGCCCTAGCCACCACTGCCTCATCTCCTAAAACTACCTGCTGTCTCAGCCTTCTCCAAATTGAGGGCTTCAGCAGGTACTCCTTTGTGCCTGCCATGGCAGGAGCCACAGCAGCTCTGGTGTCCAGGTCTGACTCAACAAGACCCATGAAAATTCTGTTTCCTCACACCACCAGACTCAGATAAAAGGTGTGTTTTTACTTAGTGCTTTGTAACAAATTATTTTAAAACTTGGGGCTTAAAGCAACAAACACGTATTACCACACCTTTTCTGTGGGTCAAGAATCTGCAAGTGGCTTAGTTAAGTGGTTCTGGCCAAGGGTCTCTCATGAGATGGCAGTCAAGATGATGACAAGAATTGCAGTCATTGAAGGCTTGACTATACTTCAGTGAAGTTGGAAATTGGAGATCCATTTCCAAGATGGCTTACTCTCATGGATATTGGCAGAAGACTTTAGATCCTTACTACATAGGTCTCTCCATAGGCTGCTTGAGTATCCTCACAACATGGAAGCTGGCTTCTCCAAGAGCAGGTAATTTAAGAGCAAAGAGGAAGATGAAAAGACCTAATCTCTGAAATCACACGCTGTCATTTTCACTTTATTCTATTCGTTAGAAGCAAGCCAGTAAGACCAGTGCACACTTGGAGAGGAATTAGGCCTTCCTCTTAAGGAGAGTATGAAAGCACTTGTGATAAACAGACCTATCACAAGCAATGAACTTGAAATTGTAATTAAAATCTTCCAACAAACAAAAATTCAGGACCAGATGGCTTCACAGACGAATTCTATCAAACATTCAGGGAAGAGCTAACACCTATCCTTCTCAAACTCTTCCAAAAAATTTCAGAGGAAGGAACACTCCCAAATTCATTCTACAATGTCACCATCACCCTGATACCAAAACCAGACAAAGATATCACAAAAAAAGAAAATTACAGACCAATATCACTGATGAACACAGAGGCAAAAATCCTCAACAAAATACTAACAAACAGAATCCAACAACACATTAAAAGATCATACACCATGATCAAGTGGGATTTATCCCAGGAATGCAAGGATTCTTCAATATACACAAATCAATCAGTGTGATACACCATATTAACAAATTAAGGAATAAAAAGCATATGATCATTTCAATAGATGCAAAAAAAGCTTTTGACAAAATTCAACACCCACTTGTCATAAAACTCTCCAGAAAATGGGCATAGAGGGAACCTACCTCAACATAATAAATGCCATATATGACGAACCCACAGGCAACATCATTCTCAATGGTGAAAAACTGAAACCATTTCCACTAAGATCAGGAATAAGACAAGGATGTCCACTCTCGCCACTCTTATTCAACATAGTTTTGGAAGTCCTAGCCACAGCAATCAGAGAAGAAAAAGAAATAAAAGGAATACAAATTGGAAAAGAAGAAGTAAAACTGTCACTGTTTGCAGATGACATAATACTATACATAGAAAATCCTAAAGATGCTACCAGAAAACTACTAGAACTAATCAATGAATTTGATAAGGTTGCAGAATACAAAATTAATGCACAGAAATCTTTTGCATTCCTATACACTAACAATGAAAAATCAGAAAAAGAAATTAAGGAAACAATCCCATTTACCATCACAACAAAAAGAATTCAATACCTAGGAATAAACCTCCCTAAGGAGGCAAAAGATTTGTACTCAGAAAACTATAAAACACTGATGAAAGAAATCAAAGATGATATAAACAGATGGAGAAATAGTCCATGTTCTTGGATTGGAAGAATTAATACTGTGAAAATGACCATACTACCCAAAGCAACCTACAGATTCAGTGCAATCCCTATCAAACTACCAGTGGCATTCTTCACAAAATTAGAACAAAAAATTTTACAATTTGTATGGAAACACAAAAGACCCTGAAGAGCAAAAAGCAATCTTGAGAAAGAAAAATGGAGCGGGAGGAATCAGGCTCCCTGACTTCAAACTATACTACAAAGCTACAGTAATCAAGACAGTATGGTACTGGCACAAAAACAGAAGTATAGATCAATGATACAGGATAGAAAGCCCAGAGATAAACCCACACACATATAGTCACCTAATTTATGACAAAGGAGGCAAGAACATACAATGGAGAAAAGACAGCCTCTTCAATAAGTGGTGCTGGGAAAACTGGTCAGCTACATGTAAAAGAATGAAATTAGAACACTCCCTAACACCATACACAAAAATAAACTCGAAATGGATTAAAGACCTAAATGTAAGACTGGACACTATAAAACTTTTAGAGGAAAACATAGGAAAAACACTCTTTGACATAAACCGCAGCAAGATCTTTTTTGACCCACCTCCTAGAGAAATGGAAATAAAAACAAAAATAAACAAATGGGACCTAATGAAACTTAAAAGCTTTTGCAGAACAAAGGAAACCATAAACAAGATGAAAACACAACCCTCAGAATGGGAGAAGATAGTTGCATATGAAGCAACAGACAAAGGATTAATCTCCAAAATATACAAACAGTTCATGGAGCTCAATATCAAAAAAACAAACAACCCAGTTAAAAATGGGCAGAAGACCTACATAGACATTTCACCAAAGAAGACATACAGATGGCCAAGAGGTACATGAAAAATGCTCAACATCACTAATTATTAGGGAAATGCAAATCAAAACTACAGTGAGGTATCACCTCACACCAGTCAGAATGGCCATCATTAAAAGAAAGCTACAAATAATGAATGCTGGAGAGGGTGTGGAGAAAAGGGAACCCTCCTACACTGTTGGTGGGAATGTAAACTGGTGCAGCCACTATGGAAAACAGTATGGAGGTTGCTCAAAAAACTGAAGATAGAGTTACCATATGATCCTGCAATCCCACTCCTAGGCATATATCCAGAGAAGTCCATAATTTGCAAAGATACCTGCACCCCAATGTTCATAACAGCACTATTTACAATAGCCAGGACAACTAGAGATTATCATACTCAGTGAAGTAAGACAGACAAAGACAAATATCATATGGTACCACTTATATATGGAATCTAAAGAAACGATACAAATGAACTAATTTACAAAACATACAGACATAGAAAACAAACTTATGGTTACCAAAGGGGAAGTGGGGGAGGGATAAATTAGGAACTTGGATTTAACAGATACAAACTACTATATATAAAATAGATAAACAACAGGGACATGCTGTATACCACAGGGAACTATATTCAATACCTTGTAATAAACTATAATGGAAAAAATTATGAAAAAGAATATTTTCTTTTAAAAATAATACTCTTCTTTCTTCCTCCACATCCCAGTCCCAAACATTCAATCTTCTCCCTTAATAGGCAGCTCAGTTTGGAACCATTTTGCTGATTTTGAACTTAGCAGTCCTTCCAGGTTGTGAGTTCTTATACTTACCCCTTTGATCCAGAATAAGAAAGAGCTCTCTCCAGCCCCATTGTCTCACCTCACAGTTAGGAAATAGAGATCAAACACAAGGATGTTTTAAGACATAAAAAGAAAAGATGTATGTGAAGTCACTTTGCAAACTGTAAAGCACTGCAAAAATATCAAATATTATCTCATGGAAGAAGACTTCTCAAACAGTTGAGAAGAGTACTTCTACTAATGTCTTTCTAGATACTTGTCTTTTGAATGATGACACTTGTCCCCAGGGGCCAGGAAGGATCAGGTCAGTATCAGGAAGGAGGCTTCTTTAAATCACTGATGAGAAAGGATGAAGAAAGAGGGGGCACCTGTGGAAAGTCATTTTCAGATGCATCTCATCTGCCTGGACAACCACTGGCTTCAGGCATCCACTGGTGGGGCAGATTAGAGAAGCTTAAAGAAGGCATCCAGGGAGGTGCAAGTCACAATGTTGAGATGGTGGCAAACCAGAACCCCAAGACCTTCAGGCAGACCGCTTCTGCAGTCAGGGGCAGAGATACACCCAGGCCGCACTCTAAATTCACTCTGCCGGGCAGAAGAGGAGCTGATTCATGTCTCCAGCAGGTATGACAGAGAAAATTCAAATTGATCAAAACTTAAATATTCATAGGACATTATTCATTAAGATTCATCTCACTGAGTGGATGAAATGAGGCAAGGGAAGAAATTAGCTTGCTTGAGAGTGTCAAAGTGATTATGTGATTAAATTGCAATTTATAATTTCTCCTTCAAAAAAAGCATTACTTCTTTTTTTTTTTTTTTTTTTTTTTTTTGCGGTACGCCGGCCTCTTACTGTTGTGGCCTCTCCAATTGCGGAGCACAGGCTCGGCGGCCACGGCTCACAGGCCCAGCCACTCCACGGCATGTGGGATCTTCCCGGACCGGGGCACGAACCCGTGTCCCCTGCATCGGCAGGCGGACTCTCAACCACTGCGCCACCCGGGAAGCCCTAAAAATAATTTTAAACCACCAAATTAGATGACCTCTCATAAGCCCCTTCCAGCCCAGAAACTTGATTCTGATTCTCTGACTTCAGTGGTATAAAAACAAGGTGTACTCCGAGCTAGACAGTCTCCATTTTCTCCCCTTACCACTCACTTTGAGAAGAGATGCAGTCTGTCTGTCTGTCTGCCTTTCTAGAATCCAGAGTCTAGCTAAAATGCTATGTATGGGTACGGAGCCAGATGGCTAACTGTTTATCTCACTCTGTCTCTCTGTCTTCTCCCATCTTGTCTTCTCACTGTCTCTATAATTCTGTGTGTCTCTACTGCTATTGCCCAGTGAAGATTTAGAGGCTGGTTCCAGCAGCTGAGAAGGGTGGTATTAATTCCAAGCTCGTTTCCAAACACCAAGGAGGCCTGCCCGGGTTAATTAGCTGTGCAGGCTTTTCTTCAAGTGCAGGCTTTTCTTCAAGTGAGCGAGCCGGCAGGGATTTTTACAGCTCTGTCACTGTGGTTATTTTTCGTTTTCTGTTTTATTTGGAAATACATTCATCTGACAATAAATAACACCCGCCATGACTAAGGCCAATAAAAGCAGGGAGCAGCCCCTCCAGGGGTTTGGGGGGGCCATGGTCAGGAGACTTTGAGGCCCAGTCTCCCTACCCCAAGAGGTGTTTTCAGGCCCTTGGAGAGGCAGGGAGGATGTAGGTGAGGCCAGTGAGAGGAGGCTAGAGGAAGAGGCAGGACCAAGGTGTGTGGACACGGCTACAAGTGAAGAAGAAATACCCACTGGTGAGCAGAGCCCACAGCAAGGGGGCAGGGGCCTGAGGGTCTTACATAAAAGGCATTGAGGGTGGGCCTGCCTCATGATAGAGTGAAGGCAGATGATTTGGTTCCAGGCCCCAATGCTGTGTGATCTCAGGGAAGTGTCTAACCTCCATGATTCAGTGTCCTCACTCTTATAATGAGAAGGATAATAATCACTTTCTACTCAAAGTGGTTGTGAATACCTAGGAGACAATGGAAATAAATATGCTACACAAACAAAAGAGATTCTCCTCTTTCAGATGAAAAGAATCACTCAGGTAGACGATCCTGGAGTGTGTGGTCAGGACCCTAGGCCACCCCGGGAACAAACTAATCTGAAAATGTTAGAGAAGGGATTTGATGAGGAAGCATCAGCCTTCTGTCCAAAGGGTCTGTACTGATGACTTCAGCATGATCACAGAGTTTGGCCCATTTACAAGTTGACCACAATCTCACCATGGCTAGTTCAGCTCTTGCACAAGCCCCAACAGGGCAGATTCTGTTAATCCAAACAAAAATTATTATGGGAAGTATTTCACACTGATCTACAAGTAGTTACTTAGGGCTTTAGGGATGATAGATAGGGATGATAGAGAAGGACCACAGTATAAAACCAAAGAGGCAGAACAAAATATTGGTAGAGGGTATGAGCTTGGGATTTAAATCGCCTGTTTATATCACTTTATGACTATAAGCCTTAGAGAAGCTATTTAACATTTTTACCTCCTTTTAGTTTTCTCATCTATAAAATGGGCATAATAATGGCACCTAGCTCCTTGGATTGCGGTGTGAGGACTGAATGAGATGAAGTAGGTGACATGCTTAGGACAGTATATGGCACATGGCAAGAGTTCAATAAACACTAGCTATCCTTATAACACATAAAAACTAGGCAGGACACGGATAAATAACTCACACACGTATGAACTTACTACCAATTGAGAGCCTGAGTGCACAGTAAACAATTTCATTCTGATGGGATTTAATCAAGGAATGCTTCCAGGAAGAAGAGCAACTTCAGCACAGTTAAAAGGAGAAGAGACAGGATATTCTTGTGTACTGCTGGGCAGATCTTCACATGTTTTCCCATTAATGCTAGAACTGCAGCCAAGGACCCAAGAGCCAAGTAACCCGCAGAGAAGTACTAGCAAGCCACCAGCAGATGGAGCCAGCCTCCTCCACACGGAGCTGATGGAGGCACCAGAACCCCTGAAATCAACCAGCATCCAGCCCACCTCCAGTCAGAATAGAAAAGCACCGAGAGACAAGGAGAGAGTCCCCAGGCCTGTGTGGACAGGTTAGGCCTTCTTCTCCCCTGTGGAGAAGAGATGGGAGTGCTTTCCTGCCCCAATACAAAGAGAAAGAGAATGCACAGACCCTACCATGCCTCAGAGGCTCAGAGCATCGCCAAAGAGTCCTTTGCTTCTGGGAGCCAAGGGCTGCAGCCCAGTGCTCTGTCTGTTCCACTTCTCCACTGTAAGAAAGAAGAGCAGAGCTCTTGACATTCATAACCTGAGGTCTAGGATTATACTTGAATATAAAGACTGATACCCACTTGAGGCCTGGAGATTCTGAAATTGGGAGGCCCACGGCAATAGCCTACCCAGCAGAGCTTGAAGGGACTTGGTACAGCATGAGTGGGAAGAAGATGGGAGACAGCTCTCCCATCCTAGATCCAGGTGGCCCTTGAAAGGCCACAGTCACTCCAGCAAGCCCTGTAGCTCCATGTGGAGATGCACAAAAGTCAGCTCCAGGGCAGAAGCCAAAGGTTTGCCCAGGTTGCTGCTGAATCAAAAGTTGGATACCTAAGCCAGAGAATGGAGTAGTTGGGAGCCTAGATCACTGGTGAGGCCAAAGGGAGGTGCAGCTGAGGGGGCTGGGGGTAAGAGGAAAGGATGGTCCTCAGTGATTGAGGAAGGCTGTGGTGAAATCTTCAGCTTCTAACAGAACCAGAAAGAACCAAGAAGGGGTAAAGGATGCACGACACCTCCCTTGCCCTCATAGGTCATGTCAAGAGGCCTCTTACTCCCCATCCCTCCTTCCAGCCTCAAACAGAGATGCTAAGGCCTTGAAACGGAGGAGGATGGGTGCCCTCAAGCCAGTCCCCACTTCCCTTCTACTGCCCCAAACAACCAGGGCCCAGCTCTAGCTTATGCTGGCGGGGAGGGAAAAGAAGAGCTTTGAATCAAGTTTGCAATGAAAGTTTTAAAAATGTAAAAGATTGAGTCTTAATTACCGGAATGAGACTGTTGTAGTAACTGAAAGTGGCTGGAAAGTTATGGAACCGGACCAAGACATCGTTAAGGGAGCTGCTCCCAACAGGAAAGAGAGATCTGGCTCCATATAGCCAGGGGAAGTTACTGGAAGAAATAAAATTGTTTTGTGCTTATATTCCAACAAGTTGAGACTCCCCAGTAAATCAGGCCCAATTACATGCACACAGGAAGTAAAAGGACCTAGGAGACCTGTGTTCCTATGGTCAGAGCACCCTGAGGAAGGATAATGACTCGCACAGAACACATCCTGCTCTTTCCCGTTCAGGTGCTGTCTCGCATCCCAGGGTAGAGACCTTAAGTGAAGGAGGGGAAATCTGTCCTCAGGCTTTTAACGAGGCACTTAGAAAGAGGAACACGACTGTTTCTTCTTACAGGAATCATCAATGGATGTGCTTGCAGGCAGCTGAAAGAGATGGTGCAATTTGCTTACTTCTGGTGCATTCCAGGAAGCATTACCTCTGCCTCTACCTAACATCCTCCAGTAGTCCCCGCCTGGAACAACCAACAACCACAGAGGTCTTTTGAGTTTCCAGGTTGCAAAAGGCAGGAGAGGAACAAGTCAGGGGACACTACCGGTCCTGGGACACAGAGGCAGCACATCGAGAGCGTCAGAAGACTGCCATAGGGGCTTGATTCCCTAGTGGAAAATGAGAGGAAACAAAGTTTCTAAAGAGCAGGGTGGGAACTGGTTCATAGAACAGGATGTTCCCTTGGCTAATTTCCACCTAGGGCAAAGGGAGGAACATTACTGAATGCCTGGACTGTATCAGGCACCATGTTCATCCTCACCTTGTTTAATCCTCCCACAACCCTGTAAGAAAGGCCTTCTCTCCATTTTACAGCTGAGGAAACTGAGTCAGAGTAGTTGCCTAAGGTTACATGTTGCTGGGATATGAACCTCAGGTCTGTCTGTATAGCATACATAGAGATTTGCTACTATTGCCCCTTCAGTAAAGGACTTGCTGCCCTGCTGCCAAGAGTATTGGTTCTAGTTGCCCCCAGCAGTTAGTTTCTTCAGGCACCCGTCAGCTTTTGAGACACAGTCATGCTCTTCTCAGGGGTGGCTCTGCCAGCCAATGGATGAGCAAGACCGTGATACACAAGCCTAGCCCTTTTCTACCAACATGGAACTCCTCTAACAAGAATTTTGCCCCAGAGTGCCCCAGTGGACTGGCAGAGGCTTTGTCAGGTCTGCTTCGCAGGCTGAGACCTCCTCCTGGCCAATCCTGCTTCCTGCCTTTTCCTTTAACAGGTGTTACTCCCCTTTTGTACACTTAACTCCATTTTAGCACCTGGTTCCCAGAGAACCCAGCTGGAACTCCCTTGAAGCAACATTGCTGCAGCCCAGAGAATGGCTTCTTATTGGTAGCCTTAGCTTCACCCTTTTCAGAGGAAAACTACTAAGGTATAAGGATTAGAGGAATTCCCCAATAGTTAGTTATCCTTGACTATTAGTTGCTCAATGCTCAAAGTCAGTGGCTAGCATTCAACTGTACTTTGAACTCTAAGTCCAAGTAAACAATTGCCCTCACTTTCTCCATTTCTCCCATGTCAATTCCACCCCTTTATTTGACATAAAATGGGGTTGAGATATAGTTTTATTGTATGTTGTGCTTAATGAGAATGCTTTATGATTCCTGTCTTTCATTTAAAAGCAGATGAGCACAAACAAACAAAAAATGTATAAATTGTACTTCATCAAAATTTAAAACTGTGGGACTTCCCTGGTGGTGCAGTGGTTGAGGATCTGCCTGCTAATGCAGGGGACACAGGTTCGAGCCCTGGTCTGGGAAGATCCCACATGCCGCAGAGCAACTAGGCCCATGAGCCACAACTACTGAGCCTGCGCGTCTGGAGCCTGTGCTCCGCAACAGGAGAGGCCGCGATAGTGAGAGGCCCGCGCACCGCGATGAAGAGTGGCCCCTGCTTGCCACAACTAGAGAAAGCCCTCACACAGAAATGAAGACCCAACACGGCCAAAAATAAATAAATAAATAAAATGTAAAAGAAATTAAAACTGTGAAGCAAAGAGAATACTTCCTAATTCATTCTATGAGGTCAACATTACCCTAATACCAAAACAGATAAAGACATTACCCAAACAAAAACCAAAAAAACCTACAGACCAATATATAATACACCACAACCACATGGGATTTGTCCCAGGTATGCAAGGCTAGTTCAACATTTGAAAATCTATTAATGTAATCATCACATCAACAGGCTAAAAAGGAAAAATCACATGATGATATCAATAGATGCAGAAAAAGCATTTGACAAAATCCAACAGCAATTCATGATGAGAACACTCTGTAAGATAGGATTAGAGGGAAACTTAACCTGATAAAGAATATCTATAAAAACCTACATCTAATATCATACTTAATTGTGAGAAACTTGAATCTTCCCCACTAAGATCAGAAAGTAAGGATTCCCCTCTCACCAGTGCTTTTCAACATTGTACAGAAAGTACTACTTAATGCAATAAGACAAGAAAAAGTATACATTTTGGGGAGGAAGACATAAAACTGTCCTTGTCCACAGACGGCATGATCATCTATCAATGTGTAGAAAATCTGAAAGGACTGACCAAAAAAAAGAAAAAAACCTCCTGGAACTAATTAGTAATTATAGCAAGGTTGCAGGATATGAGGTTAATATATAAAAGTCAGTCACCTTCCTATATACCAGCAACGAACACGTGGAATTTGAAATTAAAAGCATGATGTCATTTACATAAGCACCACCCAAAAATGAAACACTTAATTATAACTCCAACAAAATATGTACGAGATCTATATAAGGAAAAATATAAAACTCTGATGAAAAAAATCAAAGAATTAAATAAATGGAGAGTTCCATTTATTTAATAAATTCCATGTTCATGAGTAGGAAGAAAATATTGTCAAGATATTATTCTTCTTTCCAATAGTTCTTTCCAACTTGATCTATAGATTCAATGTGATCCCAATCAAAATCCTAGAAAATTATCTTGTGGTGTTGATAAACTGATTGCAAAAGTTATATGGAGAGACAAAAGACTCAGAATAGCCAACACAACAGTGAAGGAGAAGAACAAAATCAAAGGACTAATAGTAACTGACTTCAGGACTTCTTAAAGCTATACTAATCAAGACAGTGTGGTATTGGCAAATATATATATATACAAACAAGTCAATTGAACACAAAAGACAAAAGAAAGCCCAGAAATAGACCCACATAAATATAGTCAACTGATCTATCAAAGAGGAGCAGATGCAGTACAATGGAGCAAATAAAGTCTTTTCAACAAATGATGCTGTGACAATAAATATCCACAGGCAAAAAAATAATAATTTAGACATAGACTTTGTGCCCTTCACAAAAATTAACAAAAAGTGCTCATAGACCTACATGTAAAACAAAAAAATATAGGAACTCCTGGAAGATAACACAGGAGAAAACTTAGACGACCTTGGATATGGCAATGACTTTTTAGATACAACATGAAAGGCATGATCCATGAAAGATGTAATTTATAAGCTGGACTTCATTCAAATTGAAAATAACTGTTCTCTGAAAGACAATGTCAAGAGAATGAGAAGACAAGTCACAGCCTAGGAGAAAATGCTTGCAAAAAATATATATCTTATAAAGAACTGTTATCCAAAAGTACAAAGAACTCTTAAAACTCAATAAGAAAACAAACAATTACGAAGTGGGCCAAGGACCTGAACAAACACCCTACAAAGAAGATATACAGATGGAAAATAAGCATATGTAAAGATGCTTCACATCATACGTCACCAGGAAATTGCAAATTAAAACAACTAAAAGATAACACCACACACTTAGAATGGCCAAAATCCAAAAACACTGACAAACCAAATGCTTTCAAGGATGTGGGACAACAGGAACCCTCATTCATTGCTGGTGGAGATGCAAAATGGTACAGCAGCTTTGGAAGACAGTTTGGTGGTTTCTTACAAAACTAACCATACTCCTACCATACAATTCATCAATCATGCTCCTTGGTATTTACTCAAAGGAGTTGAAACCTTATATCCACACAAAAAAACTGCACACAGATGTTTATAGTATCTTTATCCATAATTGCCAACACTTGGAAGCAACCAAGATGTCTTTCAGTAGGTGAATGGATAAATAAACTGTAGTACATCCAGACAATGAAATACCATTCAGTGCTAAAAAAAAAAACTGAGTTATCAAACCATAAAAAGACATGGAGAAACCTTAAATGCATATTACTAAGTGAAAGAAGCCATAATGAAAAAGCTACATACTATATGATTCCAACAATATGACATCACAGAAAAGGCAAAACTATGGAGACAGTAAAAAGATCAGTGGTTGCCAGAGGCAAGAGGTGGGGAAGGATGAATAGAGCATAGTCAATTTTTAGGGCAGCAAAAATACTCTGTATGATACTATTATGATGGATACATGTCATTATACATTTGTCCAAAACCATAGACTGTACAATAACAACAGTGAACCCTAATGTAAACTATGGACTTTGGGTGATCATGATGTGTCAGTGTAGGTTCCTCAATTGTAACAAAAGTACCACTCTGGTGGGGGATGTTGATAATGAGGGCATAATGCACTTTTGAAGGGGCAGGGAATATATGAGAACTCTGTACCTTCCTCTCTATTTTGCTGTCCACCTAAAACTGCTCTGAATAAAAATGAAGTCTTTTTTTAAAAATTTAAAACTTTTGTGCTTCAAAGGACACTATCATGAAAGTGAGAATACAACCCACAAAATGGGAGAGATATTTGCAAACATATATCTGATAAGAAACTAGTATCCAGAACATATAAATAAATCTTACAACTCAGCAATAAAAAGACAGATAACCCAATTAAAATGGGCAAAGAATGTGAATAGATATTTCTCAACAAAAATATACAAATAGTCAATAAATACATGAAAATATTCAACATCATTAGTCATTAAGAAAATGCAAACCAAAACCACAATAGCATACTACTTCACACCCACTAGAATGGCTATAATTAAAAAAAAATAAAAGAAAGAAAGAAAAGAAGAGAAAGAACAGTAACAAACATTGGAGAGGATGTGGAGCAATTGGAATTCTTATGCATTGCTGCTAAGAGGGTAAAATAGTACAGCCACTTCAGAAAATGTTTGTCAGTTTCTTAGAAAGTTATACATAGAATTACAATATGACCAAGCAATTGACCTCTTCAGTACATACCTAAAAGAAATGAAAACATATATTTATACAAAAACTTGAGGGACTTCCCTGGTCATCCAGCAGTTAAGACTCCACCCTTCCACTGCAGGGGTGCGGGTTTGATCTCTGGTTGGGGAGCTAAGATCCCACATATCATGCAGTGTGGTCAAAAAAAAAAACCAAACTTGAGACTTCCCAGGCAGTCCAGTGGTTAAGACTCCATACTTCCACAGCAGGGGCTGCGGGTTCAATCCCTGGTAGGGAAACTAAGATCCTGCATGCCGTGTGGCATAGCCAAAAAAAAAAAACCAAAACAAAACTCATACATGAATGTTCATAGCAGCATTATTCATCATAACCAAAAAAGTGAAAAGAACCCAAATGCACATCAATTGATGAATGGATAAATTGTAGTATATTCATACAATGGAATATTATTCAGCCATGAAAATGATTGAAGTATTGATATATGCTACAACATGGATGAACCTTGAAAACATTATGCTATGTGAAGAAGTTACAAACAAAAGGCAATATATTGTATAATTCAATTTATATTATATGTTCAGAATAGGCAAATTTATAGAGACAGAAAGTAGATTAGTGTTTGCTGGGGGCTGGGATGAGAGAGAAATGGGAGTGACTGTTTAATGGGTGCAGGGTTTCTTTTTGGGGTGATGAAAATGTTCTGGAGTTAGATAGTGGTGGTGGTTGCATAACTTTGTAAATATACTAAAAACCACTGAAATGTGTACTTTAACGAGTAAGCTTTGTGGTATGTGAATTATAGCTCTACAAAAAACCCCTAAAACTGTAAAATTTCTAAAAAAAAGAAAAAAAAACAGAAAAAATCTTTTGTGAACTTGGGTTAGGAAGAGATTTTTTAGAAATGGCACCAAAAGCACAATCCATAAAAGAAAAAAATTGATAAATTGGGCTTCATCAAAATAAAATGTTTGATCTATGAAAGACACTGCTAAGAGAATAAGATAACAAGCCATATACTTGGAGAATCTCTTTGTAGAACATGTATCTGATAAAGGACTCATGTCCAGAATATATAACAAACTCTAAAAAACTCAATAATAAGAAAGCAAACAACCAGTTTTTTAAATGGGCTGAAGATTTGAACAGACACTTCAACAACAACAAAAAATTGGCAGATGGAAAATAAATATATGAAAACATACTCAGCATAATTAGTCACTAGGGAAATGCAAATTTAAAACCATAAGAGGTACTGCTTTGTATCTATTGGTATGGCTAAAATTAAAGAGATGGCCATACAAGTGTTGGCAAGAATATGTAACAGCTGAAACTTTCATGGTTCAACCATTTTAGAAGACTGTCTGGCAGGTTTTTATTATTTCTAAGTTAAACATATTCCCACCATACTCCAAGATATTGACCCAAAAGAAAAGACAAAACAAGTGCATAAAAGACTTGTATAAAAATATTCATAACAACTTTATTTGTTATAGCCAAAAACTGGAAACAACACATATGCCTATCATCAGTAGAATGGAGGTCTATTCATACAACTGAGTACTACTCGGCAATGAAACAGCATGAACTATTGATACACACAACAATACAGACGAATCTCAAAATACTTATGCCCAGCCAGACAAAAAAGGAGTACATATTGTATGATTCCATTTATATAAAATTTTAGAAAATGCAAACTAACCTATAGTGACAGAAAGA
Organism: Neophocaena asiaeorientalis asiaeorientalis; assembly: GCF_003031525.2. Classification (NCBI taxonomy): domain Eukaryota; kingdom Metazoa; phylum Chordata; class Mammalia; order Artiodactyla; family Phocoenidae; genus Neophocaena; species Neophocaena asiaeorientalis. Next base: position 834,768 of record NW_020175191.1, read on the forward strand.
TTAGTGGTTGCCAGAAGCAAGAAGAGGAAGAGGCAGGAGAGGGTGGAAAAGAGAGAATACAAAGGGCACAGGGGAACTTTCAGTGATGGATGTGTTCACTGTCTTGACTGTGGTAATGGTTTCATAGGTGTGTTAAAACTTATAAAGTGGTGGGAGGGATAAATTAGGAGTTTGGGATTAACATATACACACTACTATACATAAAATAGATAACCAACTAGGACCTACTGTATAGCACAGGGAACTATACTCAATATTTTGTAATAACCTATATGGGAAAAGAATCTGGAAAAAAATAGATATATACGTATGTATAACTGAATCACTTTGGTGTACACCTGAAACTAATACAACATTGTAAATCAACTATACTTCAATAAAACAATTAATTTTTTTAACTTATGAAATTGTAAATTTTAAATATGTGCAGTTTATTGTATGTCAGTTATAAACTCAGTAAAGCTAGAGAAAGAGCATTCATGAGTGAAGATATAACTTATTGTACAATATCCTACAAGGTGGGGAAAGTCCCACTTAGATTCTGCTCCCAAGACTTTTAGTGCTTTAGGATGGAATGATCCCAGAAGGCCCAGAAAGCTGACCCTTCCCCAGATCTTTTATACAAAATGTTCCCTTATTAGAGCTTCTGGGGAAGCTGACCCTTCCCCAGATCTTTTATACACATTTTTCCCTTATCTTTTCCACAAATTTTTCCCTTATTAAATTTTTCCCTATTCCTTTCCCTCACATCTTTCAAGCCCAGCTCAAATCTAATCTACTCCTTGAAACTTTCCTTGACTTCTCCAGGCAAGGTTTGTGGCTCAGTCTGTGCTCTCCTAGCACCTGAGAATCCAGTAATATATCCCCTTGACATCCTAGGAGACAAGATTCACGGTTTCAGCTGTTCCCCCCAAATCCTAAAGGTCCACCACTTGCACTGACTTCTCATCTTACTGAGCCACAAATTTGATTCCAGCCAGTTATGTAGTCCCTACAGAGGAGGGACTGGAGGTAGGTAGGGGCTAGGTGAACTCATCATCTCAGCTTTCATAGCCCAACTCAGCTTGCTTGGTCTCTACTTGTTATAAATGCTTTTTTTTCCCTTTAAGAAGAATTGACTGCCTGATAAAAAGCTATCAGCTTGTGGTGGAAATGATGAGTGAGTGAAGCAGTCCAAAAAAGCGATGGTTCTTAGCCAGAAAATAGCTTTATAAATTAATCTTTTATTAAGAATCTGGGTTTAAGACTGTGCGCCTGGTGTTTTGTGAATGTGGCTGGGGCAGCAGAGTGAGGTGAGGGGAGGCTGCATCCAGTCCCTCCACCTTCCTTCAATACTTCGTTTTTAAACACTGGATTTTTATTTGAAAAAGAAGTTTGGTTTTGCATTTAAAAAGGACAGCATTGGGACTTCCTTGGTGGCACAGTGGTTAAGAATCTGCCTGCCAATGCAGGGTACACAGGTTCGAGCCCTGGTGCGCGAAGATCCCACATGCCATGGAGCAACTAAGCCTGTGCACCACAACTACTGAGCCTGCACCCTAGAGCCCGAGAGCTACAACTACTGAGCCTGCGTACCACAACTACTGAAGCCCGCGTACCTACAGCCCATGCTCCACAACTAGAGAAGCCATCGCAATGAGAAGCCTGTGCACCACAACGAAGAGTAGCCCCCACTCGCCGCAACTAGAGAAAGCCCCCGCATAGCAACAAAGACCCAACACAGTCAAAAATAAATAAATTTTTTTTCAAATGACAACATTGGGGGACCTTCAAGATGGTGGAGGAGTAAGACGTGGAGATCACCTTCCTCCCCACAAATACATCTACATGTGGAACAACCCCTACAGAACACCTACTGAACCCTGGCAGAAGACCTCAGACTTCCCAAAAGGCAAGAAACTCCACACATACCTTGGTAGGGCAAAAGAAAAAACAGAGACAAAAGAATAGGGACAGGACCTGCACCTCTGGGAGGGAGCTGTGTAGAAGGAAAAGTTTCCACACACTAGGAAGCCCCTTCACTGGTGGAGACGGGGAGTGGGCGGGGGGGAAGCTTCAGAGCCACGGAGGAGAGCGCAGCAACAGGGGTGCGGAGGGCAAAGCGGAGAGATTCCCGCACAGAGGATTGGTGCTGACCAGCACTCACCAACCTGAGAGGATTGTCTGCTCACCCGCCAGGATGGGTGGGGGCTGGGAGCTGAGGCTCAGGCTTCAGAGGTGAGACCCCAGGGAGAGGACTGGGGTTGGCTGCATGAGCACAGCCTGAAGGGGGCTAGTGCACCACAGCTAGTCGGGAGGGAGTCCAGGAAAAAGTCTGGAACTGCCTAAGAGTCAAGAGACCATTGTTTCAGGGTGTGCAAGGAGAGGGAATTCAGAGCACTGCCTAAAACGAACTTCAGAGATGGGCGCGAGCCTCGGCTATCAGCGTGGACACCAGAGACGGGCATGAAACGCTAAGGCGGCTGCTGCAGCCACCAAACATCCTGTGGGCAAGCACAGGTCACTATCCACACCTCCCCTCCCAGGAGGCTGTGCAGCAGGCCAGGGTCCTGTGATTCAGGGACAGCTTCCCCGGGAGGACACACAGCTCACCTCAGGCTGGTGCAACGTCATGCCGGCCTCTGCCACCGCAGGCTCGCCCCACATTCCGTATCCCTCCCTCCCCCCGGCCTGAGTGAGCCAGAGCCCCATAATCAGCCGCTCCTTTAACCCCATCTTGTGTGGGCGAAGAACAGACTCAGAGGGCAACCTACACGCAGAGGCGGGGCCAAATCCAAAGCTGAGCCCCGGGAGCTGTGTGAACAAAGAAGAGAAAGGGAAATCTCTCCTTGCAGCCTCAGAAGCAGCAGATTAATTCTCCACAATCAACTGGATGTACCCTGCATCTGTGGAATACCCGAAGAGACAACAAATCATCCCAAAATTGAGACAGTGGACTTTGGGAGCAACTGTAGACTTGGGGTTTGCTATCTGCATCTAATTACTTTCTGGTTTTATGTTTATCTTAGTTTAGTATTTAGAGCTTATTATCATTAGTAGATTTGTTTATTGATTTGGTTGCTCTCTTCCTTTTTTATATTTTTTTTCCTTTTTCTCTTTTTGTGAGTGTGTATGTGTATACTTCTTTGTGTGATTTTGTCTGTATAGATTTGCTTTTACCATTTGTCCTAGGGTTCTGTCTGTCTGGGGGGGATTTGTTTTCTTTTTGGGGGTTTTTTGGTAAAGTTTTTAGTGCTTGTTATCATTGGTGGATGTGTTTATTGGCTGGGGTGCTCTCTTCTTTCTTTCTTTATTACTTTTTTATTTTAATTTTTTAATTTTATTTTTACTTTCTTCCTTTCTTTTTTTTTCTCCCTTTTCTTCTGAGCTGTGTGGCTGACAGGGTCTTGGTGCTCCAGCCAGGTGTCAGGCCTGAGCCTCTGAGGTGGGAGAGCCGAGTTCAGGACACTGGTCCACCAGAGACCTCCTGGGCCCACGTAATATCAATTAGCTAGAGCTCTCCCAGAGATCTCCGTCTCAACGCTAAGACCCAGCTCCACTCAATGACCACCAAGCTACACTGCTGGACACCCTATGCGAAAAGTGTGGCTGACAGGGTCTTGGTGCTCCAGCCAGGTGTCAGGCCTGAGCCTCTGAGGTGGGAGAGCCGAGTTCAGGACACTGGTCCACCAGAGACCTCCTGGCCCCACGTAATATCAATTAGCTAGAGCTCTCCCAGAGATCTCCGTCTCAACGCTAAGACCCAGCTCCACTCAATGACCACCAAGCTACACTGCTGGACACCCTATGCGAAACAACTGGCAAGACAGGAACACAACAACACCCATTAGCAGAGAGGCTGCCTAAAATCATAATAAGGTCACAGACACACCAAAACACACCACTGGACGCGGTCCTGCCCATCAAAAAGACAAGATCCAGGTTCATCAACCAGAACACAGGCCCCAGTCCCCTCCACCAGTAAGCCTACACAACCCACTGAACAAACCTTACCCACTGGGGGCAGACACCAAAAGCAATGGGAACAACAAACCTGCAGCCTGCAAAAAGGAGACCCCAAACACAGTAAGTTAAGCAAAATGAGAAGACAGAGAAACACACAGCAGATGAAAGAGCAACGTAAAAACCCACCAGACCAAACAAATGAAGAGGAAATAAGCAGTCTACCCGAAAAAGAATTCAGAGTAATGATAGTAAAGATGATCTAAAATCTTGGAAATAGAATGGAGAAAATACAAGAAAGTTTTAGCAAGGAAGTAGAAGAACTAAAGAACAAACAAAGAATGATGAAAAACACAATAAATGAAATTTAAAATTCTCTAGAAAGAATCAATAGCAGAATAACTGAGGCAGAAGAACAGATAAGTGACCTAGAAGATAAAAAAGTGGAAATAACTACTGCAGAGCAGAATAAAGAAAAAAGAATGAAAAGAACTGTGGACAATCTCAGAGACCTCTGGGACAACACTAAATGCACCAACATTCGAATTACAGGGGTCCCAGAAGGAGAAGAGAAAAGGAAAGGGACTGAGAAAATATTTGAAGAGATTATAGTTGAAAACTTCCTTAACATGGGAAATGAAATAGTCAATCAAGTCCAGGAAGCACAGAGAGTAACATACATGATAAATCCAAGGAGAAACATGCCAAGAAACATTAATCAAACTACCCAAAATTAAATACAAAGAAAAAATATTAAAAGCAGCAAGGGAAAAGCAACAAATAACTTACAAGGGAATCCCCATAAGGTTAACAACTGATCTTTCAGCAGAAACTCTGCAAGCCAGAAGGGAGTGGCAGAACATATTTAATGGGATGAAAGGGAAAAACTACAACCAAGATTACTCTCCCCAGCAAGGATCTCGTTCAGATTCAATGCAGAAATTAAAAGCTTTACAGACAAGCAAAAGCTAAGAGAATTCAGCACCACCAAACCAGCTTTACAACAAATGATAAAGGAACTTTGCTAGGCAGGAAACACAAAAGAAAGAAAAGACATACAATAACAAGCCCAAAACAATTAAGAAAATGGGAATAGGAACATGCATGTCGATAACTACCTTAAATGTAAATGGATTAAATGCTCCCACCAAAAGACATAGACTGGCTGAATGGATACAAAAACAAGACCCGTATATATGCTGCCTACAAGAGACCCATTTCAGACCTAGGGGCACATACAGACTGAAAGTGAGGGGATGGAAAAAGGTATTCCATGCAAATGGAAATCAAAAGAAAGCTGGAGTAGCAGTTATCATATCAGACAAAATAGGCTTTAAAATAAAGATTATTACAAGAGACAAAGAAGGACACTGCCTAATGATCAAGGGATCAATCCAAGAAGAAGATATAACAATTACAAATATTTATGCACCCAACATAGGAGCACCTCAATACATAAGGCAAATGCTAACAGCCGTAAAAGGGGAAATAGACAGAAACACAATCATAGTAGGGGACTTTAACACCCCACTTCCGCCAATGGACAGATCATTCAAAACGAAAATAAATAAGGAAACACAAGCTTTAAATGACACATTAATCAAGATGGACTTAATTGATATTTAGAGGACATTCCATCCAAAACCAGCAGAATGCACTTTCTTCTCAAGTGCTCATGGAACGTTCACCAGGATAGATCATATCTTGGGTCACAAATCAAGCCTTGGTAAATTTAAGAAAATTGAAATTGTATCAAGTATCTTTTCCAACCACAATGCGAGTTATTTGTAGTGAGGTGGATGGACCTAGAGACTGTCATACAGAGTGAAGTAAGTCAGAAAGAGAAATACAAAATACCATATGCTAACACATATATATGGAATCTGAAAAAAAAAAAGATGGTTCTGAAGAATCTAGGGACAGGACAGGAATAAAGATGCAGACGTAGAGAATGCACTTGAAAACACGGGGAGGAGAAAGGGTAAGCTGGGATGAAGTGAGAGAGTGGCATGGGCATATATACAGTACCAAATGTAAAATAGATAGCTAGTGGGAAGCAGCCGCATAGCACAGGGAGATCAGCTTGGTGCTTTGTGACCACCTAGAGGGGTGGCATTAGGAGGGTGTGAGGGAGACGCAAGAGGGAGGAGATTTAGAGATATGTGTATCTGTATAGCTGATTCACTTTGTTATACAGCAGAAACTAACACACCATTGTAAAGCAATTATACTCCAATAAAGATGTTAAAAACTAAAATCTTAGTTGTACTTTACAGCGTTTTATGGGGAGAAGTTATACACTACAGTGGCATTAACAGGATTGGAAATTTGAAAAGGCTTTGGACCTTGCCCTTCAATAATGTCAAAACCTCCCAGTAGCTCTAGTGAGTACTCATCCCATTGCATTATAATTATGAGTCTAGACTCTAGAGCTGTATTGTCTGGGCTCAAATACCAGTTCACTTCATAGCTGGGTGGGTGACCTTGAACAGGTTGCTCAACCTCTGGCTACCTCGATTTCGTCATCTTTAAAATGGCAAGTAAAATATTACCTGCCTAATAGAGTTGATTTAAATGATTCAATATGGCAATACATAAAAAGCACTTAAGTCAGTGTCTGGTCCATCAAAAAGTGCTCAATAAATGTTAGTAGTTAGTCTGAGGATTTCCTCTGGGGCAGAGTTTATTAGGGACCTTTGCAAAATTTTCTAGCTCTCCAGCGGCTCATATAGTTCTTGGCACATGGTGTGTGCTCAATAAGAGTTAAAAGAATGGGAGAATGACTCAGCAAGTGGATGAGTTATGGCTCTGCCACTTTGTTCCTAAAGCCAAAATTCTGTCTGGTATAACGGAGGCATTTGGCTTGGCTTATCTGGTATCCAGACAGCACTAATGTGGTCAACGTCCCCACCACTGCCACTTTCTCCTCTGCTATCAATCTGTAACTATGAGAATCATGGTACTGTGACTGGGAAGGGGCAAGAGGAACAGAAAGGATGGTGGAGGATCATAGCGGTTCCCCATTTGGCCATCATAGTAGCAAGATGACACCTAGAATCAGATAAAAGTCAACTAGAGCAGAGCTGCCTTGGGATTCAGCTGGCACCCTCGCCCCCCTAGAGTTAATTCTCAACCCAGCACCCCGAGTGACCCTATTAAAACCTAAATTAAATCATGTCACATGCCTGTACAAAACCCTCCAATGGCTCGTCATCTTATTTGGAATAAAACCCCAAACTATCACAATGGCCTACAAGGCCCTACATGCTCCAACCTGTGCTCTCTCTCCTATCTCATCTCCTACCTTGCTCCTCTCTGCACACTCCACTCCAGGTTTCTTGCCGGATACTGACCTTCTGGCATTCCTTCAAACATACCCAGAAGACCCCTGCTTGCGGTCTTTGCACTCTCTGTTCCCTCTGCCTGGTATGCTTTTCCCCAGCAATTCATGGTTCACTCTATCACTTCATTTAGGCGTCAGCTCAAATGCCACCTCCTCAGAGAGGCCTTCTTTGTCGACCTGTCTAAAACACATGAGAGCAGGGACTTTGTCTGTTTGATGCATTTCTCTATCCCCAACACCTTGTCGGGTGCCTAGCACATAGTACTCAATAAATACTTACTATTAGGTGAAGAAAACCCCAGGAATCCACCTGCTTTGGGCTTCTGTTTCCCTCCCAGGGCTGGGTCCTCCCCACGTGGAAGCTTCTCCCCGTAGTGGGCTGTCTGTGTCCAAAGACGGTTCCTGCACCCCCAGGAGAATAAGGTGGATTCAAGTAAGTGTATTATTGGAACAAGAGGGAGCTGCTCTTTGGTGCGGAGACTCAGGGGTCTCTGGCTTGACAAAATGAATTCACCTTTGCTGGTGTTTTCAAGAAAAGATATAAAGTATAAGGTGTTAAAGAGACAGAAGTATGGATTATCGTGACCCATTAACAACTAAAGTAATGTAGAGGGACAGAGACTGAAAAGAGAAAAAGAAGGAAAAGTCTGAATCATTGGTGATGTTCTCCCTGGGGCAGCACTCAAGAATATGCATTTTAATAAGTCCCCTGAGTGATTCTTAAGTAACCAGCTTAAGACACGTCCTTAGAAAGGCTTTTGGAGATTTAGTAAAGTATAAGGCCATACATTACGTGAGAAAGGCATGAGCTATCACAGCCAAACAGACCTGGGTTCAAATGCTGCCATCACTACTTATCATCTGTGCTATTATTTAACGTCTCAGATCCCATTTCTAGTTAGAGTCGATAATGACATCTATCCTATTGCACTGTTGTGATGATTAAATCTCAGCACATGTAATGTGCCTGGAACATAGTAGATACTTAATAGGTAGTAGTTTATTACTGTTATTTTTTATGGCCTCTGTTTTCTGAGTGCTTACAACTGCCCTACACTGTTGTATTGACATTCTTGCCCCTCTACTACGTGACCTCACAGAGGTGAAAACATATAGTCAAAAGGCCCAGTTCTTCTGCATATAGCAAAGTCTTCAGCCCATACCTTCCCTAGAATTCTTCTTCCCTCCTCTAGCATAGCTCAAGGAGCATATTTTTGCTTTTACCCATTAACCATTAATAATCCTTACATTTTTAGTCTTCACTCTACCAAGGCTGTCACATATATTTCAGGACAAAAGCTTGAGAAGGACATGGAACAGACCCCACAATCACTCACCCACAGACGTCTGGCAAAGTGGCCTGTGTGCACGTCTAGGACGTGGGTGTGCTTGGACTTAGAACTCCCCACCGTTGTGCACTCTCCACTAGGCTACATTCACCATCATCAACACCTCCTACCTTTGAGGGCAAAGAGGAAAAAGAGGCAGGGAGTATCTCGCTCCTGTTGCTTCCCGCGCCTCCTGCTTCCTGCCCCTCCTCTCGGGAGTACTGGTTGGAGAATGAGAGGGCAGCCAGTGTTGCGCTCCTAGCTTGGCTGCACAGGCTGCAAGGACGGTCTTGAAGAGCCTCTCCCATCCATATCAGAGGTTGGCTAGTGTCTGTCTTCCGGTTCTACTCAAGGCTGCCAGCCTTCTGCAACTCCACACTCCCACCTGCTGGACGCTGCCTTGCACGGATCCTGACTACCTGGGCTGTACTACTGTTTTCTGTGAATCCCCTACTCCACCTGCCCCTCACCAGGGCTGGTTTGGGGGCCACAGAACGGGCTGAAATGGGGGAAGCACCCTTATATCTTTCCCAGTCTTACTGTAAATCTTAATCTATGATATTGCGTGAACTCTTTACTCTCTCTAAACTTCAGTCTCTCCCAGGTTGTAACCAGAGGAAGATTCAGCCCTGACTTTCCTGCCCTCCCAGCATGAAATGGACTAGAATAGGACACCCACTCTGCCAGATGGAAAGAACTGGGGCTTTGGAGAGGAAACTGCTATAAATTTGAGAACTAGGGGGATAAAAGCAGCAGCATTCTCAGTAAACAAATGAAGAAACTAAATCCCAGAGAATCAAAGTAAGCAGCTACAGGGAACAGGCTTTATTTATTCATTCATTTATTCAATTACTCAGTCAGATATATTAGTTGAGGCCCTACAGTGTGCCTGGTACTCTGATATATGGATGAGAACTCCGTTGTTGGACTTTAAGTCCCTTTGCTGGGCCACTCATTACCTTTCTCCTCTCCAAATCCTTGTCACAGTTTTCCTTCTGAATGTTTTTCCCTGTGCTCTTGGTAACCCTCATTCCACTAAAAACAAATTCTACGTCCACAACACCCTCCAAGAACTTTCACTGTATCCTCCCACTCACTGTAACTAAAACCTGGCCTTGCCCCAAGGACACTGGTTCCCTTGCAGCCCTCTTGTGTGGAGGCCGCTCTCCCTCCCACATGAGTTCCATTTTCCAGCCAAGAAGGGTACACTTGGGGTCAGCACTCTCCCTTCCTGCCCCCCACCCTCGCTAGCAGTTTCACACTATGGCTTTTCTACCCTCATTTAAAGCCCTCCTCAAACGAATGGTTCATTGCGCTCTACCTCTTCCTTTGCTGTCACTGACCCTGGCCCACACCAGCTGAGGACTGTCTCCACTTACCCTTACACATTAACTCCCACCATGGTCCTGAGACAACTCGCTGACTCCAACCCATCTGACATGCTAACCTCCCCCTAATTTTATCCTGATTACTTCAAATAACCTTCTATGCTGCTTTCAGCCACACTTTTCAAGGCCACACTTGGACCATTACTAGCATTGCTCTATCTCTCAAAAATTAAACTTCAACATCCCACTTGGACCACAATCCCTCCAGCTCTGTTCTATTCTTCCCACTTCACCACTCCCTGACCTCACTGAGTTCCAGCACCTTAGCCTCTTTATTGCCTCACAGTTTATCTTCCTTCCTCCCTCAACCCCAGGGCTCAGTCCTTGGAAAACCAAGCTAGACCTCTGGTCGATAAGCTGAATGACTTCTTGTCAGCCTCGTCAGCACCCTTGCTCCCTTTTCCTTCTACTCCCAAGCTCTGGAAAACCCTGGCCCCAAGTCAGTCCTACAACTGCATGCTCTGCCCTTAAGCCTGGACTCCTGGGTCCTGCTGGAGAACACTGTCTATGCTGGCACACTTTGGTCTTCTGAAAGTTCTTCAAGGGCTATTACAAATCTGCCTCACTCTCCCCAAGGCCTCAGCAGATAACCTGTCCTCATACTTCACTGAGAAAAGTAAAGCCAAGAACTCCCTCAGCTTCTCATCCTCCTTCTCTCATAAACACATTCTGACTACCCACCACATATCCTTCCGTATGGTCTCCAGGCTCAAAGGATGCTCCTCTCCTTGTTCAGAGTCAGCCTTTCCACCTGGGCCTAAATTATCTTCTGTGGCCTCCCCACCTCTGAAATTTCTATTCCCTTCTTTTATCAGTGTATCAGTCAGGGTCCACTCAGGAGACAGAATACAAACCGGAACTGGAACAGAGGGATTTTAATATAAATAATTATTAACTATAACAGGGGATTACCCTCTAAGGAGAAAGAAAGAACTCAATGAGATACACAAATACCCGATATAGGGAGCAGCCAATACCTCTAGGACTGAGACAGAAGAGGCCCCATCCCCTCGGCTGATATCTAACCTGTGTTGGAAAGGGTGAGGCCTTGACCCACTGGACAGCAGAGATGTTGTGCCAACAGAACTCACCAAGAAGCCACCCTCTAAGGTACCTGAAAAAGCCATCTGCATGGAAGGTCTGTGCTGTAGAGCTTGTAAGGCCACCATACACTGCCCAGGAAGCCATCTGGAGTGCCAAAGGACCTCCTTGAGGAGGTGCTGCCCTGCAGAGCTTGCTGGGAAAATACCTGTTAGGATGGTGGATTAGAAAGCCACACTCTGGTACGCTGGGAGAAGGCGCCCACAGGGAGAAGCCATCTGCTGCTGGCCACCGTGTGTGTTGCTGGTTACCACACTTGCAGCTGGCCACCATGAGCTGCTGGTGCTCTGCTGTAAGAGCCTGCCAAGAGGAACACACAGGAACCAGGAAGAGAAGCTCTTTCCTCCCAGTATCTTTTCAGTGCCCTCCACTGACAAAGCTTAAATTAACCTTGTGCCAGCTGGCAAAGGAAAAATGTAAACAGGGTCCAGCTCCATTTCCACAGAACAGGCAATGGAGAGTGTACTTGGAGCAGAGAGGCAATACATTGAAAACTGACTTAGTATCTTCCACTTCCCTTTCTTTACCAGCTTCTTTCACTCAGCCTATGAATATGTGCAAGTATTACCAATTAAACACACACACACACACACACACACACACACACACACACATCTCCAGTCCCTATGCTCCCCATTGGTTATGACAATCTTTCTCATTTCATTTTAAGTGAAGCTTCTGGAAAATATAGTCCTCACTTGTTGTTTTCTCTCTACCATATTCCTGTCACTCCTTTTTTCTACTTTAACCTGGCTCCATCTACCACTATCCACATAAATTTCTAGAGACAGTCTCATCAGTGAAACTCAAAACATAATTTTGAACCTCATCTTTTTTATTTAACATCTAAGCACTTTAGGCTGATAACAACTTCTCTCTCTTTCCTTGGATTCTGTGACATTCCTTATAGTCGATTGCATTATTTGGTCAAAATTTTCTCCTCTTCCAGTTTTGCCATGGTTCACTGTGGGCAGAGCATACTTCCCTGCCCCTGTTTACTTTCGGCCTGGCTATGGGACTTGCATTGGCCAATGACATGTAAATTGAACTGAAAATTGGTCAGTTCCAAACAGGGACTTTTCTACTTGCACTCTTGCACTCCAGCCCTCAGCCATACAAAGTAAATGCCCAAGGCAGCCACTTCATCAACCTGAGTCCAGAATGAGAAACACATGGAGTAAACCTGAACACAATCCACAGCCTGGATCTGAGCTGCCAGAACTTAAGGAAAAGAAAACACCTGAAAGGAGTAGGGGTGGAAATCCTCAGGGTTCATCTCCCAACAAGAGAGGAAAACTTCCTAATTTACAGGTCATCAGGTAGAATATTCAGAAGGGTATTTTTTCAGTCAGGGACAATATTAGTCATAGATTAAAAACAGTTCTGGGGGCTTCCCTGGTGGCGCAGTGGTTGCGAGTCCGCCTGCCGATGCAGGGGACATGGGTTCGTGCCCCGGTCTGGGAAGATTACACATGCCGCAGAGCAGCTGGGCCCGTGAGCCATGGTCCCTGAGCCTGCGCGTCTGGAGCCTGTGCTGCGCAATGGGAGAAGAAAAAAGACTAAAAAAAAAAAAATTACCAGAGCATTAATGAGACAACTTCAAATGACCTATTATATATGGAATTGGACCCCAAAGGAAAAAAGACAGAGAAGAAGTCAGAAAAAATATGCGAAGAAATAATAACAAAAATTTTTCAAAATTTTATGAAAATCATGAGTGCACAGATACAAAAATCTCAATGAACCTCAAGCACAAGAGACATGAAAAGCCAAAACGCCTCATAAAATTGCAACAAAACATAAAGTGCTTAGGGATAAATTTAACAAAATATATACAAAACTCATATATGGAAAACTAGAAAACATTACTGAGAGAAACTAAATACCTAAATAAATGGATTGAAAGGCACAATATCATTGTCAACTCTCTCCAAAATGATCAATAGATTCAACATAATTCCAATAAAAATCCCAGCAGGCTCTATTTTGTAGAAATTAACAAACTGATTTTAAAATTTATCTTGAAGTTCAAAGGACCTAGAATAGCCAAAAACACTTCTTAAAAAGAAGCTGGAGGACTTACATAACTTGGCTTGAAGATTTATTATAAGTACTATAATCGTTATAATGTGATACTGGAGTACGGATAGACAAATATACAAATGAAACTAAATAGACCAGAAATAGACCCAAAGAATGGCCAAGAAGCACATGACAAGATATTCAATCATTAGTCATCAGACAAGTGCAAATTAAAACCACTGTTAGGTACTACTACACATTTACTAGAATTACTAAGAATTAAAACTAGTAACAATACCAGTTGGGGTGAGAATACGGAGCATTTGGAAATCTCATATATAACTGATTAGAGTGTAAAATGATATAACCACTTTGGAAAGAAGTAAGCAATTTCTCTTAAACATACACTTAACATTTGACCATGAAAATATATATATACACAAAGACTTCTACACAAATGTTCATAGCACTTCATTCATAATAGTCCCAAACTAGAAATAACCCAGACATCTACTAACAGGTGAGTGGATAAACAAACATGGTATATTCATACAGTGAAATTTTACTCAGAAATAAAGACACTGGCCCATGCAGCAACACTATTGAAGCAAGATACTAAACAGTATATAGTGTGTGATTACATTGATGTGAAATTCTAAAATAGTCTATGGTGATAGAAATCAGATCAGTGGTGGCTTGGATCAGGGAGTGCAGGGGAATAACCAAGGAGGGGCACAAGGGAATCTTAATATGATGGCAACATTCTATATCTTGAATGGAGTGAAGGTTACATGGTTGTTTACATTTGTCAGTATTTCACCAGAACTGCCTGCGGGCTGTTGCGGTTATAGCATCTGAGTGTGACATATGTCTGGGAACTGTACACTCAAAATGGGTGCACTGGTTGTATGTATTTTCCACCTTATTAGGTCATTTTTTTTTAAAGGAAATAGAAAAAAGTCTAACTAAATTCACCCCTCTCTCCTGATTCTCTGCCTATATCTCTAAACAGTGCTTCTGAATCTTCTTTATGAACTCTTCACTTGGTTTGCCTTTGAAACATAGGGATTACCTCATGTTCCATCCTCCATGCTTTTGTCTCTCATATAACCCTAGTTAGTTCCCTCATTGCTAATGGTATAACTACCACCTACTTGAGGGTCATTCTCAAATCTATATTTCTTGCACAGACTTTTCCCCGGAGCTCCAGACAGGTATATCCAAATGCTTAATAAAAATCCTTTATCTTAAGCTCAACTTGTTCAAAACTGAGATCAATTACTACACATAACCTCAAGCCTGCCTTTTCTACTATATTCTTTTTTAATTTATTTTATTGAAGTATAGTTGACTTACACTGTTGTGTTCTACTATATTCTTCATATAAGTTGATACACTGTGCCAGACACACAGTAAACACTGCATATATATTTGTTGAATGAATGAAAGATGGAATTACTAACAGTCAAAAACTCCTGCAGTTCTCCCTCTCCTATATTAATTAAGCACATGACCAACGTGTTTTGCCTAACCCTGCCCTTCCCTCCCTTTGGGAAGCTAGAAAGATACAACCTTCTTCTAGGCTGTCTGTGTGACACTAAGCAAATTCTCACCCCTCTCGGGGGCTCAGAGACATAATATAAAAAGCATGGGTTTGGAATTAGATAGGGGCAGATTCAAATTCCTGCCTATTGTTGATATATTTTTAGCATGTTCTTTTTATTCTTTGAACCTCACTTTCCTTATCTATGAAGGAGAAAGACTAATATCTATATTCTAAGGTTGTTCTGAGTATTAAGTAAAATGCAAGGTTATCACTGTGCACATAGGAAGTGTCTATATGTTAGTGCATTCCCTTCCCCCTCCCCACTACCACCTCTACTCCCACCCCAGAAGGAGAGGGAGGGAGAATGGAGTTGGTACACATCTCTGAATGGCACCTCCTCAGACTGACAGGCTTTATGTCAAGATAAGGAAAGATGCTCTCCCCCTCCCCCTCCCCTAGAGCGCCATTGTCACCAACAGAACTGCCTGCAATTGGTATTCCGGGAATATGCAGCCAGCTGCAGAGGTGCTGTTTTCTGATCATGCATCTGTCTGGGAAACTAGAAAAAGAGAGACTGTGTTTACAAAGTATATTTTTCCCTTCCCCAGGTAAGCAGGAGAAATAATGGAATTCAAATTGGAATGAACATGAGATAAAACTCCTGCCCACCAGGTGTTTATCCCAGTTCATAAAAAACAACTACTTTAAGGTAATGAAGAAAAAAAAAAAAAAAACTACTTTAAGATAATGAAGAAAAAAAAAAAACTCCCTGCTGGGAAAGCAAATGAAACCACATGTTTCTGAAACAGTTTGAGAGAAAACAGCAAACTCAAGGAGCAGACAGCAAATGCATGTCAAACAGGGTCAGCACAGGCTGCCTTGCTCACAGACACTCCCCACAGACAAGGCTCCAGGAAAGGCTGGACCCCTTGAAATCATACCACCCATCAGGAGAGCACATGCACCTCCTGTCAAACCCACAGGCCTTGGCGGGATGTGGGAAGGCTCCCCTTTTATCCTGTACCCACACCCCAAGAACTCCACTCCATTTCTGTTTCTTTAATGCTGCCCTACCAACTCTGTTGCTTAGGACACTGTCCCCCCTGTTCTTCCTTTCCCTGTTGTCCCTAAAGATAAGCACACAGGCCTTTATGGTTGGAAGAGGTTGCTGCTAATCACTAGAAGACAATGTACGGGGAGAAACAAAGTCAACAAAAATGAAGACGTTTATTTACCTAATGAGCCTTTGCATGTAAGGTGACCAAATGTCCCTGCTTGCACAGGACAGTCCTATTTTACACCTGTTGTCCTGATGTCATGATTAATAGCATCCCTTTTACTCTCAAAATTATCCATGTGTGGTCATAGAGTAGAATAAGTATTTCTATTTACATGGCAGTCACTTACTTTATGTCAAGCAAATAAATATTAACTTATTTAACACTGAAAGCAGTTCTATGAGGTAAAAAAACATTTTTAAAATAATGAAGCCAAGGCAGAGGTTGAGTAGCTTACCCAAGGTTACACAGAGAGTCAGTGTCTGAGCCAGGATTTCAATCAAGGCAGTCTGGCTTCAATGTCCTTGTTCTTAACCACGATGGTAGGCTAGCTATGACAAAGCTTTAAGAAATCACTTGCTCTTTCATTTAATAAATATTGTTCATGCCTTCTGTGTGCAGACACTATGCTACAAATCATGAATACAACCATGAACCAGGCAGAGTCCCTGCTCTCAAGGAGCTTTTAGTCGGGGGAGACACAGACACAAGTAAAAGGACAGGAAGTACAGGGTGCATTGAGAACAAATAGAATGGGGCGGGGCAGGGGGGTCAAGCGGCATCGAATCTGGCCTTAAAAGTTCACAGAAAGCTTCCTGGAGGAAGTGACATCTGAGAGAGTCCTAAAGAAAGAGTAGTTAGGTGGGCTGGAAGAATGAAGAAAAGGCCGTGCAGGCCGAACAGCACATCAGAAGGTCCTGAGGCCAAAGAGATCATGATGAAGTAAGGGAATTCAAGTAGTTCGGTAAAGCTCTAATACTGCCTGGGGCCAGGGGAGTTGCAAAAGTTGGAGCTGAAAATTCAAGTAAGCAGAGGCCGGACCAAGAAGGGATGTCGCTGATATCCTCACGTTACACTTCATCCTGAAGTTAATGGGAAACCCATGACTCTCTAGGAACTTAAGCAGAGAAGTGACCTGATCAAATTTTCACTTTAGAAATGTCACTGTGGTTTCTGTGTAGAAACGAATTGAAGAGGGAAGAGCTGGAGTAGAAACCCAGACAGAAGGCTGTTGTCAGGATCCACAGGAGAGGGGAAAGTGGCTTGCACTAAGGTAGTGATGGGAAATGTGGAGAGATGGGGTGGATTAGGAAGGTAGAACAGGCAGGACTTGGTGATTGGCATGATGTGGTGAGTGGGAGGAAAGGAGAGTCATGGATGCCATGCAGCTGTCCTATCCTATCGGAGTCTGGAGCTCGAGTCATAGATTTAGTTGAGGGTCATCTGAGCAGAGGTGGTAACTGAGCCATTGGATTAGGTGGTTCACCCAGGGGAGAGTGTAAAGTGGGAAGAGAAAGAAATGGCCATAAGAAGAATGGGAAGGAGAAGCAGGAGACTGACTAAGAGAGGATGATGTCATCATGGCCACCAAGAGAAGAAGGAAAAGGAGAGCAGTGTCTAAGGCTGCAGGGAGCACAAGTTAGGGCCCAGACACATCCACGTGGTTTATCAACAAGATGGTCGTTGGAAATCTTAGGGGAGCACTTGCACAGTGCAACCGGGAGTGAGGCTACAAAGGGATGAGGACAGGGTGGAATGTGAGGAGGAGTCTCAGAAAGCTTGGCATTAAGGGAAGGGAGAGAGTGGGGGAGGTGGAAGTGGGGTCAGGTCCTGGAACAGACACCCAGCTCCCTGCTTTCTTACTGTGTCCTCTCCCTCCCCAATCCTGCCCACCAGTTCTGCTGACAAATACTGTAGGAGAACAGATGGCCGTAATAGAAATAGTTAAGAAATCTCACTAAGTTCATATTGCCATTTCCATATGTTATAGTACTAGTCACCTAGAGAAGCCCCTCATGGGCTTTATTCCTGATGGCACCATCAGGGCAGAACTAGCATTCATCTCCATTAGCATCCATCCAGGAGACCATCTGTCTCAAGAGGATTATCTGTATTCCTGAGAACCACCCAAATGGGTCAGTGGATCCCTTTTGGACATTTCCTCAATCCCAAGATCATTTATTTGAGTAACTACCAGAGCCCAGGCACTCTTCCAGGAACTGAGGATTAAAAAGTGAGGAGTAAATCATGGTCCTGGAGGATCACCCTAAGGGGATTTTTCAGGAGGGGTACCTGAAATCTCTGAGCTTTCCAGGCACCTCCAAGGGTATGCCCCTAGGTTTTCCCTAGAAGGGTTTGCAGTAGGTTGAAATAGGTCATAAATTGTTGTATGTCCCACCACAGAACTCAGGAATATCACCACAGTTGGACACTAGGAGAAATTATTTATAGAGCACTTTTATAAATACTGCACTTCCATTCATTCATTCATGCATGCATGCAATCAATCAATAAACATTCATAGAACAACTACTCTGTACCAGGTACTGTGTTAAGATACTGGAGATAAGAATCGTGAACGAAATAGACATGACCTCTGTCCTCGTGGTGCACACGAAAGAGTTATGAAAAGCCACATTAATCAAAATAACTGTACAAATGTATAATTACAAATCATGACACATGCTACAAAAGCAAAATATTGGCACCTACTCACTCTGTTGGGCTAAGGAAACTTTCCTGACAAGGTAACATTGAGATGATGTCTGAAGGCTGCATGGGCTTTAGGTAGAGGGTAGGAAGGACAGCCCAAAACCCAGAACATCAGCAGAGACGTTGAGGAACAGAAAAGCAGCCATCATTGGAGAAAAAAAGTATTCTGACACTTGTTAAAATGGTAACAAGACTTCCCTCAGGACTACTGGAAAAGTGTCAAGACCGTCACGGTAGGGGAGAGAGATCAGGTTCAACTCCAAATGCAAACGGACGAATGGGGATTTATAGCCCAAAAGCAGAGCGAGGAACTCCTCAGTGGATGGAAAATCACTGAGAGGAGATATCAAGGGCAGGGAGATTCCTGTTAAACCGACTAAACAGGATTCTTGCTGAAGGCAGGCCAAGGACTTAGACATCAAAGGTGAGGGATGAAGCACTTCGTCAGATACGATGGGTGTGAACTGACTTAGCAGGATTCTTGCTAAAACTGGGTTATGCAGGCCCAGAAAGGCCAGGGGGTGAGGGGGAGGGACCAACGTCAAGACCTAAACTAACCAAACCTAACTTGGTCAAGGAGAGAGTCTTTATCCCCAGTTGTCTAGGGCAGAGAAAGCAATGGGAAGAGTGGTAGTAGATGATTCTGGAGAGAGAAGCAGGAACCAAATAATGAGGGCTTTGTGAATAGGGTTATCCTAAGACCCCTGAAAAGTTTTAATGGGAAGGAAGGGTTGTGGCATGATTGGATTGTGTGTTCTTAAGATCTACTCAGCCTGCTGTGTGGAGGATGGAATGGAGGGGGCAAGAGGAAGGCTAGAAGACCACTTGGAAGACTGCCACTGCCCTGGAGAAACAAGGTAATGGGCAGACCAATGTGGTGATGGAGGTAGAAATAGAAGTTACGGAGTTGAGGTATTCAGGAGGTGAAATTGACAGGTCTGGGTGATAGAGTGGTGGCAAGGAGAAAAAGCATCAATAAGTCTCCCATTATCTCACTTCCTCTTTACTACAACCCTGTGAAACACATTATTATTTTCTCAATTTATGATAAGGGATTTGAAACTCAAAGTAGTTAATGACATGCCCGGGTCACACAGCTAGTAGGTCTGGCTCTCAAGTTACTCCCTTTCCATGTTGCTACACGGGAGTCAACAAGCTGTTCCTTGTGGAAGATTCCACTCCCTTTTGTGCCTCTGAAAGCTACACCTAGTCAATACCTTGAGCATTTGTACTTCACCCTCAACATTCCCTGTTTGCTTATGCAATAGCATAATAAATAAAATATTATCACAGAAGCTGATGCAGTTTGAGTCAGTTGACCTCCAAGGACAGTACAAATAGATTCCTCTGTTGGAGAAAGTATCTTCATGGGCTTATCTGGCTATGAAGAGTGAGGGTCCCCAGAGAGAACTGAGATGAGAAAAGTTTGGCAATAAGGAATTAAATCGCTCAGCATGACAAAGAGGAATTTTGCAGCAGGTACCATGGCCATCATTGTAACCTTAGCACCTGGCACACAAGAGCCAGTGTGTATTTTTGTTGAAACTCTGGAGGTAGGGCCCAGCAATCTGTGATTTATCAAGACCTTCAGGTGATTCTGACATACCCTCAAATCTGACAACCTCAAGTCTTTAAAAACCTTTTTAACACTGCCCATACCATACCAGGACCCCAAATCCTCAGTGAACAGCTGTTATACACAACAGTCTTTTGTTAGTAATGCTTTGTGCCCAAGCATTACAAAGGACAAAGACCAGCCATTCCAGAGTTTCTGACAATGACCAGCAGCAAGGCAAGTCCACGCCAAGGCAGAATTGGGGCCAAGTTACAGAAGCAGCTGCAGCTCGAGCGGTCCCAAGAGCAAATGTGAGACAAACCCTCAAATATGTAGTAAACATTCACTCTTTGCTTCCCAAATATCCATCCCCATTTCTTTTCGGTAATAAATGAATGAATGAATTTTCATCTGTGGTTATAGCTTTTCCCCACACTTAACGCATAGCTCTAGATAGAGCACATGACCTAGATCTAGCCAATCAAAGCAGCACATGCCCTGGCCACAATGATTGAGTTCAGGGTTGAACACACAGTCTAAGCAGAGCCAAGAAGACAGAGTGGGATTTTTCTCAGACGTCTGGGAAAAAGGGAGGTTCTCCTGCCTATTGAATATGACTGGATATGATGCTGGAACTCCTGTTTATTGCCAGTTGAGGAAGAAAGCATGTCTGAAAACAGGACCAACTCTACAAAAGTACAGCTGAAAAATACAGAGAGAGTAACCTGGTGCTGGTAACATTTTTGAGAAGCCAGTTCAAGCCTCATCTGAGGGCAGTCTACTCCTGGACTTTCTTATTGCATGAGCCAATAAAAACTAGCTTCGGCTAGTTTGGATGGAGTTTTCTGTCCTTTACATCTGGAGGAGTCCTGAATTTGATGTAATACAGTGGGTTGAGTTACTTTATTTGGAAATTGTGGCTACAGAAAGCAGGAGAACTTGGGTCAACCAGTTACACAAATCTACCTCCCCTCAAGACTATGAGTACCCTGAGGTCTAAAACTGTGTGTTATTTCTTGGGGTAATGATAATAGACACTCAATGATTGTTTTAGGAATGAAGGGGGGACGAGAGGAAGGCAGGGTGGCAGAAAGAAAAGGGGATGAGAAATGTATAGATTTCTCCCAATGGTGCAGGAACCCTCAGTCTCCCGGTCACTTTGCTCAGGGTAGACTAGACCCTGCAGGGGCCCAGCAGAAGCCATAAAGCAGGAAATGAGGGCATAGAAGCTTCTGACATCAGGGTCCTCCAAAGGGTCACTTACCAGGAAATTGCCTAGAAATGATGGCGCAGCCGTAACTGGGTCATTACTTTCCCTACAAATATTTCTCCCTTTTGTGAGCAACAAGGACCCATTCAGCCCACTGTGTGGTGCCTCAGCTGAAATAACAGACCAGAGGGAATGTGTAATTGGCTTTCATCAGATTGAAACCATAGGGCAGCCTGGCCAAGCCGAAGCTCTGTCTCTGGCCGTAGCACAGAAATTATGTACTGCTTAATGTCAGGCCATGTGTGAGGAAGAAGAGGGAATAGAAGGGGAAAGAAAAGAAGACCAGCCTTCCGGCTAGCTTCAGCCTTTCTGGCAAGGCTACTCAGCCCGGAGCTTTGTCTGAAGAGAGAGACAGAAGGGGATCTGGCTCCAAACTTTTAGGGAAGAAGGCTGCTGGGTCAGAGGAGGAACAGGAAGAGAGACAGAAAAGGGAGGGGTTGGAAGAGAGGGAAAAAGTTAACCTTTAATGAAATAAGTCAATTTACAAATAAAAAACAGTAGCCAACTGATAGCTTCCCCGCCCCCATTGGCCTGCACGAACACTTGGAAATAACAAACATAACATCAATTCATCAACTCATCATCTGGTGTGTGTTTTTCAATTATAATTGAATAATTTCAAAGATTAGAATGAAAATGAAAACTTGAGACTCATCCAAAGGGACATAGAGTATTCTTCCAGGGACCTATGACTAATCTGTATTTTGGGAGAGAGGAAGAATGTAAAATGACCCAAATCCTTGGGAACTTTGCTGGGTGATTTGGGAACTCCATGATTTTTCTCATCTACTTCCAGGAATTTTCTACCTGGGCTAGACTGTACCCCACCTACCTTTCCTTTTTGTCCCTCAGTGAGATTTGTGTACCCCATCCTGGCCCACCAACTTCAGGGGAGCATGTGTATTCCACACAGGATGAGGGAGACAGGACTCAGGGTCCTCTGGGTGCTCTCCCCAAGGACCCTAACAGCAATATTGTTGGGCAGTTCCCAGGGTGCTGCCCTGTTATGCATTTCCCCAAGCAAACTGTCCCAGGATCCCATGGCCTTCAGCCTTGGTTTTTTCATTGCCATTGTATCTCAGGAGCCTATCTTTGGATCTGAAGATCCAAAACACCACATGGCCTTAGTTTCCTGGTCCTGGGGAAGGGCTGCCAGGCAATGCTAGTAATGGCAAGAACAGTGAATCATACAGTCCTAGGCTCAGTCCACCTCTACCACCCACAGCTCCATGAGGCAGTGGTGGAATGGAAACAGAGACAGAGAGACCTACCTCTTTGATCTCAGGCAAGCTTCTCAGTTACCCCTGTCTTAAACTATCTAAACCTCAGTGATCTCATCAGTAAAATGGAGGTTATCGTAATTATTTTAAAGATTTGCTAGGAGGATGAAAAGAAATACTGTGCCTGGTGTGAAGCAGGCACTAAATAACTGGTTGATGTTGTTATCATTGTTACTATTATGTGACCTTTGGCAAGACCCTTAACCTCTTTGAACCTGCTTTCTTATGTGAAAAACTAGAAGTAATAAGAATTATCTCTTAGGATGATCGCAAGAATTATATATGTAAAGGAATGTATAGATTATATATGTAAGGATTACAAGGGCAACACATGTAATATATGTAAAGCACCTGGCACAGTGCCTGATACATAGTAGACACGCAATGTTAGATTTCTTTCCCTTTCCTTCCCAACCTTCCTCTGTGAAATCCAGGATAAGAGTTTCCTGGCTCCCTCATGGTCAAGATGGCCCCAACACTTAGCTAAAAACCAGAAGAATCTGTCCCTGAAGGTGGTTTTTCCGAACTTCTGGTCCTTGCAGCACCCTACCTGCTGCGCTCTCAGCCCACACCCTTAAAAGAAAAAACTGTCTGGGGAGAGGCCTCCGCGGAACGCGCGGGGACGGCCAAGAGGGAAGCTGACAGCTGCAGGACTCGTCGCTGAGCACTAGGGGGAGCAATACGATCGAGAACACAGTTAGGGCCACGCCCAGAAATCTCAACTTCCCCTGTGCCCTAGTCGCCCAGGTCGGGCTGATCCAAGCTAGAAGAGAACCTTAAGGACTACTCAGAAAGGCCTTTGTGGGAGCAAATAATGAGAGAAAATGTAGGGAGCCACGGAGAGCACACTGTCCTTCCCACTTCAGCCTGGTCCCGGCCTCGAGAGAGCTCTCTGCCGCTGCTAGACTGCAACCGCAGGATCCCCTCCTGGAGGAGCCAGGTGGGGGCTTGAGGAACAAGAGGTAAGGGAGCCAGGCCAGGTCACTTTTCCCAGTCACTCCAACTTTTACATCTAGCTCACCCAGCATCTTAGTAAGTCTCAGTGGGTCACAGCTAGAAGGAGTCCTATAGAGCCCCAGATGCTCAACCCTTAGATGTTCAGCTGGAGGTCAAGGACCCAGAGAGGAGGAAGAGTTTGAGCAAGATCTCCCAGGTAGTTTATCATCACCCCTCATAGGGTTTATCAAATACTTTCATGTCCATTATCTCACTTGGATATTCACAACCACCTGGAGGAACTATTATTGCATTTTACAAATGAGGAAACTGAGGTTCAGGTAAGTGTCCATAGCTCTCCTCTTCCCTACTAAGTTTTCATTGCCACCCACTGTTCCCTTCTCTCTTGCCTTCCCCAGGAAGATTGCTACCCAGCTCCATGTATTACATAAATCAAAATTTTAAGGATTTATTGCATTCCCCATCTTCCTAACCCATCTAGTATGATGGAGAGATGACAGAGCATAGTAATTGTGAGGGTGGACTTTGGAGTCAGACCTGAGTGATTATATTCCATCTTCATCACTTATGAATTCCATGACTATGGACTTCTTTGTACCTCAATTTCCTCATCTGCAAAATGGGAGTATTCACATCTATCTCCTGGAATTCTCTTAAGGGTTAAATCAGATGTACTGTGAAGCAATTTCATAGTGCCTGGCATATAGTAAAGGCTTGAGAAATGCTTCTAGCATATATAATCATCATACAATTATAGAACTGAAATGATCTTTAGGAATTAGTTCACTACTTTCATGCCATTACCAATGAAGCTAAACGGAGTTAAGTGGGGGTGTTACTGTGCGAAGTAGTTTTGCATACTGGTTTGAATGGTTCCCATCCCCACCCCCCAGAATCCATGTCCATCTGGAACCTCAGAATGTGAACTTTTTTGGAAATGGGATCTTTGCAGATGTAATGGGTTCAGATAAGGTCATACTAGATCAAGATGAGTTCTAAATCAAGTATGACTGCTGTCCTTATAAGAAGAGGAGAAGGGGCTTCCCTGGTGGCGCAGTGGTTGAGAGTCCGCCTGCCGATGCAAGGGACACGGGTTTGTGCCCCAGTCCAGGAAGATCCCACATGCCGCGGAGCAGCTGGGCCCGTGAGCCATGGCTGCTGAGCCTGCGCGTCCGGAGCCTGTGCTCCGCAACAGGAGAGGCCACAACAGTGAGAGGCCCGCGTATCGCAGGGAAAAAAAGAAAAAAAAAAGAAGAGGACAGGACATGTAGAGACATCAAGTCACAGAGGAAAGAAAGCCACGTGAAGACAGAGGCAGAGACTAGGGCGATTCAGCTACAAGCCAAGGAATGCCAAGGTTTGCCAGGAACCCCCATAAACTAGGAGAGCAGTTTAAGTCCCATAAACCCACCCCTACCAACACCCCTCACCCAGGAACCAACCTTGTCAACACCCTGATTTCAGACTCCTGGCCTCCTGACTGAAAGAGAATACATTTCTGTTGTTTTAAGCCACCCAGTTTGTGGTAATTTGTTACAGCAGCCCTAGGAAACTAGAGTTTGTGACAGAGGGAGAACTCCAGAAGAACTCGCAGTTTTTTGTTTTGTTTTTTTTTACTTCCAGTCTAGCTCTCTTTTACTCCATCATTGCCTCCCCAAACCAGCAATAAACATTTACGGTAGACCTACCTAGGAAGTTTACTTATTTGGAGAAAAATTAACACACACTATAATCTTTAGCACTTCTTACTAAATTGTTACCTGACACACAGTAGGCATTTAATACTTACTGGCAAGTTGATAAAATAATAGATATAAAAATGGTATGTTGTGTTATACAAATTTAAGAAATTAGTACAAATCCACTTTCTACCTCTGTGTATGCACATCAGTGTGCCAGACTCTAAATTAATTTACACATTTTATATATTTGAAGAATCACAAAACTTCAGGTTCACAAGCCCTGCCCATGCACTAGCTCCTGGGGTGATGAATTAAAAAGAGAGTAATCTGAATACCCTCAGGACTCAATCCTAGACGGTGGGGATGATCTCATTCTTGCTGGGTCCTCCCACACTCACTGAGGAATGGACAAGTGGGAGCTCAGGGAATCAGGGGAGCTGCCGGTTGCTGTAAAGGAAGAAAGCACCAGGTCAGCCTGGGAGTAGAATGGGTGGTGGTGGGTTAACAAAGGGAAGGAGGGGAGGAGGGATGAGCTGATTCACTGGGACAACTCTTAGAGTGACTCAGAAGCCAGCAGAAAATAGCCTGTTCTCCCACATCTGCCTCATTGTCGGGCAATGAGGCACTTCCTCATTGCACACCCGTAAGGCAGGGCAAAAGGGAGGAGGAGGAAACGGAATTTTTCAAATTCATGGGCCTAGTCCAGCACTTAAACGCTGTGTTTTTAACCATTTCAGACATTTGTTTCAAGTGACGTCAGTATTTGTTGAGCACCTACTATGTGCCTGGCCCTTCATCTCGCCTTTCAGATCATCAGTCTCCTGAACACAGGGAATGATGTCTTTCTGAAGTTCTGTATTTCCTATTTGTTACTTCAGAAGCACTTGGGCTGCTGTTGAGCACCTCAGTACAGTCTTCTTGTCCTTCATATACAGAGATGAGCTTCTCCAGCCAGCAGTCAATAGGGGGAGGCATGGAGCTTGTTTTGGTCTCTAATGCTGGATTTACAGTCATCCAGGCCCACTCTGGACCAGCTCTCCTTCTGAGAGCCAAGTGTATGGTGAGCAGAATATAGCACAGGTTTGAAATCACACATCTTGTTGGAAGTTCTTTATTTACCATTTACTAGCTCTATGGCTTTACTTGATTTCTCTGAATCTCTATCTTCTCATCTGTAAAATGGGCACCAATGATGTCTATCTTACAGGTTAGGAAAGATTTTTCATTTGGTAGTGAAGATTGAATCATTATATGAAAGTACCCGGCACAGTGATGACATTAATACCAGTTTACTTCCTTCAAACATATCAATGATTGCAGACTGACCACATCCTACCACCAGACTGTAAACTGCATGAGGACAGGGCTGCATCTGTCCTGAGATAGTCTGCCTAGGTGAGTACTAGGCCCCTAGTACTGTCTTGCTTAATAAGAATTGTTAATGTTAGAAATAATATATTAAAATTAATTTACATTATTTATGCATTATACATATTTAATTGTAAGTATTTATTATATTATATTAAAAACAATGTGGTTATTATTCTCTTAACCAGTTGAATCAATCTGTGAACTGGAAAAGGATCCAGAAACCTTGACCTAAGGAAGGGGTGCATCCTCTCCCTTTTCTGGGTTATTTGGTGCTGGTAAGGCTTGCTGCGACCACCAGCAAGATCGGCATTCCTGTGTTCACGAGGGACAGGCATTCCTTGCATCCTCTACTGTCCCAGCGTCACTGCAAACGTGGCCCCACAGTATAATGGGGCCAAGGACACAAAAAAGTCCCCTCATTTGTAAAACATAACGTAGAAAACCATGACACACAAATTTTATTCATTCGACTTCTACCTGGAAGGCAGGTCTGGCTGGGTTTGGGCTACCCGGTGTCCCCGCTCCAGGGGCTCCAGAGCTACTATTCTCTTCCAAATGTAATGTGAAAAGAGAAGGGGGGGTCTCCGGGTTTTTTATCTTTGCGCCCTTGTTTCTAGCACAGGCTTCGTACGAGAAAAAAAAGAGAGAAGGCAAGCCACGTTACCAGGTTTTCAACAACCGGTTTTCTAAAGCAGACCCAAAGCGCACTTCATTTATTAACATTTTGGATGAAATGAAACGTTAATGTGCCTGATCAATCAGGGCACCCGAAACCCGCCGTTCCTAAGCTGCCCGTACCATGAGGGTAAACGCGAAGCACTCGCCACCGTCCGGTCCAGAAATAGCTTAGAAGGTGGAAAGTTGCAGAAGTCTGGCAGTGAGGGTCGTAAGCCCACCCCCTATCCCGGGCCGCAGGACTACTTTTCCTCCCGGAAGTGACGCGAGCTCAATCCCAGCTAGGCTCTCCCCAAACAAAAGGGATCTTGGGGCCCCGGGAGGAGCCTAAAAGACATTGGAGAAGCCCCTCCTCCAGCCGGAGCGGATTGGTGTCGGGGGTGGAGAGGCGAGAAGGAGATTGGCCCTGCCGAATGCCAGGGCCCTCGCCAGGCGGTCGAGGGGCGGGGCTTCGGGGGGCTGTGGATGGAGCGGGTGGCGGAGGCGGCAGGGAGCGGAGACCCGAGCGCTGGGAAAAGGTAGGAGCCGCTGGCGCCCGGGCTTGGCGGCGTCTGGAGGCCGGGTTCTCGAGAGAAAAGCAGGGGTAGGACCACCGGTGTCCTCCCGCCGCCGTCCCAACTGCCGCTCGCGCCCATCCCTTGAGGGGGCGGAGCCGTCTCCTCTACCTCCCGGTATTCCCTGAGGAGGCGGCTCCTCAACCTTCGAGGGTGCTCGCAGCCACTTATTGTCCCCCGTCAACCCCAGGTCCCCAGAAGGGGCTGCCCTCCTGACACCCTCCGTTTACAGGGCCCCCTCGCCCAGCCCCTCAACCTTCGGAGAAGGCGTACGGGTTCCCATTCTGTAGACTGCTGTCCCCACCCCCGCTTGTCTGGCCGCCCCCGGGAGGCCAGACATCCCTTCCTACACCTGTCCTGCTCGCTAGGGTGGGACCAGAGCTAGTTTCATCCGTAAGATAAAAATCAGTGTTTTCAAAAAAAAAAAAGAGAGATGGGGCGATGCAAAAATCAGAGACCCGACCTAGACTGGCAGCTCCACGGACGAAACGGCCTTCCCCCACTTGGGTTCTTCCCATCCCCCATTCTCTGATCCTCAGCCTTCCGCCTGAAGCCCCTAGGATCCTCTTTTCTCCTGTGGGGCAGCGAGGGCTCACCTGTTTCGGGATCTTTTTAGTCTCTGGAGGAAGGAGAAATAGTAACCTTCCCCGCCCCCCTTTGTACCTTTATTCCTTGAGGGAGAACCCAACCTCTAAGGGGTTTTTTAGGTTTGAGTTGCGTTTCATTTTTGCTTTCCACCCTGTTTCTTCCCTGAAAACTGGATGAAAAACCACCCTTTGGTATTTCATAGTGAGGTGGGCGTGTTGGATATCTACAGAGTTGGTCTTGTGTGGGTAGGAATGCAGTGTATATTGTTGGACTGTCACTGAATAACAGCCGGCTTTCAAGTGAAACAGTACAGATAAGTAAATAAAGAGCTTTAGATTAGGAATGAGTATCTCCTAGTCTCGGGTGGGCTGGTCTGTTGCTCAGGGAGACTGCAGTTAACCTGGAAGGTATAGTTCTGTTGAAACAAAAGGCAGGAAGTGTTTGAAGAAAATTCAGGTTCAGTGGTCTAGGTTTATGATTAATCTGGTCCGGTGGCGTTTGGTTACTCTCTAGCCCCTATTTTATGGTGGGTTTTTCCCTCCAGGTGAAACTGATATATATATATATACATATATATGTATATATATATATATGATGATTGGTTTTACAAGACCACTATCATCTACCAAAATTCAGGGGATGAAAATTAAAAGCACATTTTAAATCTCAGCGATAAGGATAAATAAAAGCAAGGTAAACTCCAGCTATACACACACATGTGACTACCAGAGAGTGTCCCTATAGTGTGCTAAAAAGGCCTTCATTTCAGCAGGTGCAAAATATTGATGCTTTTGGCCTAATGTTAATGCCATTGAATCCCTAGTAATCATCTATTGCTAGCACTTTCATATATTAAATTTGCCATATTTTTTTTAGCATTGTTTCTTTTGCTTTCGGTCTGAAGCCTGTCTTACTACTGTTATTTATAGCCAAAGATAATAACCATGGGATGCAAGGAGTTGGAATCATGGGGGCAATTATAACAGCTGTCTTTTACCTTCCTGATTAGAGTCTCTGAAGGTAGACTTTCTGAAGGTAATTAATTTTGAATAGTTAGGTTTGAAGTTTTCAGAGCCAGTCTCAGTGCTCACAGATCTGCTCAGTGATTGTTTCCAGATCTCCGATAAAAAGGCACAAAGAAGAAACTGTGGAGGGTCTCTCCAGCAAACACAAAGTGTACTGCGATAGGTGGATAAGGGCCCCTAGCAATAGCAGCAGAAAAGAACTAAAAGCAGAACAGGAATTCCCAAAAAGATATATCTTATTACATGAGCAGAGAACAGAAAATAAACTGAGGTAAGAGACTAAGGAAACCAAAGTTGTGGTGATTGCCAGGGCCTTAAATGAGCAGAGAGGAAAAAGCAAATAATGCTCTTTGATTACTTGGCACAATAAGCAGGATCTGTTTGATACACATTTGGGTCTTGGAAATCTTTCCTTTAACTTTTTCAGCACCTGTTTGATTATGTCAGATGAAGAAAAACATTTGTATGCAGAGATTTTTTTTAAGGTATATTTGTAATCTGCCTCATTAAATTATAAATTCTTTGAGAGAGGTATTAATATGTTTTGTTTCATCTTTGTACCTTTCACAATGCCTAGTATATAGTTTGACTTCATGAGCGTTTGCTGAACTTAGTTTGAAGCTGACCCCTTCGGGTAGACTAGAAAGATAATTTACTGATAAGATGTGGCACATCTTGTTAGTATAAACGGTCCATAAAGAATTTAATATTAAATATTCTTCCTCTTTAGCATTTAAACAAAGGTGAAGAATTAGTGTCTGATTTTTAGTTATTGGTTGGTTTTATTTTAAATATTTCAATATATAGCTAAGATGCCTAAGTAGGGGAAAACAAAGCTTGTATATGTCATGATCTCAGACATCTGATACAAGGATTTTTAGGCCACTGAATTGGTGTTGAGTGGCATGATACAAGAAGCAGAGATTTATTTCTAGAGGAAGTTTGTCCAGTCTGTGGTGGTTGACCCCAGGAATAGCTTGTCAGCCTGTTACTAAAGGCCATTTTTTCTTATTTCCTGGATGTTTGCTGATAATAACTAAAAATCAAATCTTCCTAGTTTTAGTTCAAAGCATTTCAGTGAGAACGTGGCTTATTTATGGTGAGGCTCTAAAGTGTGCTGATTTACAGCACAGACTTTAAAGGCAGACCTGAGTTCAAATCCCTGCTCTTTTGCTGTATGACCCAGGGAAATGGCAGTTTTTTATTTTCACCATATCTCAGTTTCCTCAGCTGTGACTTAAAAATGACTTTCAGAGATTTTTTTTTAAAGATTAAATGAACATGACATATAGGAAGCACTCAGTAATTGGTAGGTATTATGGCCATTATTATTAGCACTTTGCATGTGAATTAAAGAATTTAATCTTAGATATTCTTTTACTCCTTTAGCATTTAAACAAATGTGAAGAATTAGTGTCTGAGTTTAGTTATTGGTTGGTTTTGTTTTAAATATTTGAATATATAGCTAAGCTTCCTAATTAGAGGGAAACAAAGCTTGTATATGTCATGATCTCAGACATCCGACAGAAGAGTTTTTAGGGCAGCCCGTGTGTCTTACGGTCGTGTGTGTTTCATAATTTTGTCATGTACCTTATCTTCCTTAAACTTTTTGGCCCTGGAAAAGGAAAGGCAAGGGATTCAACCATCTGATGTCTTCTCTCTGAATTGTCAGTTGTTTCACTCCACAGTGTCGTAAGTACCGTCACCCTCAGTGTCATATAAATGGTTTCGTGGATACGGTGATTATGGTGCAGGGTTGTACCTTCTGTGAGATTTAAGGGATTTTCAATGGTAATTTTGATTGACAGTGATTTTTGCCTTTTGAACAACTCTTCTACTACCCCCAAAGTAAGGAGCAAGCATAAGAACAACTTAAATGGGTGAGAAGAAACTATGGATAGGGAAGTTAAGAGTGGAGGTGGGGGAGTGGAGGACAGGGGTTTGTGGGCTGAGGAAAACAGGACTACAAGCAGGCATCGAAGTAAAGGATGTAGTAATATGGTTTCTCCCTGCCGACTATTTCCAAACTCTGTATTTCAGGCCCAAAGCCAGAGCTTCCACTCTAAATGTGTGCTTTGCTGCTAAATGAATCGTTTCTGCCTTTTGGAGCCACAAAGAATGTAATCCTTAATTGTTACTGAGTTTAAAGAATATAATCCTTAACTGTTACTGAGTTCAAATAGAAGCTAGGAAGGAAAATAGGAGAGCACAGGACGACGGGGTTTACAGACAAAAAAGATTCCTGACCCTGAGCCTTGCGAGCATCTGCATGGATCCTTTGTACAGAGCTGCTGGGGAAGGAGAGGCTGCAGTGTTCTCTGGGTCTGCTCGCCTAGAAAGGTGAGCCAGGGAGGAAGGAGTGCAGAGGGAGAAGCAAGCAGGGATGGGTTGTTTTAATGAGAAATAAGATCTATAAATTATAGCAGAGAGGAGAATGAACTGACGGGTAAGTTGTAGAAAAAAGGAGCACTAAGTTTGGGGGTTTTTGAAGGAAGGTGTTCCCCATTCCTTGGTTTCTGCTGAGTAGTCCTTTCTATTGTAGTGGGTTGAACAGGAGTGAGAACAGAAACAATCTGGTTCTTAACTGGTTTAATATTTGACGGTACAAACAAGATCTGGTCTAGTCCTGTGTATCAGCTTCTTCTTATTGCCTCTTGTTCTTAAATTGAACACACGGAAGAAATTTTTGGAAAAGGCTCCACCCCTAAAGACTTCTCTGCTTCTGAACCTTTAGCCTTCACCACACTCACTGAGTCTGAACATGTTCTTCTTGGGGGTCTAGTTACTTCTCATTCAGCATGTCTCGCATCACAGTCATTATTTCCCCCCCAAAACCCGTTCCTTTTCTAACATCCCTGTTTCTGTTAATGGCATCATCATTATAGTCACCCAGCCTTAGAAACCTCAGCTGATCTGGGATTATTTCCCCTCTTACCTCCTTAAAAAAACCAGTACCAAGTTACTATACATTCTTTATAAAGTCTCTTGCATCGGTCTTTTTTTTTTTTTCCTATTCTTACTGCCACCATTCCTAGTTCACACACTTTAACCTCATACCTGCACTGTTAAAGTTTTCTCCCAACTGCTTTTTCTGCTTCCAGTTTCTCTTCAGTCAAATCAACTCTGTATGTCAAGCTTTAACCTTCCTGAAACTCTATTTTTATTGTGAGATTCACCTAGTTAAAAATGTTTAGTGGCTTCTTATTTCCCAGAAGATAAAGTCCAGTTTTGTACACTGTAATTCAAGGTACTGCACTGTACATTTCTTTCCGGCCAGCATGTTTTGATTACCCCTTTGAACCAGAGACTGCTGGGTGCTAAGTTTATCAAGCTGAATAAGACAGAGTATTTGTCTAGAAGAGCAGAATCTTATGAGACAAAAGACAGCTATGTAGATAGATGAATTGATGTAATAGAATGGGTTATGAGTAAGATACATATCCATTATGCATTTAATATGATTTCAAAATAGCTGTGATATTTTTCGAAAACGCGTTTATCAGTATTATGAGTTAAAATTGTAACTTGATTAAAAGCTGTAGAAATTCAGTGGAAGCAAGAGCAGTCTTTTCACTTATATCCTAAAGTCACAAAAAGCCACTCTAGGCAGAAGATTGTCCTTTTTCTTTCCCAAGTAGTGTGCAGATAACCATTGGCCTGAATAAGTGTTGTGTGTGTTCCTAAGCTGCCTTTCCCAGGAACTGGCCAGGCCATCTCCTTCTTGGAGCAGATCAACCTACCAGGTTAGAAGCAGTAAACTTGTTTTGATTTCTAAATTAGACACATGAGTGGTAGAAAGTGAGAACTCATTGGAAAAAGGAAGACTTCATTATCCTTACAGATGAAACCAAATATATGCTCTCCAGGGATGAGAAATGAGAGAACTGACCAGTCACTAACTCATTTAAACCATTCAGTATCCTGTTAGAGTATGTATTGTCATCCGCATTTTATAGATGAAGAACTGAAAGCTCAAAGGTTACGTGGATCAAGGAAGTATGAAGTGGTAGAGCCAGGATGCAAACTTAGGTCTGTAGGGCTCCAAAGTCCAAGCACTTTCCACTGCAACACACTGCCTCCCAGAAGAGTTACTGTCCCCAAAAAACCTTGGAGCAAAAACAATTGCTAGGTCTGTTGGTCATTTTCAAGTGATATCAAATTGTTAAACTTTTTAAAAAATCAGTGGTCTGATTTAGAAGACAGAAGTTAAAAGGCAAAACATCATCATCAGTTACAATATTCTGTTACAGGTTTTGTGAGATTTTTTTACAGCTCAGGGAGAGTCAGGTTATGGGCATAGCTAAAACACAGATACCTTGACTGTATTACAGTTCATCCTGCACACCATGTGCTCTGTTTCTTCCTGGTTTGAAATCCTGATGGAGTCAGCGACTTCATCCAACATTAAGGTTGAATATTTGAAGGGTTCTTGTATTCCAGGCTGCCTGTAGAATTGAGGCCCATGAATCATTTTACTGGAAATAAAATCAATCTACATATTATTCCCTCATTGTGGTATTTTACAAATCACGGTGACATTATTTCAGAAAAGCAGAAATTTAGGGGAATGATGGACAGATAGATGATATAGACAGATATACGTATTTCAATGAAATCATGTTATAATTTCATTGAAATAAATAAAGCCACTGACACATATACCTGAGATGGTAAATACTGCTGGTAATTTTCTGATATTAGAAGACATATTTTTAATTTTAATGAAAAAATGTGTTAATGTAAAAACTATTCTTCATTTTCATTAACGTACATTCCAGTAGCTTAACTAATGTAGCTCTTCTGGTTTGGTCTTGTCTCAGATGAGAATACTTGAAAAGGTGTAAACGGATATCTAGGTAGACAGACCTGTTTTTAATAGCGTTGTGCCAGATGTCCTCATTTTGGGGGAGAGATGTTTGAATGCTTGTTTATGGGCATGAGGCCACTTCCTCCCTTTCTTCAGGATGCATATAAATGTTGTTGGCAACATGTAGAAGAGACAATGATAGAAACAGATGTACACACATAGTAAGAGAGACGGACATTCACACACACACACAGATACACTAGAGATGTATGAGGCTTAAAACAGAGCTAACCAAAACAAAACCCTGATATCCATCATGGTGTCCCAGAAAGTGGATTAGACTGGATCTTAATAATTTTACTATTTAACTATAATCTTCAGTAATTCACTTAACAACTCTGGCCTCAGTTTTCATCTGTAAAATGAGAGTGCTAAATTAGATTATTTCTGAGGTCCCTTCCAGCTCTGTGAATCACATTTTAGCTGATAAAATGGGAAAATCTGATGGGAACAGTGGTTACCAAGTAGCAGTGGTTTCTAAGGAAGCCTCTGGAATCAAATTACTTAGGTTCAAATTCTATTTCTGCCACATACTAGATGTGAGACTTTAAGTTATTTAGCCTTTGTACCTCAGTTTTCCCATCTGTATAAAATGGGGATGATGATGATGAACTTGTTGATAATGGTTATAGCATCTATCACCTAAGGTTGTAAGGACGGAATTAATACATGTCAAGTACTTAGAACACTGCCTGGAACATGTTTATGTTTAGCTCAAAAAGTGTGTATCTTTTTTATTATTGCTATTAAGGCTTGAATTCTTCTTAGAAAACTACTCTAGAAAACTCTGAGGAAAAAAATAATCAAATAAAAATAAAACTCTGAGGAAGTGGTGATTAACATTGGTAAGTTCGATTATATTACTAATTTCTGTACTAAGTATAAATCTAGAATATCTGGTATCCTAGAATCAGCTTTGAGTAGAGTACTGAAAGCATTTTAAGTATTGATCTTAAAGAATAATCAGCTTTATTACAGAGCTGGTTTCTTGAGGCCTCCTTCAAAATCCATATTGACAGTATTGGATAAACAAGCACCTCAATCCTTTAGCACTGTTGTAATTTCTTTGTAAGTGCATTATTCATATTATATTTCAGGATCCTGAAATTTACAATCTCCAAAACTGTTTCAAAACCATTCTGTTTTATATAATCCTATACATAGTGTTGCTGGAAAAAGCAGACTGATAAGACAAAGCAGGGCATTCTTTGTTCAGGCACTCTCATGGTAAGGGGAAGGCTTTGATCTAGTTGCTGTAATAGTCTTTAAAAGTAGTAAACTATTAGCATGTTGTATTAGTTTGCTAGAGCTGCCATAACAAGTGCCACAGACTGGGTGGCTTAAACAACAGAAATTTATTTTCTCACAATCCTGGAGGCTAGAAGTCAGAAATCAATGTGTCAGCAGGATTGGTTTCTTCTGAGGCCTCTCTCTTTGGCTTGTTAAATGACCATCTTCTCCCTGTGTCTTCACATGGTCTCTCCCTGTCCTGCGTTTTTGTCCAACTTTCTCTTCTTATAAGGACACCAGGCATATTAGATTAGGGACTACCCTAATGACCTCTTTTTTTTCTTTCTTTCTTTTTTTGGCTGCACCACACAGCATGCAGAATCTTAGTTCCCTGACCAGGGATCGAACCCATGCCCCCCCACAGTGGAAGCGCAGAGTCTTAACCACTGGACCACCAGGGAATCCCATGACCTCATTTTTTTTTAATTAATTAATTAATTAATTTGTGGCTGCATTGGGTCTTCATTGCTGCACGCGGGCTTTCTCTAGTTGCAGCAAGTGGGGGCTACTCTTCGTTGCGGTGTGCGGGCTTCTCATTGTGGTGGCTTCTTGTGTTGTGAAGCACAGGCTCTAGTTGTTGGGCTTCAGTAGTTGTGGCTCGCAGGCTCTAGAGCACAGGCTCAGTAGTTGTGGCGCACGGGCTTAGTTGCTCCGCAGCATGTGGGATCTTCCCAGACCAGGACTCGTCCCGTGTCCCTTGCATTGGCAGGTGGATTCTTAACCACTGCGCCACCAGGGAAATCCCCCATGACCTCATTTTTCACTTAATTACCTCTTTAAAGACCCTGTCTTCAAATACAGTCACATTATGGGGGTACTGGGGATTAGGACTTCAATGTATAATTTTGGGGTTAGAGGACACAATTTAGCCCATAACACGTTATAACACATAGACACATAAGAATACAAATACTCAGATAATATCTTTTACCTTCAACTGAAAGAAGATTGATTTGACATTTGTAGTAAAGCTTTTATTGCATAGTATTGTAGAATTCAGTAAAAAGGTTTGTTTTTCTGTCTTGGTTTTAGAATCTGTAAATAATAATAGCAGAAACAGCTCTCTTTAGTAAACGTACAAAAGATCTGCTTTCGTGATCAGAAAATTTATTTTCTGATAATATATTGACATATTTTTCTTTACTAACCTAATCCTAAAATGCCAAAAGTGGAATGAGAGGTACAATTTGGAATGTTGTCACTCTCTTACCCCCAAACGCATAAATAACCTTTATGAAAAACCAAAAATGCCAGAGGGTGGGAAGGCTTAAATCTTGAGATAGTCAAGGTAATGTGTCAACACCTTCCGCCCTCAGATAGGAGGTTGCTTTGGATACATTTTTTTAAAAATAGCTGTGCACTTTTGTCCATTTTAGATTTGGTATTTATAAATGTGACATGTTTATTTTTTTAAATTTCATGTATACTGGATTTTTAAGGAAGTACATTATCTAATGGAAAGCTGTCAAAACAGCCACTTTGTATGTCAGTGTTGACTCTTTGAATTTTTAGGATTAACTGGCCTCCCAAATTTTGGTTTTGTTTATATGTACTGGAAACAGTCTTTACATAATTGGAGCAAGTTTGCTTTACATCCGTGCTAATACCTTATCACCGATACTAAAAACTTACCGAATGGCCTGAATCTTAGTCAGTTGTAGCCCAAGTATAAATTTCTTTAATCTGATATCTGAGTATATAGTAAAGAAGTGATTTTTATCCAGTTTTGCAAGAGTGGTCTCCTGGGTAAAATAACTGTTTTCTTTTCTTTTTTTTTTTTTTTGGTGCTAGCCAAATGGATTTTTAAAAAAAGATTTATGTAGGTTTTTTTGAGGTGCTTCTATGTTCAAAAATATCTGAGATTCACCTTAAAAATGTTTTTTCTCTTTCCTGTCCCACATCACCGACCACACAGAAATAAAGTCTTCAGTTCCACATAAAGACATACACAAACCCAGATACTAGATAGACAAACATCTACGTGTACTCCACCCTGCCCTGCCTTACTCCTTACATAGCTGTAGAAACTGGGGTATTTCTTTTTCTGCCACCCAATCTCCATGTGGTAAAAAGGCAACAATGCCTGCTATCAAAGAATGAGTTCCAGAGCAAAAGCTGAGACTTCCTCAAGAAGGAAGAGGCACAACCAGAACCAGAATGAGTGGATGTTGGGTCAAGGGAAAAGGCTAGAATAAAATGAACAGAGCCCAAGCCAGAGCAGCATACCCCCGTGGCAAAATGAGCACTGTTGTTCAGGAGGTGCAGAGCCAGTGTCCTCCTCGATACCCATAATTCTAGTGGCTGTTGGCACGTGGAAGTTCATACAGAAGAGATTCATGGACTTCCCTGGTGGTGCAGTGGGACACGGGTTCAAGCCCTGGTCCGGGAAGATCCCACATGCCACGGAGCAACTAAGCCCGTGCGCCACAGCTACCGAGCCTGCACTCCAGATCCCGTGAGCCACAACTACTGAGCTCACACGCCACAACTACTGAAGCCCGCACGCCTAGAGCCCGAGCTCCACAAGAGAAGCCACCGCCCGCGATGAGAAGCCCGCACATCACAACGAAGAGTAGCCCCCGCTGGCCGCAACTAGAGAAAACCCGCACAGCAACGAAGACCCAATGCAGCCATAAATAAATAAATAAATAAATAAATAAATGTAATTTGAAAAAAAACAGAGATTCATGCTCTCCTGGCTGTTGGCCCTGACTTGGTGGGAAGTAGCATGTGAATAGACCATATTGTAAGCTGGGCAAGCTCATGTTTGAAATCATTTATTAATAACTTAAAAACAAGTTTTATACTTAGTCTATAAATAGGCTCAGTTTTCCAGGGTATTAAAATATGTGTAACTTTTTATTATATATGTTTATATATTTTTTTAATTGAGAAAACTTTAAAGTTTAATATAGCTACAGCTAGCTGTACCACAGTGTATGATAACATATACAGACAACTTGTCCACAGGTGGTTTTTATTTCAAATTTATAGACTGTAGCATTCCTTAGGCAGAAATATCTACATCTAAACTCTAAGGAAAGTTGGGTCTTGGAGAGATTCTGCCGGAAGGAGTGAGCTGAGCATCTGGTTGAAACGATCTTGTCTTTCACAGTTACTTAATGGACAATGACAAGTAACAGCTCATTTAGAAAATAAGTGGAGAATGAGTCTGTAGACTACAATATGACATGCCAGAAATCTGGCAGTCATATTTCTGATAATGAATATGGAGTTAGAAACAGCCTTTTTCTGAAAATCTTAGACCATATAATTTATATATTGGCAGAAATTGGAGTCGAATGGACTTGGTACTTTAAATACCTTAAATACAAGACAAAATTTATGTTTTATCAAATAAAAATTAGGGCCTATCTTTTTTTTTAGTTTGCAGGGTCTAATACACTATTAGAAAAACATAAACCAAAAATTACATATAATTTAACATTTAATATTTGAAAATAAATGGGAAAAAGTAGAATCTGGGATGAGTAATAAGCCTTACAAAGTTGAGGTGGTGACAGATTGATTTGTTTGTTTATTGATTGGCAAGAGATGAGGGGATGAGAATTTTCCTTACACAAATTTGGCAGTTTGAAAAGTTCAGTTGTAATTGTGGTTTTTTTTTTTTATCTGAGTGCATTGTGCATAAGTCATGGTGTTTCAAGCAAATAGGCTTTTATCAATTCAGGGAGAGAAAGTCAGTTTCTTCTGGTGACATTCATAAAATAGTCCTTGAAATAACAGTGAAAAGATTTTGAAAGACCTCACCTTCCCTAATTATGATTGCAAAAGGGAAGTCAGATTCCTGATATTTTTTCCTATGTCACTCAGCTTCAACTTGAAGAAGTGGCTATTTTCTTCTTTCTTGTCTGTATCAACCAACAGCTGTCAGGCTTCATCAGCTATAATGACAGCTGACATTCTTGGGATTTACCAATTGTTTATAGTATGGTCACATAGACAATAAATTTCTTATTATTTTGCAGCATTGGACATTTTTCCACCATGCTGATGACATTTTAAATATATTTGTCCATTTTCCCAAATTTTAACTGAAGAAAACCTTAAGAATTTATACTTGAGGACTAAAGTGTGACTGCCAGTTATCAGGTCAGTATCACCCCCATCCCCATCCCCACCCTCATACCACCCCCAGGAATATCACTGCCATACTAAAACATAATACAGTTTTACTATCGTTCATTTATATTTCAGACAAAAAGTTCTGCAATGTGTTGTGTGTTAAAATTAGATTCAAATGTAAAGGACAGCAAAGAACTAAATTCTAATATTTATAAAGAATGGTTATAGGAATATGCGAAAACAGACCTCTTGGGTTTGAATTACACAGCTGTGGCCCTTTTTTTCCCTCCTGTGTTGTATTTGTATTTATTTCATGTAGACACCAAGCTAAATAAGTTGATACATTAGCAAAATGTTCCAGATATTAAAATTTGTGTGCAGAAGTTATTTACAAGTGTAGAGGTAACATGAATATTGATCTTTATGCCATTGACAAAGAATAGAATTTTTTCTTGCCTAGGCTAGACTGTTTTATAATTAAAGTGACTTAAGATTGTTTCAATTTCACTCTTTTATGAGGATGTATATTTATCACAACAGATCAAAAACTGTGATTTAGGTACAATCTGTTTTAGTTCTTTGTATATTTACCTGTAATTTTGATTTAATTGATTTCTCTAACAAGTAATTCTTGATTTTCACTCATGAAAGCTTAGAATGGAACCATGAAGGACTTTAGAGACTATCTAGTCTGTTTTATTTTACCTGTGAGGAAACTCAATGCCAGAGCAACTAGGTAATTTTTTTTTCTCAAAGCCATATAGCTGTTTAGTAGCAGAGCTGAGACTAAAATTCTATACTCTTCACTCCCGGCCTATTATATTTTATTATATCACACTGCATCTTTAAGCCACAGTTTTTAGATTTCTAAATGAGAATATTTAAGGAGTATAAAGATACTGAAGGAAAAAAAAGTAATATGTGTAAACACTATCATTTTTAGCTCTATTCCTAGTTGATTTACTCAGTGCAGTTGGTATTTATGGAGCACCTTTACCAAGTGCCCATTATTCTGCTTAATATCAGGGGAGGGGTGAAAAAAGGAATAAAATGATAGGATTTTTTCTCTGCCTTATGATCTCCTTGAGAGAGATGAAAACATGAAACCATCAGGAATTGGGGGAAGGGTTTCATCTAAGAAACCAGTGTGACTCAAATGGTAGTTTAAATTCCTCATCATTATTCATTCCAGGATGCTATCATCCTTCTTCATTTGTGGTTCCCAACTACAGAAGGGCAGCCAAAGTCACTTATTTCTGAAGTAATTGATCTTGGCTGCCCCCAATGTTGGTAATGCCTTTCTTGGAATTCTTTTGGAAAGTGAGAGAGGATAGTAGTTCTTAATAATTAAACCATTGATCAGCTTCTATCAGGAACTTGGCAAGATGTTTTATATTTATTAACTCAATCTTTACAACAGTCCTATGAGTTAGATATCATCATTTCACTTTCACAGGTAAGAAAACTGAGAATCAGAAAACTTGCCCAGTCACACAACTAGGAAGATGTTGACCTGGCATCTATCTGACTGCAAAGCCATGTGTTTTTTCCAGCATACCATCTTATGTTAAGTGTAGCTTTATTAGGTTTGTTGTTTTTTTAATTTTTTTTTAGCTCTTATTTTTAAAGTAACTGTTGTGAGCGC
Source organism: Neophocaena asiaeorientalis asiaeorientalis (assembly GCF_003031525.2). Classification (NCBI taxonomy): domain Eukaryota; kingdom Metazoa; phylum Chordata; class Mammalia; order Artiodactyla; family Phocoenidae; genus Neophocaena; species Neophocaena asiaeorientalis. The sequence continues at coordinate 876,053 of NW_020175191.1, forward strand.
TCTCTAATACTGAAGTGAGAATGTGAGAATCGCTTACTAGTCGCTGACCCTCACCAGTTAGAAAGTTAGCAGTTAGAGCTGAAGTTACATTAAACATGTTTTACCATGTGGCAAAAGATTTGTACAGTGTGTTCTGGAGCAACATCTAACAACACAGTGAAGTATGCATTTTCTACACGCTCTCATTTGCTTAAAGGCAGTAGCTCTGGAAGGAATCAATGCCTCTTTTGTGTGCCTCCTAAAATTTAATGTGCTCATAGGAGTTGGGAGTTGCTGGAGGGTGTGTGAACTAGTCATGTTGTGATTCACTTTAAAAAAGAAAAAACTGTATGAGAGTGGCAATTTAGAAGTAAAGAGTGAGAGAGGGAAAAGAGTACTTGCTGTACTTTAGAAGTTATGAAATGTATCTTACCATACACAATGGTCAGAAGATCCTTCCAAGATTGTACACCGTCTAGCTTCTATCTGTGTGTGGTTTGTGAGAAATTAATCTTATGGAAAGGACTGAGTTTGTGCCATGTAATTTGCCATTTAACATATTTTAAAAGATGCAAGATTTCATAGAAATGTGAACTTGTTAAGTCAAATAAATTCAGTTTATAGTAGCCTGGCCAATTAAGATGTTTAAACAATGTATTTTAAGCAGTCATTTAAAAGTACATTTGTACATGGTTGCATTTAAGTCTTATTTTACTATATGAAATATAAATATTGTGATAGATGTTCTCTGTGAAAGTAGACAATTTAAAAGAAAAATTTCTCCCATACTCCCACCAAACATTATCTTTGCTCAAATTCATTTCAGCCAGTTTCAGAGGGATCCCACAATGTTTTATATACAGTTTTGGAATTTAGTTATCTAAAACTGGGATATCTTTTCGTGGTCAAACAATTTTTCATTGAAATAGTATTCATTGTAACAAAATTTTACCTGAACTTCTAGTGAACAAAATTAGTGATTAATTTTTTCTGAGACCTTCTAGGATGTTTGTATATATGCCTGGAGGAAAAATGATAAAAATTTGATCTTTGTGAATGGTGATGAAATCAATAATTAAAATGAATTTTATTTTCCGTTACTGCTCAGTTTATGATTAACTCAGAAAGTTCTTATTTTTCCATTTAATTATAACCATTTCCTTTCTTAAAGTATTTTCTACTCTAATTGTTGCTCTTTTCTTATCTGTCTCACTTTATTTTTTCTTTAATAGTATCAAATTAACTCTGTCTTCTGAAGATTGTCTGATTATTGTCCTTGTTTTAGGCTTTCAGGATGAATCTGGAAAAACTCAGCAAGCCAGAACTCCTAACACTATTCAGTATTCTTGAAGGAGAGCTTGAAGCAAGGGACCTTGTTATAGAAGCTTTAAAGGTATGTTTAAAAAAAAAAGAGAGAGAGAGAGAGTGGTCATCATATATTTGAAAGCCATATCATTGGTTAACTAGGATATTTCTATAGCCCCAGTTGAAGTTGAGGGGCCTGGGTATATATATCAATACTTGCTATAGCAGCCACCTGTATGGTATGATTTTGGGACACTGATGAAGCCTTTCTGCCTCCACATAGTTCCTTTAGTCTCTCTACCTGATGTCTAGACTTTGAACTTCATTCTTTAGCTTAGTAGCGTTAGCTGTTTCTGAATGCCAACCCCTTGAGAACTTGATGAGACCTGTTTCCTAAAAAATCTATATACACGCATATACCATAATTCAGGGTATAATATCTGATAGATCAAGGACCCTATTAAGACCGTGAATAGATTCCCTACATCCCAGATTATAAATCCTTACTTTTTTTTCAGTATTTGATATCTGTTAAAATACACAGGGCTGGGGGGTGGTAGATGACAACTCTACTTTCCACTCAATTTTGCTGTGAACCCAAAAATACTCTAAAAAAGTCTACATAAAAAATAAAAAAGATCAAGAGGGCATAACTCCTTTAAAGGGTCTTGAATCTTTTACACCTTGGTAAGGATGTTTCCCAATCTGTCTTGAAATCAGGTTTGGAGAGGGGAAGAAAAGAGCTTAAGGCTATCTGTGTGAGTAGTAGGAAAATGATACCCCCATAGGTGAGGAGAAATGGCCAAAGAAGATGAGACTTGGGCATGCTGAAGAAAGCATAGTCTCTGCCGAAAACTATTGCTTTTTTGTTTTCCCTTGGAGCTTTGTAATGTGTGATAAGTGATTTCCAGTGGTTTCATTTCTCTGGAGTGCATGAGGCAGTTCCCTTCTGGTATGGGGGTAGAGTCTGACTTATTTTCCTTTTCCCACTTACTTCAGTCTTGTTTTGCATGGTGTCCCTGGGGATCATCTGTTTATGGCTTTGACACATGTCTAGTCACGTGATAAAGTTCATTGCCCGAGTCTTTGCCTGTCGTGCCACTGAGCATGACTGTGTGACCTTGGTAAAGTCATTCAGTCTGTCTGAAACAAAGCTTCCTTGTCTGTATTAAAAAGAAATGATTAACAACTAGTATTTCTGTGTAACATTATAATTTGCATGGCATTACAAATACTCCAACAGTGTAGGATTCATTTCTTCTTCTCCCTTTATTTATATTTTCTCAGTACATACCATGTACCCCATATCCAAGGAACAGTCAGTAGTAGCTAATCATTTGAATTGATGTCTCTAGTGTGCCCTCAACAGTGCCTGACTTTTCAATGACTCCCTTGCCAACATATATTACATAAAAATGTTCCCTCTGCTTGGTGACTCATTTCTGCCACATCCACCGGTCTTCCCCTTTTGTCACTATTGGGGATTTCTCATCCTTTCCCTGTACGTCCCTGAAAACTATTCTATTTCTCATAACCCCATCCCACTATTACCAGTAGTCCTAACCTGATTAAACTCAGGACACCCTCCCATTTATTTTCACATGTTTATCTGATCGATCAAGAGAAAAGAAAAAGAAGGGTTGAGGAAAGTTTGAGTTCATTCCTAATCCTCACTCCTAATGCCTGTTGTCTTTCCTACTTCCTTCCCTTCTTCTCATCTGAGACCTCTGGCTCTCCCCTCCACAGGAATTATCAGCCTAGACCTGGAAGAGTTCCACTGCCTAGGCTGAACTAGAAAGTGCATTGTTCGTGTCCTTTTAGAGCTCAGAAAGCATTTTCCAGGAGCAGCATTATTATAAATAGCAATCCGATTTTAGAAAACTACAATAGCTTGGCAGCGTGTGTTAAATAAATAGCCTCACCTGAGGATCTGTTCCTGTTTACACTGGGACTCCAGGAAGAAGTTTCCTGTAAATATTGCAGTTGACTTATACAAAAACTTCTGGGCCTCAACCCTCTCATAATTGGGGTAGGGGTTGGGGAATGGCTGCCTCTAACAGAAAAATTAGAGGATGACCTTATTTTTCTCTTTGCTTTTTAGCTTTAGAAATGATACAAACCTGTGGAGCTTTATGTTTGTTTTATTGAGCATATAGATGCTCAATAAATAGTTGTTGAGCAGATGAAATATATGCCATTGTTTTAAAAGATTGCCATAATATTTCAAAATGAATGTTGTGAATTATTAAATTTTACAGCCTGCCTTACGTGTGCTTAAACAGACTGCCTTCTGGTTTTAATGTTAGCAGATGCTAAGGTGCTTGTTGCATATGTTTTCCTAAAAAAATTTTTTTTCTGCGTGAATCCAATTTTAGTTACTTTAGGCTAGGCAGCTTCTGACAAGTTGAAAGAGCAGCTTCAGAAGCAAGAGCTATAATTAAGAGAGCATTTTGATATAAGATACCATTCAGAATCAGGCACAAGTGTTGTATTTAGTCTGTGCATACAGCCTATAAGTGGTAAAGTTCAAGTTCTCTTCTGAGGCTTAAACTATAGGCAGTTTAGGTGAAATGAATAGCTTCACCAGAAGTAATACATCTTTAAATAGTCTATTGTTAGATAAAATAAGTAGCAGCTGGGGGTCAAAATTGTTTCAGTCCTTTGAGAAAAGCAACTGCCATACCAGATTCTTAAAGTTAAAATGAAATTGTTTTATTTGTGGAGTAGGTTTTTGTTTTGGCTTGGGTTTTTTTGTTTGTTTTTGGTTCTGTAGTATGTCAAGATTTCACTGCATTCTTTCTATATAGCTCTTGCTTAGCAACAAACACTTGCTCTTCTTGGACTAATATGACAGCTCACTAATTTTCTTCCTTTTAGTATTCTTTCTTAATTCATGCTTAGTTGATTGAAAAGGTTTTGGTCTTTGTCCTAAATAGCTTTGATTGGTTTTTCCTTTATGTTTAAGTAAAAAAAGCTTATCTTTTTTCTCCTTACCTTTAAAAGAGATTTTTCTTGGACATAAAATCTGTTCTTTAATCTTGCATCTCTGAACAAAACCATATGGTTCACTGTTGCTGTTAAATAAATAGTAGGTCACATTGGCAAGGGTTAGATTTATATAAGGATGTATTATAAAAGTTCCTGTAATTTGTAAGTAAATCCTACCTATAAAGTTATAATTGTAAAAGAGCTTCATTCATTTTCCAAAATGTCTGCAAAGTTTCAGATTGCAACTACACCCTTGTAGAGCCCCCATAATTCTTTTTCTCCCCAAAATTTTACAGAAGAGTGAGCCTCCTCACTCTTCTGTTGCAGCCTAGACATGTTTGGCATAGAACCAGAGAAGTCAATAGAAAATAATGTAATATTCAGCCTCTTCTGTATTTGAAGTCTAATTGTTACAGAGGCCATTTATACAGTATTTGGTCCTAATTGAACTTTATATAAAGTGATTTTCTATTTTAGGAGGGATTACATCAGAGAAAACTTCATGAAAGTCTCTCCCTTTGACCTGACCACTTTATGTTCATGAATGAGAACACTATGGGAATCCCTTCCACAGTGAAAACAGATTACATTGCTCATGAACTGTCCAGGGGAGTTTGGGGTGGAACCACACAGTTCAGCAAGAGAGGCCCGGTTCATTAATTCTAAGAAAATCTAGGAAAAGCTTCCCAGCAGGGTCTGAATTCTCTAGAAGAAGATGAGGGAACCTTAATTTTTAAAATTTGGAAAATAGATTTGACTGCCAATAAAAAGTCAGATTAAATAGTTTGAGTCTTCCACATTGGGGATATTATATCTGCATGTGTCAGATCTGATGCAGACTACACTTAGCTATGACTAAGTAGAATCTACCCTGTATTAGTATCATTTTATTTTAAAGCATTCTTTAAATTGCTTCTGCAATAATAAATGGTAAAGTATTACAACTTTCACATAGAATTAGCTAAAAGAGTCTTGAATTCCTTTCCACTGATACCTCAGTCATAAAACAGGTATAACTCTTTTAATGTCTAGGATATAACTTTGTTGGTTTTGGCCAAAGGCCATTGGAGAATTCCCCAGGCAAGAAAATTTACAGACAAAAATGTTGTAGGCAGGACAAAGTTAGAAATATATTTAGAGTATGAGACTGTAATATTTAACTACTGTGAGTTTTTTAAACAGCCAGAATTAAAAATAAAAATCTAAATGTTACATATGTGCCTGTGTTAACAATAAATGATTTACGTTTGCCAAAAATATTCTTAAAATAATAATGATTATAAGGATCTTGTGGCAGTGCCAAAAATATAGAACAAACAAAAGTTATGGAAGGTGCTGTGGCTCAAGAAAAATACAAGTTCACTGTAGGTTGAATCTGACATCTGCTTTTGGTCATGGCCTTGTGCTTATTATGGAAGCAGATTATTATAAAGGCTGGTCTGAGATGAGAAAAGTAAAATTGAATTTAGCAAAAAACATGCATTGTCCTATACTAGTAAGCTTGTCAAGTGTGTTTGCATTAAAAAAAAAAAAAGATCCATAAATATACTTAAATGTACTCAAAGTTGAAGCATTCTTTGTCACCCATAAGCCTGGACCTAACAATTCTTTGACCAAAATAAATGATCCCATTTTGATAGATGTTTTTAGGAAGAGCTTTTAGGATTGGAGTAGGTAGTTTAAATCTTTAATAAACATCACCTGAACATAAGCTTATAACTGAAAGGAGTCCAGTTTCTGCATGGATAAGAACTGGGATATTAAGAAGCAAGTAGAACTTTATTTAGGGAATTGAATTATGGCATTTTTAGATTTACATTCATAGCCTTTACTATGAAACATGTTTTAGAAGGGAATTAATCAGTGGCCATTTGGGGCCAGTTTTTATGTGTTTTATATAGTTGGAATTGCTGATACTTTTTATTCCTACTCTCTGAGTAATGTGCATACATGAAATCCTAGCTTTTCAAAAAAGAAGCATAAAGATAATTACTAGGCACTCTACAAAACTATCAACTAGAACATTCAGTTAAGTGTAGCTGTTAAGAGCATGAGCTTTCATATCAGACATACGTAGGTTTGAGCTCTGCCATTTAATTGCTGTGTGATCATAGACCAGTTACTTACCGGGTTAAGCTATATGGTAGAATGGTACGGTTATCACAAGAATTAAATGAGATAGCACACGCTAATCGACATACTCATTGCTCATTTACTGTTATTATTATTAGAACATAAGTTTTAAAGTTCTTCCATTTAGGAACAAAGGTATATTCCATAAAGCAAGATGTACTGATAATATGCTGTCCTTCATAAGAAAGATGAGCATTTTAAATTAAATCTTTGTTATCAGAAGGGCTTGCACTGTAGCTTGTTTTTCTTATGGGAATTGATGGTTTTGAGTTGATCCATCCCCACTCTCACAACCAAAAGCATGTATTTTGAGACAGCTGGCAAGGGTTATGGGTGTACTGTGGGGCATGGAACAGATGTCATACTGCATTCCCTTCTCTCTCTCTTTATAATGAAAACAGGAAATACAGACACTGGAAACTTTTCAAATTGATTTCTTTTTCCATTGATTTCTTTGCTTCTCTATTGCTCGATTTGACATATTTGTTATATTTTGGTTTTTTTATTTCACTTTATTGAGGTAAAATTGACATACAATAAGCTGCATATATCTAATGTATACAAATTGATGTTTTGATATACATATCCCACATGAAACCATTACTACAATCAAGATAGTACACATGGGGCTTCCCTGGTGGCGCAGTGGTTGAGAGTCCGCCTGCCGATGCAGAGGACACGGGTTCGTGCCCCGGTCCAGGAAGATCCCACATGCCGTGGAGCGGCTGGGCCCATGAGCCACGGCCGCTGAGCCGGCGTGTCCGGAGCCTGTGCTCCGCAACGGGAGAGGGAGGCCACAACAGTGAGAGGCCCGCGTACCACAAAAAAAAAACAAAAAAAAAGATAGTACACATATCCAACACCCCTTAAATTTTCCTTGTGCCCCTTTGCAACCCCTTTAGCTAACCTTCCCCACACACACACCCCCACCCCAAAACCACTAATCCTCTAGAGATTAGTTTACATTCTCTGGAATTTTATGTAAGTAGAATCATACAGAATGTAACCTTTTTTGGGGGGCGGCCCGGTTCTTTGACTCAGCATAATTATCTTGAGATCCATGTTGATGTTGTATTGATAGTTCATTCCTTTTATTACCAAGTAGCGTCCATTGTATGTATGTACCACAGTTTGTTTTGTCTGTTCATCTGTTAGTGAACATTTACATTGTTTCCAGTCCTGGACTATTGCAAATAAAGCTGCTGTGAACATTCATATATAAGGCTTTGTATGGACATGTGCTTTTGTTTCTTTTGGATGAATACCTAGAAATGGAATGGAATATGTTTAACTTTTTAGGAAACTGCCAAACTGTTTTCTAAAGTAGTTTTACCATTTACATCCCACCAGCATGTATAAGAGTTCCATTTGCTCCACATCTTTACCAACACTTGATGTGGCCAGTCATTTTAATTTTAGCGTTCTAATAGGTATGTAATATCTCATTGCAGTTTTAGTTTGCATTTCCCTATTGACTAATGATGTTGAGCATCTTTCCATGTGATTATTTGCCATCTGTGTTGTTTTCCTCATAAAATATTTGTTCAGATCTTCTGTCCATTTTTTAAATTGAGCTGTTCTCTCATTACTGAGTTTTGAGCATTCCTTATATATCTGGATTCAGGTACTTTAATACGCCTTGCAAATATTTTCTCCCGGTCTGTGGCTTGTCATTTCATACTCTTAATTGTATCTTTTGAAGAGCATAAATTTTTCATTTTGATGAAGTCTAATTTATCAATGTTTCTTTTATGGATTTTGCTTTTAGTATCACATAACTAAGATTTAGTGTCATATAAGAAATCTTTGCCTAAACCAAGGTCAGAAAGGTTTTCTCCTATATTTCTATAATTTTATAGTTTTAAGTTTTACACTTGGGTCTGTGATACAACTTCAGTTAATTTTGTTATATGGTACAATATATGGATCAAATAAAAATTTTTTTGCGTATGGATATTCAGTTGTTCTAGCCCCATTTGTTAAAAAGACTGTCCTTCCTCTGTAGATGGCCTTGGCACATTTGTCACAATCCATTTTCTGTATATTTTGGGGTTTATTTCTGGACACCCTGTTCTGTTTCATTGCTCTATTTGTCTACCTTGATGCCCATACTACATTGTCTTGATTACTGTGGCCTTTTATGAAAGTCTTAAAATTAGGTAGTGTTAATCCTCCAACTTGTGTTCTTTTTGAAAGTTGTTTTGGTTATTCATGGTTCTTGGCATTTCCATATAAATTTTAGAATCAGCTTATCAGTTTTTCTAAAACTCCTATTCAAATTTTAATTGGAATTGCATTGATTCTATAGATCAGTTTGGAGAAAATTCACATCTTAACAATATTGTATTTGCTGATCCATGAACATGGTTACTTCTCTCCATTTACTTAGATCTCTCAGCAGTGCTTTATAGTTCTGATTGTATAGGTCTTTAACATCAGTTTAAAGTCAGATTTATCACTATTTCATATTTTTATGATTATTATAAATGGCATTGTTTTAAATGTAAATTTCTGATTGTTTATTGCTGTTATACAGACATGAAATTGAATTTGTATATTGATCCTTTATCCTGCAACCTTCCTAATCTCACTTATTAGTTCTAATAGCTTTTTTATAAACTTCATTGAATTTTCTACAATCATGTTTGCAAATAAAGACAATTTTACTTATTTCTTTCTCATCTGATTGCCTTTCATTTCTTTTTCTTGCCTTATTGCATTGGCTAGAACCTCTAGTACAATGTCAAGTAGAAGTAACGTGGATATCTTTGTCTTATTCCTGATCTTAGGGAGGAAACACTCAGTCTTTCATCATTAAATATGCTGGCTGTAGGTTTTCATAGATGTTCTTTATCAGTTTGAGGAAATGTCCTTCTATTCCTAGTTTGCTGAGAGTTTTATCAGGAATGGATATTAGATTTTGTCATGTGCTTTTCCTGTATTTATTGAGAACTTAATTTTTTTTTTAAGATTAAAATCTCCAAGGTGTATTGTTTCATAGGTGTTATTAATATTTATACCTTCACCCCATTTATTAAGCCATTTCAGGTAACTTCAAGTTCATAAATTTACAGTGAGGTTATAGAGCCCAACCAGGATGGGACAGAATGTGTTCCAAGTTACGGGGGGACTGCAGGGCTCCTCAGTGATATCTCCCGTGGAGCACCTGTGCTCCACTGTTTCTTCCTGCACATCTGAATGTGACCTTTCGGATTCTCTGGCTGTGGCTGATTTAGTCTCCTGATTCTAATCCTGTGCTGCTTTGTTGCATAGAAGGTTGATCCAAGCTTCCAGGCCCCCTCTCTTCTTAGGCCTCAATTATGTACTGTGAGGTTCAGGATAGCTGGCCAATCTGAAGACTGGGAATGCTTGCTTAAAGGAGGAACTGCCATTCTAGCATAAACTGTCCTTAATCCTACAGCAGAAACTGTTTTCATTCTGGGAATGGTGAGTCCTAGAAGATCATGACCAAGAAGCAGATGTCCTAAGGGGCTTCCTCTGAGAGTTTATCCCCAAGAGGGAGCCATGTGGCCACCTGCTTTCTATCACATTTCTAATAGCTGCTCCATTTCCTCAAGCGCTGTTGTAAAATCATTTACTTTACTGTTACATAAGGTCTGTTGTTGCAGGAACTGGGCCCTTTCTTCTTTCATCTTCAGCTTTAGCTTTAAGACCTATCCTGGGTTGAGGCCCTTGCTCTCCAAAACTGCCAAACAGTTGTCCTGAAACTTCCCCAGCAGCTCCACCTTTTAGGTCAGGTCCTTTAGCTCTCCCTGAGTTTCAGTCAACTTTTGGTGCAACTGCTTGTTGATGGCCTCTAAGAGCTGGTTCTTATCCTTGAGCTCTTCCTGTGATTTCAGTTTACTCAATAGTTTGTAGCTCTTCCTGGTGCCAGTGTCTGTAGCTTTAACCTGCCCATTCTCTCGTCTTGGCTTGATGATTTTTGTAACATCGTTAATCTGAACCTCTTGAATGAGGTCTGGAAACATCAGTTTCTTTGGACTTAACAGGAAAAAGGTTCTTAGAAGTGGCTCGTGTTTGTGCATTTGTGGGCAGGCCACTGCTGATAGCACAGAGGAGGGCTGCAGGGTGTACACTGTCTTAACTACTCTGGTCATCATAATGAGGTGGCACTGCTGGGGCCTAGGCACCTGCTGCTTCTGCCCTCAGGCCTCATCTGAGAACTTAATTGGTTTCTATGTCCTTGCTGTTTTTCTGAAATATTGTCTGAAAAAGAACTTCATCCCCTTTCTTATTGACCTTCTCTTAGATCAAGTACATTGATGTGGAGTAACTTTTTCAGCTTTGTTCTACAGCTTTTTAGAAACTAGAATTCTCTAACTTTATAATTTTGTGGAGTAGAGTTTAGTAATTAAATTATTTTCCCAGTGGCAAAAGTTAATTGTAAAGTAAAAATCATAAATATTTCCAAAAGAGAAACCTGAAAAAAAACCTCTGCTGCTTTAATGAACTGCTCTCCTTTAAAGCAACTTTTATCCTTTGACTTTAATCGTTTTGATAGTTTATTGGCTTCTTATGATAAATAATTTTTCCAGAGAAGGAAAACAACATGTACATTTTTTTCACCTTCTGACAGAATATTATTACCTCTTTCCTAGGAGTAACAAAAGCAGTTTATCTATTTGAAACAAGCTTAACTATTATCTTTTTAAGTTAAATCATTTAAATTGTGTTTTAGTATATCATATCAGTAGTCAGGAAATAGACATCAAAATGCACTATTCCTTTATTATTTCCCAGAAAACATTATTTTTCTCAGTGTTAATTTGGACCACAGGAAGAAAATTTATTTTAAAGGAGGCTGTATTTATTACTGACATCCCCTATATCTGAATGCAGCTCCAGAGCCAGTTATTGAAGAATAGGTAGAAATACTTTTATTTCTCTTGTGCTTTTGAATAAAAAGAATTCAACATTGGTTTCTTTTATTGAATTTATTAATCTCAGGACACCTTTTTATTGAGGAGAGTTGCTGCAGTCTATATGGTTTTATGTGAAAGTATATTTAGAAAAAAACATCTTCTGTAAGTTACTTCAGATTACCCACCAAACATCCCATGATAACATAGTTATATTAATCTAGCTCCAATAACTTCTTTATAAAAAGTAAACTCTTGGTTAATGGCTATATAAATTGGGTGGTACAGCCACATGGTGGACTATTATGTGGCTATTTAAAAATATGATGCAGGGCTTCCCTGGTGGTACAGTGGTTAAGAATCCGCCTGCCAATGCAGGGGACATGGATTCGAGCCCTAGTCTGGGAAGATCCCACATGCCGCGAGCAGCTAAGCCCGTGCACTACAACTACTGAGCCTGCGCTGAAGAGCCTGCGAGCCACAACTACTGAGCCTGTGTGCTGCAACTAAATTTATGAAGCAGATCATAACATTAAATATATCCTTTAGAATCGAATAGAATAAAATACCTAGGAAATAAACCTACATAAAGAGGCAGAAGACCTGTATTCTGAAAACTATAAGACACTGATAAAAGATATTGAAGACCACACAAACAGTTGGAAAGATATATTATGTTCTTGGATTGGAAGAATCTGCCTTGTTAAGATGACCACACTACCCAAGGCAATCTACAGATTCAATACAATCACTATCAAATTACCAATGGCATTTTTCACAGAACTGAAAATTTTTTTTTAATTTTTATGGAAACACAAAAGACCCCAAATAGCCAAAACAATCTTGAGAAAGAAGAACAGGGCTGGAGGAATCACACTCCCTGACTTCAGACTATATGATAAAGCTACAGCAGTCAAAACAGTGTGGTAGTGGCATAAAAACAGACACATAGATCAGTGGAACGGGATAGAAAGCCCAGAAATAAACCCATGCACTTATGGTCAGTTACTCTACAGCAAAGGAGGCAAGAATATACAGTGGAGAAAAGACTGTCTCTTCAATAAATGGTGCTGGAAAAACTGGACAGCTACATGTAAAAGAATGAAATTAGAACATCCTCTATCACCGTACACAAAAATAAACTCAGAATGGATTAAAGACCTAAATGTAAGACCAATACTCTAAAACTATTAGAGGAAAACATAGGCAGAACACTCTTTGACATAAATTGCAACAATATTTTTTTGGATAGGTCTCCTAGAGTGATGGAAACAGAAGCAAAAATAAACAAGTGTGACCTAGTTTAACTTAAAACCTTTTACACAGCAAAGGAAACCATAAACAAAATGAAAAGGCAGTCTATGGAATGGGAGAAAATATTTGCAAACAATGCAACCAACAAGGGCTTAATATCCAAAATATACAAACAGCTTATACAGCTCAATATGAAAAAAAAAAACAACCCAATCAAAAACTTGGCAGAAGACCTAAATAGACATTTCTCCAAAGAAGACATGCAGATGACCAACAGCCATGTGAAAAGATGCTCAACATGGCTAATTATTAGAGAAATGCAAATCAAAACTACGATGAAGTACCACCCCACAGTGGTCAGAATGGCCATCATGAAGAAGTCTACAAATTATAAATGCTGGAAAAGGTGTGGATAAAAGGGAACCCTCCTACACTGTTGGTAGGAATGTAAATTGGTGCAGCCACTGTGGAGAACCATATAGAGGTTTCTCAGAAAAACTAAAAATTGAGTTACCATATGATCCAGTAATCCCAGTTCTGGGCATATATCCAGACAAAATTTTAATTCAAAATGGTACATGGGGGATTTTCGTTGTGGCGCAATGCAGGGGACATGGGTTTGATCCCTGGTCCGGGAAGATCCCACATGCTGTGGAGCAACTAAGCCCGTGCACCACGACTACTGAGCCCACGTGCCACAACTACTGAAGCCCATGCACCTAGAGCCCTTGCTCCACAACAAGAGAAGCCACCACAATGTGAAGCCTACACACTGCAACGAAAAGTAGCCCCCACTCACCACAACTAGAGAAAGCCCGTGCAAAGCAACAAAGACCCAACAAAGCCGAAAAAACAAGGTACATGCACCCCTATGTTCACAGCAGCACTATTCACAATAGCCAAGACATGGAAACAACCCAAATGTCCATTAGCAGATGAATGGATAAAGAAGATGTGAGATATATATATATATATGTGTGTATATATATATTTCTCCACTAGATGTATACTCAGCCATGAAAAAGAACAAAATAATGCCATTTGCTGCAACCTGGATGGACCTAGAGATTGTCTGTCATACTAAGTGTAAGTCAGACAGAGAAAATGCAAACAATGCAACCAACAAGGGCTTAATATCCAAAATATACAAACAGCTTATACAGCTCAATATGAAAAAAAAAAACAACCCAATCAAAAACTTGGCAGAAGACCTAAATAGACATTTCTCCAAAGAAGACATGCAGATGACCAACAGCCATGTGAAAAGATGCTCAACATGGCTAATTATTAGAGAAATGCAAATCAAAACTACGATGAAGTACCACCCCACAGTGGTCAGAATGGCCATCATGAAGAAGTCTACAAATTATAAATGCTGGAAAAGGTGTGGATAAAAGGGAACCCTCCTACACTGTTGGTAGGAATGTAAATTGGTGCAGCCACTGTGGAGAACCATATAGAGGTTTCTCAGAAAAACTAAAAATTGAGTTACCATATGATCCAGTAATCCCAGTTCTGGGCATATATCCAGACAAAATTTTAATTCAAAATGGTACATGGGGGATTTTCGTTGTGGCGCAATGCAGGGGACATGGGTTTGATCCCTGGTCCGGGAAGATCCCACATGCTGTGGAGCAACTAAGCCCGTGCACCACGACTACTGAGCCCACGTGCCACAACTACTGAAGCCCATGCACCTAGAGCCCTTGCTCCACAACAAGAGAAGCCACCACAATGTGAAGCCTACACACTGCAACGAAAAGTAGCCCCCACTCACCACAACTAGAGAAAGCCCGTGCAAAGCAACAAAGACCCAACAAAGCCGAAAAAACAAGGTACATGCACCCCTATGTTCACAGCAGCACTATTCACAATAGCCAAGACATGGAAACAACCCAAATGTCCATTAGCAGATGAATGGATAAAGAAGATGTGAGATATATATATATATATGTGTGTATATATATATTTCTCCACTAGATGTATACTCAGCCATGAAAAAGAACAAAATAATGCCATTTGCTGCAACCTGGATGGACCTAGAGATTGTCTGTCATACTAAGTGTAAGTCAGACAGAGAAAGACAGATATATGATATCACTTATATGTGGAATCTAAAAAATGATACATATGAACTTATTTACAAAACAGGAATCGACTTGCAGACATAGGAAACAAATTTATGGTTAGCAAAGGGGAAAGAAAAAGGGAGGGAAAAATTGAGAATTTGGGATTAACATATACACAGTATTATATATAAAATAGAAAAAAAACAAGGAACTACTGTATAGCACAGGGAACTATATTCGGTATCTTGTAATAACCTATAATGGAAAAGAATCTGAAAAAGTGTATATATATATACTGAATTACTTTGCTGTACCGGAAACATTGTAAATCAACTATACTTCAGTAATCAATCAATTATTGTCAGAACAAGTTTTTTAAAAATAAAATAAATACATACTTTAATCTCAATTATAAAGAATAACATATTTATTATCATATATATATATATATAACGTGTGTGTGCATATATATGTGTGTGTGTGTATATATATATATATATATATATATATATATATATATATAAATGACTCACACATATAGATTGACA
>NW_020175191.1:891263-921425 GCF_003031525.2 Neophocaena asiaeorientalis asiaeorientalis
TGGTTTGGAATCATATTATATTTTAATTTTTTTCATTAAAACTTCTGTATTATATATAAATAATTTAAAATCAGAAACATTTGTTTTTAAATAGCAGTAATCTTATACAACAACTTCTTGCTCAATATCTGTTTAGTAAAACTCACTCTAAGAAGGTAACTTAACCATATATTATTTACTTTGTTAGGAAAAGATGTTAGAGCTATATAGAACCATAGTTGAATTCTTCCTTTTTTGTTGTTCCTGATATTGTTAATATTATTCTTTTCTAACCCAGTCTAAATGACTGAATTGCCTCTGTCTGAAAAACCTAAGTTACCAAGTTATCCAATAAAAAGATCACAGAGTTTAGGGGGACAAAAAAGAAGGCTGCGATAAAGATATCATACCAGAGTCTAAAGAGCTGTCTTTCAAACTTTTTGTTTTTAAGTTCTTTATTGGAGTCTTTCAAACATTTTTTTTAACATCTTTATTGGAGTATAATTGCTTTACAATGGTATGTTAGTTTCTGCTTTATAACAAAGTGAATCAGCTATACATATACCCCCATATCTCCTCTCTCTTGCATCTCCCTCCCACCCTCCCTATCCCACCCCTCTAGGTGGTCACAAAGCACCGAGCTGATCTCCCTGTGCTATGCGGCTGCTTCCCAGTAGCTGTCTTACACTTGGTAGTATATATAAGCCCATGGCAATTTCTCACTTCATCCCAGCTTACCCTTCCCCCTCCCCGTGTCCTCAAGTCCATTGTTTATGTCTGCGTTTTTATTCCTGTCCTGCCCCTAGGTTCTTCAGAACCTTTTTTTTTTTTAAGGTTCCATATATATGTTGTAGCATATGGTATTTGTTTTTCTCTTTCTGACTTACTTCACTCTGTATGACAGTCTCTAGGTCCATCCACCTCACTACAAATAACTCAATTTCGTTTCTTTTTATGGCTGAGTAACATTCCACTGTATATATGTGCCACATCTTCTCTATCCATTCATCTTTCAGTGGACACTTAGGTTGCTTCCATGTCCTGGCTATTGTAAATAGAGCTGCAGTGAACATTGTGGTACATGACTCTTTGAATTATGGTTTTCTCAGGGTATATGCCCAGTAGTGGGATGGCTGGGTCATATGGTAGTTCTATGTTTAATTTTCTAAGGAACCACCATACTGTTCTCCATAGTGGCTGTATCAGTTTACATTCCCACCAACAGTGCAAGAGGGTTCCCTTTTCTCCACACCCTCTCCAGCATTTATTGTTTATATATTTCTGGGTGATGGCCATTCTGACTGGTGTGAGGTGATACCTCACTGTAGTTTTGACTTGCATTTCTCTAATGATTAGTGATGTTGAGCATCCTTTCATGTGTTTGTTGGCAATCTGTATATCTTTGGAGAAATGTCTATTTAGGTCTTCTGCCCATTTTTGGATTGGGTTGTTTGGGTTTTTTTTTCGATATTGACCTGCATGAGCTGCTTGTAAATTTTGGAGATTAATCGTTTGTCAGTTGCTTAATTTGCAAACATTTTCTCCCATTCTGAGGGTTGTCTTTTCATCCTGGCTATGGTTTCCTTTACTGTGCAAAAGCTTTGAAGTTTCATTAGGTCCCATTTGTTTATTTTTGTTTTTATTTCTATTTCTCTAGGAGGTGGGTCAAAAAGGATCTTGCGGTGATTTATGTCATAGAGTGTTCTGCTTATATTTTCCTCTAAGAGTTTTATAGTGTCTGGCCTTGCACTTAGGTCTTTAATTCATTTTGAGTTTATTTTTGTGTGTGGTATTAGGGAGTGTTCTAATTTCATTCTATTACATGTAGCTGTCCAGTTTTCCCAGCACCACTTATTGAAGAGGCTGTCTTTTCTCCATTATATATTCTTGCCTCCTTTATCAAATATAAGGTGACCATATGTGCGTGGGTTTATCTCTGGGCTTTCTATCCTGTTCCATTGATCTATATTTCTGTTTTTGTGCCAGTACCATACTGTCTTGATTACTGTAGCTTTGTAATATAGTCTGAAGTCAGGGAGTCAGATTCCTCCAGCTCCGTTTTTCTTTCTGAAGATTGCTGTGGCTATTTCGGGTCTTTTGTGTTTCCATACAAATTGTGAAATTTTTTGTTCTACTTCTATGAAAAATGCCTAGGGGTTGCATTGAATCTGTAGATTGCTTTGGGTAGTATAGTCATTTTCACAATGTTGATTCTTCCAATCCAAGAACATGGTACATGTCTCCATCTGTTTGTATCATCTTTAATTTCTTTCATCAGTGTCTTATATTTTTCTGCACACAGGTCTTTTGTCTCCTTAGGTAGGTTTATTCCTAGGTATTTTATTCTTTTTGTTGCAGTGGTAAATGGGAGTGTTTCCTTAATTTCTCTTTCAGATTTTTCATCATTAGTGTATAGGAATGCAAGAGATTTCTGTGCATTAATTTTGTATCGATTAGCTCTAGTACTCTTCTGTTAGCATCTTTAGGATTCTCTTTGTATAGTACCATGTGATCTGCAAACAGTGACAGCTTTACTTGTGTTCCGATTTGGATCGCTTTTATTTCTTTTTCTTTGATAGCTGTGGCTAAAACTTCCAAAACTACATTGAATAACAGTGGTGAGAGTTTACACCCTTGTCTTATTCCTGAATTTAGAGGAAATGGTTTCAGTTTTCCACCATTGAGAACAATGCTGGCTGTGGGTTTGTCATATATGGTCTTTATTATGTTGAGGTAACTTCCCTCTATGCCTATTTACTGGAGGGTTTTTATCATAAATGGGTGTTGAATTTTCTCAAAAGGTTTTTCTTCATCTATTGAGATGATCATATGGTTTTTCTCCTACAGTTTGTTAATATGCTGTATCACATTGATTGGTTAGCATATATTAAAGAATCCTTGCATTCCTGGGATAAACTGCACTTGATCATGGTGTATGATTGTTTTAATGTGCTACTGGATTCTGTTTGCTAGTATTTTGTTGAGGATTTTTGCATCTGTGTTCATCAGTGATATTGGCCTGTAGTTTTCTTTCTTTGTGACATCTTTGTCTGGTTTTGGTATCAAGGTGATGGTGGCCTCGTAGAATGAGATTGGGAGTGTTCCTCCCTCTGCTATATTTTGGAAGAGTTTGAAAAGGATGGGTGTTAGTGCTTCTCTAAATCTTTGATAGAATTCACCTGTGACGCCATCTGGTCCTGGGCTTTTGTTTGTTGGAAGATTTTTAATCACAGTCTCAATTTCAGTGCTTGTGATTGGTCTGTTTATATTTTATATTTTTTTCCTGGTTCAGTCTTGGAAGGTTGTGCTTTTCTTAGAATTTGTCCATTTCTTCCAGGTTGTCCATTTTATTGGCATATACCTGCTTGTAGTAATCTCCCATGATTTTTGTATTTCTGTGGTGTCAGTTTTTACTTCTTTTTCATTTCTACTTCTGTTGATTTGAGTCTTCTCGCTTTTTTTCTTGATGAGTCTGGCTAATGGTTTATCAATGTTGTTTATCTTCTCAAAGAACCAGGTTTTAGTTTAATTGGTCTTTGCTGTCATTTCCTTCATTTCTTTTTCATTTATTTCTGATCTGATCTTTATGATTTCTTTCCTTCTGCTAACTTTGGGGTTTTTTTGTTCTTCTTTCTGTAACTGCTTTAGGTGTAAGGTTAGGTTGTTGATTTGAGATGTTTCTTGTTTCTTGAGGTAGGATTGTGTTGCTATAAACTTCTGTCTTAGAACTGCTTTTGCTGTATCCCATAGGCTTTGGGTAGTCGTGTTTTCATTGTCATTTGTTTCTAGGTATTTTTTGATATCTGCTATTGATTCCTTCTAGAGAATTTTAAATTTCATTTATTGGGTTGTTCATCATTGATGGTTTGCTCTTTAGTTCTTCTAGGTCCTTGTTAAATGTTTCTTGTATTTTCTCCATTCTATTTCTTGGATTTTGGATCATCTTTACTATCATTACTCTGAATTCTTTTCAGGTAGACTGCCTCTTTCCTCTTCATTTGTTTGGTCTGGTGGGCTTTTACCTTGCTCCTTCAACTGCTGTGTGTTTCTCTGTCTTCTCATTTTGCTTAACTTACTGTGTTTGGGGTCTCCTTTTCGCAGGCTGCAGGTTCGTAGTTCCCATTGTTTTTGGTGTCTGCCCGCAGTGGGTAAGGTTGGTTCAGTGTGTTGGCTAGGCTTCCTGGTGGAGGGGACTAGTGCCTGTGTTCTGGTGGATGAGGCTGGATCTTGTCTTTCTGGTGTGCAGGACCGCGTCCAGTGGTGTGCTTTGGGGTGTCTGTGACCTTATGATTGTAGGCAGCCTTCTGCTAATGGGTGATGTTGTGTTCCTGTCTTGCTAGTTGTTTGGCATAGGGTGTCCTGCACTGGAGCTTGCTTGTTGTTGAGTGGAGATGGGTCTTAGCATTGAGATGGAGATCTCTGGGAGAGCTTTCGCCATTTGATATTACGTGGAGCTAGGAGGTCTCTGGTGGATCAATGTCCTGAACTCAGCTCTCCCACCTCAGAGGCACAGGCCTGACACCTGGCCGGAGCACCAAGACTCTGTCAGCCACACGGTAATTATTCTTTCCAGTGGTGGACCAACAGTGGGTCAGGGAGAGTGGCTTGTCCAAGCTAAAATCCAGCTGGAGGAGGTCATGGAGAGGACATAATGGCTGGCTGAACGGAGAGGCAGACCCAGGCAGTTCCGCGACTCGACTCTCGGGTTGGCAGGGGCGCCTTCCCCACATCCTCCAAACATTTTATTAAGTACATTTCACCATTTTGCCGCAATCCAGGACACACAAACACACCCACATACATATATTAACTAAAACAAAAATTTCACTAAAATGTACACTGTATTTTTTTTATACTCTGTGTAATATTTACACTATACCATGCTATACTACACTGTTTTCTTTTGTACTTTATTTTTCTTTAAATGCTGACTGTGACCCCGAGTAACCTAGTTCATGATCCACATCTAGAAATGTTTGCTATAGATGTACTTAGACCTATACAATAAAGTGTAAGTGTAAGGATATTTATTGCAGCATTGTCATAGCAGCAAAATGCTGAAAACAACTTACGTATTAGGGTTCCGGTCAGTAAATGATGGTATATTGTGTACTGCAAACCTTAAAGAGAAGATCTTTATGAGAGCTGGATCTTACAACGTTCTCCAGCGTATAGTAAGTTAAAGAATAAGGCACAGAACAGTGCGCACAGTGAAAGGAAAACAGTATTACGTTGTAACTGGTGAAGCCAGAAATACATCTCACAAAGCCTCTTCCTTCCTTCCCCTTGACTTGGTTCCCTTGAGAATGGTAGGAGCCCCCAGAATGGTCTGCCCTGGGAAGGGAGTGAAATTAGTGAAAGGAAAGTACCAGGTTTGGTGGTAGGGTACTCTGGCACAAAAGAGCCAAAAGAAGCAGGAAAGGCTGGTCATATGTATGGGATGTTTATAAATTGGGTATCTGTGAAAAAAGAAGACTACATTCTTAAGTAATTAAGTATCTTTATTGCATTCAGAAAAACATTGGGCCTCATACAACAGTGAACTCAGTAAGTGTCTGATCAGCTATTTGCTATTCTCTAAGATAATAGTAAATGAAAAAATAAGACATCGCTTTTTATCACATGTCATCATTTACATTACAAATTGTGGCATTTAGGGGGTTTAAGAGTAAAGGTGCCAGAAAAATAAGCCCATTTATCATTTAACTGGCATCTTCCTGTCGGCTGTTTTTCTTATGTCTTTGAGGAAAGAAAGGGGGAATTCAGATTGTAAAATGCTACCTATTTAGAGAATATACAGTTCTCTAGCAGTTGGGGAAAGCTTCAGAAAAGAGTACAGCAGTGGGGAATTTCATTGCATTTTTCAGCCTGAAACTAAAACAAATAAAAAAGGGAAACAGCTTATTCCTGTTATTTTGACTTCCTCTTATTGTGTCTTCCTTCCATGTGTTAGCCTTGTGATTTGGGATTAATCAGAGGTTATTTCTAGTTGCCCCCATAAAGAGAAAAGAAACAAAGACAAAGAGGCTGCTTCTAAAGTTAAAGCCTGTGGTCCATCGTTTAGTATTTCAGTTCAGCTAGTTGTCAGATTCACTTGAAAGAATAGGAGGAAACCATCTTGTGTGTTCACTGAAAATCTTTATGGAAGAGGAGCATTTATAGAATCAAGCTGAGAATTTTATTGTATAGGAAATTATTTCCTTAGAAAAGCACAGCAGTAAATCTATTCCACCAAACTATTCTTGTATCTGCACAAGGATGCTCATTGCAGTATTGTTTAATACAGTATTTGAAAACTACGAACAGCCTAAAATATCCATCAGTAAAGTATAGGTGTGTAACTGGTACATCCTTAATATGGAATATTATGTAAGTGCTTTTTTATAAAGGAGGAAAAATGCTATGTACTTACTGACTTAGAAAATTCTCTAAGACACAATAAGTGAAAACAAGTTGCAAAACAGTTTTAAAATAATACCTCAGTAATTACACACACACACACACACACACACACCCCTACACACACATCTGTGCTTGGAAAACGTCTGGAAGGATGCCCATGATACTAAGAACCTTTGGAAAAGAAAGAGAGATTGGGTTATGTTTAGGAAGGACTTCAGCTTTATCTATGGAATTAAAATTTTATGAGAAAATAGTCATTCACTAATGATGAAATTAAAATAAAAATTATATTTGTAAGAAATATAGTGTGAGCAATGGGATGGCAAGGAGTTAAGAACAACATTTACTTTTTACCGATCTTCTAGATAGTTTATACTTCTCACAGAAGTCTGTGTTAATTCGAATATATAGTTAAGGGAGTAGAGACAAGTATAGCATGCCTAGGGAAAGCACGAGCTTGCTACCTCTATATCCCTGATTTTCTCCCCGAAAAAGCAGAGTAAATTTCTGCCTAATTTTCAAATTCTGCCTTTGTGCAGGATACCTAAAAGTTATTCTTCCAGAGTAGATTCTTTCACAGGTCATGGACTCAAATTAAGTAAAGCTGACAACATATGTACGAGAAGCCACATGATTAAAATTTTAGGAAATTTTAATATCATAGCAAGAGACCTACAGCCCTTCAAAGTATTTTTCTTGTCTTCAGTTTCATGTATGTCGTTCATAATATTTCATCATTTAACAACAACAAGGGGCTTCCCTGGTGGCTCAGTGGTTAAGAATCCGCCTGCCCATGCGGGGGACTGGGGTTCGAGCCCTGGTCCGGGAAGATCCCACATGCTGCGGAGCAACTAAGTCCATGCGCCACAACTACTGAGCCTACGCTCTAGAGCTTACGAGCCAAAACTGCTGAGCCCACGCGCCACAACTACTGAAGCCCACGTGCCTAGCCATGCTCCACAACAAGAGAAGCCACCGCAATGAGGAGCCCGCACACCACAACGAAGAGTAACCCACGCTTGACGCAACTAGAGAAAGCCCACACGCAGCAACAAAGACCCAGTGTGGCCAAAAATAAATAAATTTATTTAAAAAACAACAACAACGAAAAGTATTTTCTGCCTCAAAAATCAACTTCACTCAATGAGTGCTAAGATACGCATAAGTTCCAAAAAATTTTTTAAATTTAATTCAATACCTAACATGTTGTCTGTTCAACAAAAGACTGAATTCATTGGTAGAAATGAGTAAGAGATAGTGTTATTATTTAATTCAGAAGTCTCTTCTTACTGATTTGAAACTTCATGTATAGAACTTCTCATATAAGCATACCTAATAAATTTTTGTACAGTTGAATCATACTTAACGTGTTTTATCTTTTTCTTTGTACTAGATTAGTAATAATTTGTCTACTGTGCTGATATGCTTCACAGATTATATATTTTCATCTCTCATTTCTTTATATTTCATATTTCTTTTTTTCAGTAAATATAAGATTCATGAGGGGCAGGTACTTTGTTTTTCTTGCTGCATTGCATCCCAGATATCTAGAACCTGGTAAGTTCTTCAGCAATATTTGTCATCCGAGAGAGTAAGTTAAGGCCCTTTAAGTTTAACTTGAATGTATTCAAGCCTCAAAAAATAGTTTGCCATTATACTGTAAGAAAACCATAATTCAAAAAGAGACATGTACCACAATGTTCATTGCAGCACTGTTTACAATAGCCAGGACATGGAAGCAGCCTAAGTGTCCATCAAAAGATGAATGGATAAAGAAAATGTGGCACATATATACAATGGAATATTTCTCAGCCATAAAAAGAAATGAAATTGAGTTATTTGTAGTGAGGTGGATGGACCTAGAGTCTGTCATACAGAGTGGAGTCAGTCAGAGAAAAACAAGTACCGTATGCTAACACATATATATGGAATCTAAAGAAAAAAAAAGTTTCTGAAGAACTAGGGGTAGGACAGGAATAAAGACACAGACGTAGAGAATGGACTTGAGGACATGGGGAGGGGGAAGGGCAAGCTAGGACGAAGTGAGAGAATAGTGTTGACATATATACACTACCAAATGTAAAATAGCTAATGGGAAGCAGCCGCATAGCACAGGGAGATCAGCTCGGTGCTTTGTTACTACCTAGAGGGGTAGGATAGGGAGGGTGGGAGGGAGGAACAAGAGGGAGGGAATATGGGGATATATGTGTACATATAGCTGATTCAGTTTGTTATACAGCAGAAACTAACACAACATTGTAAAGCAGTTATACTCCAATAAAGATGTTTTAAAAAAATAAAATAAATGCAAGAACAAAGGCCAGAAAAATAGGTTTCCATTTATTCATATTTTTGAGAAGAGAGGCTTAACTATAGTAATATAGTTTGCCAACTAAAACTTGTCACTTGCCATCTGGTTCTACAAGAATGAAGTCACTAGCCACTGCAGTTGCTGATCTTCAACACACCCTGAAAGGAGTTCAGGGCAGAGCTCAGGAATGAGGCACTCTGTGCCCTGCAAGAAACTGGCAGAACAGGACTTCAGGTAGATATTTTCAGGAGAAAATTTTACAAGCCCAATTTCTCGCATCTTCTCATATCTAGAAAAGCACTGAAATCAGTAACAGAGACATCTGCTCCTCTGTGACTAGCAGCAACCTTCTGCCAAAATGTGTGCTTGATTGCACGTATTCTCCTTCACCAAAATATATATATGACCTTCCCACTTACCTCTTCGGAGCATTTCTTCAGAGCTGTCTGAGAGGCTGTCTCCCAGGCTATAGTCCTCAGTTTGCCCCAAATAAAACTTAACTCACAGCTCTCACATTGTGCATTTTTTTTCGGTTGATAAGTTTCATAATTTTACTATTGCTGATAATTCCCACTCAGTGACATTATTTATATCTCACCCCTGTACTAAGAAAGAACAATTTGTTCTTCAGACAGGAAATTATTGCTTTGTGTTTGTTTCCATATTTTTAGTAATGGATAACAAATAATTAGGATATGCACCTTTTTTCACTATGTATCTGTATTCAACTAAAAAACAAAAAAATCAAGTGACATTTTACCTCGGTGTCCTTTCCTATCAGATTGAAATCTGCATTCCCTGAGAGGTTAGTAAGGAGAGTTTTGAGAGCATCAGAGACAATGGTTAGTACTTCTTGAGAGTGCAGTGTTGCTTATCTTTCTTCATCTATCTAGATATATTTACAAAAAACATTGTTCCCCACACTTGTCAGCTAAGGACCCCTGTGGGCATCTGTCTGCATTACACGTCCTTTCTCTATCTTTCAGAATATATTTCTTTATCCCCCACTTCTCCAGTGTTTTTGTTTTTGTTTTTGGCTTTCACAAAATCTTCATTATCCCCCATTTCTCTGCTTTCCAAATTGATAGCTCTGAGTTCTTTTCTCTTTAAAATCTTCCTTTCAGTCTCTTGTCCTTCCCTTCCTGACAGTGTCTTTCATCAGTGGGACAAATGACTATCATCTACACAGCAGACCTAGAAATCATTAAAGGAAAAGAGTGCTAAAACAAAGTCTTAGAGGTTTAGAATAGAGCTAGTTTTCCTGTCCCTTATGGGATTAAAATGGGGAAAGGGTCTAGGTTATCCCATTTTTGTCTTTGGTGACATTTAAAGTTTCCTAATGGTATCACCCCTTTTTAAAATAAAAAGGAAGGAGGGCTTATATATCTCCAAACAAAGATCTCCTGTTCTTCTGATCCAGGCATATTCTGATCCCCTTCAGTGGACTTTTATCATGAAGATGAAGGCATTCTTGGTTTGGAATAACTTGGAATTAATAGTAGCAGTGATCAACTTTCACATGCTCAGTTTCACCGTATATTCAGTGCTTTACTGTAGTGATGAACATTACCAGTTCACATTTTAAATTATCATTAAACACCCTACAATGCACTTACAGCCCACCTTTTACTTTTCAGTCTTGGCTTTTTTACCCCTCTCCCCATTCCATTCTCTAAAGAAAAGGGATCCTTCCTTGACTGGAGTCCCAAGCCACCTGTATGACTGCTGGTTGAAACTGAATAGCTAGCTACCTCCCTCTACATAAGGCTGCAGTGACAATAGAAATTGCCGTCTTCCCATCCTCTGACTTGTGACATGGAGCTTGTTAGGATGTATGATTAGCATTGTCCTTGCTTCCGTTTGCCTGCCCTGATGTCTTGTTCTCACTGCGTTGTGGTTCTTAAACCACACTGGTCCCCGTTTATCATTCTTTCCTGTCTCTATACTCCCCTTTACCCTCTTCTCCCCCACAAGCTTCTTATTCCTGTTTACTTGGTACACTTTTAATTGTGAACACTTTTACTTCTCAGCCAAGTAAGATCCCTTTTCCCAAGGCCTTACATTTAAGCAGCTTGTTTCTTGCCGTGCTTCCTTGTAGTATCAGTCTGTGTTTGTAATTTAAGAACCTTGCTTCAAACAAATTTTTAGAGTTATACAGCTTCAGATCCTCCCTCCTCAGAATCCCCTAACTAGAGGAAGACACCCTTTCTCATCTTATTTAGTAAGCTCTTTTTTACTATTTTAACACTGAAGTTAAGTTTCTACACTGTCTGTTAATATATAGTGAGTAAAAGAGCCAGAGCACATCTCTAATAAAGATGATTTTCAAGTTCATAGTCACTTAAAGTATCACAGAGTTACAGTCTGTGGTCTGGGTCTCCTTCTGTAACGCTTCAGAGACAGTTTTTGGATTGTGCCCCCTCAACCTCATGGTGTTTCCTGTGATTCATTAAATTGCTAATAGTCCCATTTATCTGCCAGAACCCACCCACTTCCAGGGTTGGCCTTTTCCTTCCTATTCCTTATGAGTGTAAGGGCTGAGTCTTAGAAAGTTCTGATCAAACAGATTGTACTTGGTGTTCCTCTAAACATTAATGGTATTGTTTAGAATACATTTAAATACACAGAAGCAGCTTGTTTTTTTTCTGCTCTTAGGCCTTAAACTTGCCTGGCAAATTTTAAGCTCCTTGAGAGCAGCAGTTTAGTCAAATCTATATCCCCCTAATATTACCCACATCACTTAGCATATATAGTACCCAGCAAACATTAAGTATTCAATATAAGCATTCAAACATGTGCCCCTGTGAGTCAGCCATACATCCAGAAAATCTTCTCAGGCTTCTGCAGGGCTATTTTTGATTGTCTAACCCTGGTAACACAGACTTTTTTTTTTTTTTTTACATTTTGTATATTTGATGTTAGGCCAAACTTCTCCTGGTCTGTAGACTTTTATAACATTCATTAGTTTAAAATACTAATCCTGATTCCTTATTACTTCTATTAGAATTCACATGTTTATTACAGCTTAAACTGTTTAAAATTATAGATTCAGGAGTCATTCTTCTTAGGTTCTTCATTCTATTCTACTGTTTTTCAAACGTTTTTGGCAGGGACACATAGTAAAAAATAGACTTTGCACCCAAGGGACACACCAACATGTGCACATACACACACAGATATACACACACCTATATTCTTATGCCAGAAGAAAATTTTCTGGAAATAGTACTCACAGCATTCAGTGCTCTACAATGTTTTCAGTTCTGTTCTATTTCATTTTTAAGCTACTGATCGAGATCTACTAAATTGAAATTCATTGCTATGAAGTCCTGGGGAATATCTGTTTATGTGTATTACTCATTCAGTTAACATATTCAGTACTTACTATATACCATTTACTGTTCTTCTCCACTTCTTAACTGGCTTTCTGACTTTGGGAAAGTCACACGTTAATGTTCAGTTTCTTCTGTAAAATGGAGATACAGTGCTGTCTACCTGCAGAGGTATGCTGCTAGGATGAGATGAGCTATGTAAAGCACTGAGCACACTGCTCAGTAGGTAATGAGCACTCGAGTGTGAGCACCTCCCTTGTTGCTTCTCCTGTTGTTATTACTATTAAAATTACTTTGGTTTGAACTTCCCATGTTTCTGAAACAGAATATATAAAGCATATGTTACATATAACTCAATTTTCCTTTAACTCTCACTATACATATTTATGTTTTTAAACTAGAGATATATTTTAGATATAGTGAAATGCACAGATCTTAAGTGTTCAGTTCAATAAGTTTTGACAAATGCCACTCCATTTGACCTACACTCCTATCAAGACATAAACATTCTCATCACACCAAAAAGTTATCTTATGCCCCTCCCTGGTCATTTGTCCCCCCCTATATCCAGATGTAACCACTGTTCTGATTTTCTTCACCATAGATTAGTTTTGCCCATTAGAACAGAGTCACAGAGAATACATTCTTTTATGTCTGGCACTTTTTTGTTCGATATAATGATTTTCAGTTTCATCAGTGTAACTGTGTGTATCAGTAATTTGTCCCTTTTTATTGCTGAATAGTATTACGTTTCATGAATTCGTCACATTTTACTTATCTGTTCTCCTAGTGATTGATATTTGATTGTTTCCAGTATGGGGCCATTACAAATAAAGCTACTCTGGATAATTGTGTAAAAGTCTTTGTGGATATATGTTTTCATTTCTTTTAGACAAATACTTAGAAGTGGAATAGCAGGTAGGCATTTTCTAACTATGAGAAACTTCGAGATTAATTTCCAAAATAGTTCTATGTTTATACTTCCACCAGCAATGTGAGCATTCTAGTTACTCCATATCCTTTATAACATTTGATGTTGTCAGTCTTAAATTTTAGCCTTTTTAATGGCCGTATAGTACTATCTTATTGTTTTAATTTACATCTCCCTGATCACTAATGAGTGATCACTTTTTCATGTACTTTTTGACCATTCATACATATTTTTAGGTCTGTGATACATCCTTCTTTTTGTGTATGGTATGAAGTAGGTGTCAACTGTCATTTTTTTAACATCTTTACTGGAGTATAATTGCTTTACATTGTTGTGTTAGTTGCTGCTGTATAACAAAGTGAATCAGCTATATGTATACATATGTCCCCATGTCCCCTCCCTCTTGTATCACCCTCCCACCCTCCCTATCCCACCCCTCTAGGTGGACACAAAGCACCTAGCTGATCTCCCTGTGCTGTGCAGCTGCTTCCCACTAGCTTTCTGTTTTACATTTGGTAGTGTATATATGTCAGTACCACTCTCTCACTTCGTCTCAGCATACCCTTCCCCCTCTCTGTGTCCTCAAGTCCATTGTCTATGTCTGTGTCTTTATTCCTGTCCTGCCCCTAGGTTCTTCAGAACCTTTTTCTTTTTTTTTTAGATTCCATATATATGTGTAACCATATGGTATTTGTTTTTCTCTCTCTGACTTACTTCACTCTGTATGACAAACTCTAGGTCCATCCACCTCATTACAGATAACTCAGTTTCATTTCTCTTTATGGCTGAGTAATATTCCATTGTATTTATGCGCCACATCTTCTCCATCCATTCATCCAATGATGGACACTTAGGTTGCTTCCATGTCCTGGCTATTGTAAATAGAGCTGCAGTGAACATTGTGGTACATGACTCTTTTTGAATTATGGTTTTCTCAGGGTATATGCCCAGTAGTGGGATGGCTGGGTCGTATGGTAGTTCTATTTTTAGTTTTTTAAGGAACCTCCATACTGTTCTCCATAGTGGCTGTATCAGTTAACATTCCCACCAGCAGTGCAAGAGGGTTCCTTTTTCTCCACACCCTCTCCAGCATTTATTGTTTGTAGATTTTTGGATGGTGGCCATTCTGACTAGTGTGAAGTGATACCTCATTGTAGTTTTGACTTGCATTTCTCTAATGAATAGTGATGTTGAGCATCCTTTCATGTGTTTGTTGGCAATCTGTATATCTTCTTTGGAGAAATGTCTGTTTTGGTCTTCTGCCCATTTGTGGATTGGATTGGATTGTTTGTGTTTTTGATATTGAGCCACAAGAGCTGCTGTAAATTTTGGAGATTAATCCTTTGTCATTTGCAAATGTTTTCTCCCATTCTGAGGGCTGTCTTTTCATCTTGGCTATGGTTTCCTTTGCTGTGCAAAAGCTTTGAAGTTTCATTAGGTCCCATTTGTTTATTTTTGTTTTTATTTCCATTTCTCTAGGAGGTGGGTCAAAAAGGATCTTGCTGTGATTTATGTCATAGAGTGTTCTGCCTTTGTTTTCCTCTAAGAGATTTATAGTGTCTGGCCTTACATTTAGGTCTTTAATCCATTTTGAGTTTATTTTTGTGTATGGTGTTAGGGAGTGTTCTAATTTTATACTTTTACATGTAACTGTCCAGTTTTCCCAGCACCACTTATCGAAGAGGCTGTCTTTTCTCCACTGTATATTCTTGCCTCCTTTATCAAAGATAAGGTGACCAAAAAAAGAAAAAGAAAAGGTGACCATATATGCGTGGGTTTATCTCTGGGCTTTCTATCCTGTTCCACTGATCTATATTTCTGTTTTTGTGCCAATACCGTACTGTCTTGATTACTGTAGCTTTGTAGTATAGTCTGAAATCAAGGAGCCAGATTCCTCCAGCTCTGTTTTTCTTTCTCAAGATTGCTTTGGCTATTCGAGGTCTTTTGTGTTTCCATACAAATTGTGAAATTTTTGGTTCTAGTTCTGTGAAAAATGCCATTGGTGGTTTGATAGGGATTGCACTGAATCTGTAGATTGCTTTGGGTAGTATAGTCATTTTCACAGTGTTAAATCTTCCAATCCAAGAACATGGTATATCTCTCCATCTGTTTGTATCATCTTTAATTTCTTTCATCAGTGTCTTATAGTTTTCTGCCTACAGGTTTGTCTCCTACAAACCTAGGTAGGTATATTCCTAGGTATTTTATTCTTTTTCTTGCAGTGGTAACTGGGAGTCTTTCCTTAATTTCTCTTTCAGATTTTTCATCATTAGTATATACGAATGCAAGAGATATTTGTGCATTAATCTTGTATCCTGCTACTTTACCAAATTCATTGATTAGCTCTAGTAGTTTTCTAGTAGCATCTTCAGGATTCTATATGTATAGTATCATGTCATCTGCAAACAGTGACAGTTTTACTTCATTTCCAATTTGGATTCCTTATATTTCTTTTTAATCTCTCATTGCTGTGGCTAAAACTTCCAAAACTATGTTGAATAATAGTGGTGAGAGTGGGCAACCTTGTCTTGTTCCTGATCTTAGTGGAAATGGTTTCAGTTTCTCACCATTGAGAATGATGTTGGCTGTGGGTTTGTCATACATGGCCTTTATTATGTTGAGTTAAGTTCCCTCTATGCCTACTTTCTGGAGAGTTTTTATCATAAATGCAGGTTGAATTTTGTGAAAACTTTTTCTGCATCTATTGAGATGATCATATGGTTTTTCTCCTTCAATTTTTTAATATGGTGTATCACATTGATTGATTTGCGTATATTGAAGAATCCTTGCATTCCTGGGATAAAACCCACTTGATCATGGTGTATGATCCTTTTAATGTGCTGCTGGATTGTGTTTGCTAGTATTTTGTTGAGGATTTTTGCATCTATGTTCATCAGTGATATTGGCCTGTAGTTTTCTTTCTTTGTGACATCTTTGTCTGGTTTTGGTATCAGGGTGATGGTGGCCTCATAGAATGAGTTTGGGAGTGTTCCTCCCTCTGCTATATTTTGGAAGAGTTTGAGGAAGGTAGGTGTTAGCTCTTCTCTAAATCTTTGATAGAATTCGCCTGTGAAGCCATCTGGTCCTGGGCTTTTGTTTGTTGGAAGATTTTTAATCACAGTTTCAATTTCAGTGCTTGTGATTGGTCTGTTTATATTTTATATTTCTTCCTGGTTCAGTCTTGGAAGGTTGTGCTTTTCTAAGAATTTGTCCATTTCTTCCAGGTTGTCCATTTTATTGGCATATACCTGCTTGTAGTAATCTCTCATGATCCTTGTATTTCTTCTGTGTCAGTTGTTACTTCTCCTTTTTCATTTCTACTTCTGTTGATTTGAGTCTTCTCCCTTTTTTTCTAGATGAGTCTGGCTAATGGTTTATCTATTTTGTTTATCTTCTCAAAGAACCAGCTTTTAGTTTAATTGATCTTTGCTGTCATTTCCTTCATTTCTTTTTCATTTATTTCTGATCTGATCTTTATGATTTCTTTCCTTCTGCTAACTTTGGGGTTTTTTTGTTCTTCTTTCTGTAATTGCTTTAGGTGCAAGGTTAGGTTGTTGATTTGAGGTGTTTCTTGTTTCTTGAGGTAGGGTTGTGTTGCTATAAACTTCTGTCTTAGAACTGCTTTTGCTGTATCCCATAGGCTTTGGGTAGTCGTGTTTTCATTGTCATTTGTTTCTAGGTATTTTTTGATTTCCTCTTTGATTTCTTCAGTGATCTCTTGGTTATTTAGTAGCGTATTGTTTAGCCGCCACGCGTCTATTTTTTACAGATTTTTTCCTGTAATTGATATCTAG
The DNA here is from genome assembly GCF_003031525.2 of Neophocaena asiaeorientalis asiaeorientalis. Taxonomy (NCBI): domain Eukaryota; kingdom Metazoa; phylum Chordata; class Mammalia; order Artiodactyla; family Phocoenidae; genus Neophocaena; species Neophocaena asiaeorientalis. The sequence goes on from NW_020175191.1 coordinate 908,013, forward strand.
TCTTACAACATAGTGGTCGGAAAAGATACTTGATATGATTTCAGTTTTTTTAAATTTAGCAAGGCTTGATTTGTGACCCAAGATATGATCTATCCTGTAGAATGTTCCATGAGCACTTGAAAAGAAAGTGTATTCTGTTGGTTTTGGATGGAATGTCCTATAAATATCAATTAAGTCCATCTTGTCTAATGTATCATTTAAAGCTTGTGTTTCCTTATTTATTTTCATTTTGGATGATCTGTCCATTGGTGAAAGTGGGGTGTTAAAGTCCTCTACTATGATTGTGTTACTGTCACTTTCCCCATTTATGGCTGTTACATTTGCCTTATGTGTTGAGGTACTCCTACGTCGGGCGCATAATTATTTACAATTGTTATATTTTCTTCTTGGATTGATCCCTTGATCATTATATAGTGTCCTTCTTTGTCTCTTGTAATAGTCTTTATTTTCAAGTCTGTTTTGTCTGATGTGAGAATTGCTACTCCAGCTTTCTTTTGATTTCCATTGCATGGAATATGTTTTTCATCCCCTCACTTTCAGTCTGTATGTGTCCCTAGGTCTGAAGTGGATCTCTTGTAGATGACATATATACGGGTCTTGTTTTTGTATCCATTCAGCCAGTCTTTGTCTTCTGGTTGGAGCATTTAATCCATTTACATTTAAGGTAGTTATCGCTATGTAAACCCCTATAATTCAAATGTTCTTGCATTTAATGTTGTCCCAGAGGTCTCTGAGACTGTCCTTAATTCTTATCATTATTTCTTTTTTATTCTGCTCTGTGGTAGTTTTTTCCACTATTTTATCTTCCAGGTCACTTATCCGTTCTTCTGCCTCAGTTATTCTGCTATTGATTCCTCCTAGAGAATTTTTAATTTCATTTATTGTGTTTTCCATCATTCTTTGTTCTTTAGTTCTTCTACTTCCTTGTTAAAACTTTCTTGTATTTCCTCCATTCTCTTTCCAAGATTTTGGATCATCTTTACTATCATTACTCTGATTTCTTCTTCAGGTACACTGCCTATTTCCTCTTCATTTGTTTGGTCTGGTGGGTTTTTACCTTGCTCCTTCATCTGCTGCATATTTCTCTGTCTTCTCATTTTGATTAACTTACTTTTGGGGGGTCTCCTTTTCACATGCTGCAGGTTCATGTTTCCCGTTGTTTTTGGTGTCTGCCCCGCAGTGGGTGAGGTTGGTTCAGTGGGTTGCGTACGCTTCCTGACGGAGGGGACTGGTGCCTGTGTTCTGGTGGATGAGGCTGGATCTTGTCTTTCTGGTGAGCAGGACTACATCTGGTGGTGTGTTTGGGGGTGTCTGTGGACTTAGTATGATTTTAGGCAGCCTCTCTGCTAATGGGTGGGGTTGTGTTCCTGTCTTGCTATTTGTTTGGCATGGAGTGTCCAGCACTGGAGCTTGCTGGTCGTTGAGTGGAGCTGGGTTTTAGCGTTGAGATGGAGATCTCTGGGAGAGCCTTCGCTGATTGATATTACATGGGGCCATGAGGTCTCTGGTGGTCCAGTGCCCTGAACTTGGGTCTCCCACTCAGAGGCTCAGGCCTGACACCCAGCCAGAGCACCAAGACCTTGTCAGCCAAACAGCCAGGTACATGGGGAGTTTCTTGACTTTTGGGAAGTCTGAGGTCTTCTGTCAGGGTGCGGTAGGTGTTCTGTAGGGGTTGTTCCACATGTAGATGTATTTTTGATGTATTTGTGGGGAGCAAGTTGATCTCCACATCTTACTCCTCCACCATCTTGACGGTTCTCCCTCTCATTATATTTTAAGAGATGTATGGTCCCCTGAATAAAAGAGATTAAGATCTAATGCAGCATTAAAAATTATACTTTCAACTTCTGGCAGCAGCGGCTCAAGTGGCCGAAGCAAGATGCGTCAAAGAGTGGTGGTCATGGTCCTGGAGGTGGAAAGAAGGGTGACAAGGATAAGAAAAAGAATTATGAATCTCCTATACCTATACCTATACCTGAGAAAACTCCTAATGAAATTGAAATAGGTGTGTTGAGTTTTTTTGTGTTTGTTCTATTATTTTAGGCTATGTATGTGATTGAAACAAGTTACATATACATTTTGGACTGGGTCTAAATAGGTATAGGCAAAAGAGGAAGAGAATAAAGGGACCAGATGCTGCCAGCATACTGCTCCTGGTGACATCTCACACTCAGTGCTGGTTAATGTTGAAGTTAGAACTGAAGACTGTCTTCTCATGGAGGAAGAATTCATTAGAAATCAGGAACAAATGAGGCCTTTAGAAGAAAAGCAAGAGGAGGAAAGATCAAAGGTGGGTGATCTGAGGGGCACCGCAATGTCAGTAGGAATCTTCGAAGAGATCATTGATGACAATCATGCCATCGTGTCTACGTCTGTGCACTCAGAACACTACGTCAGCATTCTTTCATTTGTAGACAAGGATCTGCTGGAACCGGGCTGCTCGGTCCTGCTCAGCCACAGGTGCATGCTGTGATAGGGGTGCTGATGGATGACACGGATCCCTTGATCACAATGATGAAGGTGGAAAAGGCCCCCCAGGAGACCTATGCTGATATTGGAGCATTGGACAACCAAATCCAGGAAATTATGGAATCTGTGGAACTTCCACTCACTCATCCTAAATATTATGAAGAGATGGGTATAAAGCCCCCTAAGGGGGTCATTCTTTATGGTCCACCTGGCACAGGTAAAACCTTCTTAGCCAAAGCAGTAGCAAACCAAAACTCGGCCACTTTCTTGAGAGTGGTTGGCTCTGAACTTATTTAGAAGTTATCTAGGCAATGGGCCCAGTCTTGTTCGGGAACTGCTTTGAGTTGCTGAAGAACATGCACCATCCGTCGTGTTTATTGATGAAATTGATGCTACTGGGTCAGAAAGGTATGACTCAGATTCTGGTGGTGAGAGAGAAATTCAGCGAACAACGTTGGAGCTGTTGAACCAGTTGGATGGGTTTGATTCAAGGGGAGACATGAAAGTTATCATGGCCACAAACCAAATAGAGACTTTGGACCCAGCACTTACAGACCAGGCCGCATTGACAGGAAGATCGAGTTCCCCTTGCCGGATGAAAAGACGAAGAAGCGCATCTTTCACATCCACACGAGCAGGATGACAACACTAACCCTGGATGACTTGATCATGGCTAAAGATGACCTCTCTGATGCCAACATCAAGGCAATCTGTATGGAAGCTGGTCTGATGGCCTTGAGAGAACGTAGGATAAAAGTAACAAATGAAGACTTCAAAAAGTTTAAAGAAAATGTTCTTTATAAAAAACAACAAGGCACCCCTGAGGGACTCTATCTCTAGTGGACCACAGTTGCCTTCCAGGAAAAGGTTGGGAGTGTGTGATCCCTCAGAGGTGTGAGGTTGGGGAAGTTTCCCAGGAGTCCGTGTTCCGGCTGATCTTCATTAGCACAGCATCCTGAGTACCTTTCGAGCATGATGTGTAGGACGCCCATCCAGCTCTCTTCATATGTTGGTCGCGTGCAATGCTCTCTCCCCAATAAAGCGTGCTCTTTCTCAAAAAAAAAAAAAATTATACTTTCAAATTATTAATTTATATTCAGAGCATTAATTTGTTCAGGTCTTAGAGAATCCCTTACACATTTTCTTCCCCACCTCAAAAAGTTTTTTATTTAGACCCAGTCCAAAATGTATATGTAACTTGTTTCAATCACATACATAGCCTAAAATAATAGAACAAACACAAAAAAACTCAACACACCTATTTCAATTTCATTCGGAGTTTTCTCAGGACTCTCTCAAATCTGAATGTTGAAGCAGCTACATTGTTTTGTTTACCCATATTCTTATTCTATCAATAAGCAGTCTACTAGCTAGAAGTACTACACTTGTAGCTATTTGTACTGAACTTACCATTTTTAGTCTTCAAAAGAATTTATTACACTGTAATCAAATAATATTGTAACATGATCCTCTGAACTTATGTAAATAATTGCTTTTATAAATATCTGTGGTTGCAAACTGACCCCAAGGGGAATCTTTTTTTTTTTTTACCAGGATGATGAACGTTTTATTAAAAATACAAGGGGAATCTTTGAAGCTCATCTGCTTCAAAGTCAGTTTGCTAAATATATATATCAATATTACCTTAAGTGATTATACTAAGTAAATCCTAGATTTTACTAACAGCAAAATAAAATATTGACCTCACTAAAACGATGAGAGTAAGGAGAGGCTAAGACATCAGGAAAGAGGCTGGAAAATATGTTACATGTCTTGGGCTTAAGGCAAAATATAGGATATAGGAAGAAGAAAGATGTATTAAGGGCTTTTTCCTTCAGATCACTTGCAATCTAAGTAGCTTGAAAGAAAAGACAGAAGAGTGAGAAGTGTTTAATAACAATGCAAGAGATAAATATCAATTGACCACATTATATAATATGTCACATGCCAGTTCAGGATTGATTGCTAAGTAAATAGAATGTTATTGGTTATCCAGGTTCCTGATACATTTTTAGTGATGTGTTACTTCTGAGTTATCTGGGATTGGTGAATTTCGTTTTGCTTATAATGGAGATTTACTAGCCTGATCCAATTTTACAGAATCTTAAGTCTGTGGGGTTGAGTTTAAGTCATTGGCTCTAAAACAGGAAAATCTATATTCTAAATTTGGTTATTGAAAAAAATAATTCATATTTATAGTACTTACTTTGTGTCAGGTACTATAGGAAGCATTTTACATTACTCATTCAATTTTTATAACAAACCTACAGGTAGATTGTTACTCTCATTCTACAGATGAGGAATCTGAGGCACAGAGAAGTTAAGGTTGTTACTAAAGGTAATACAGAAAATAGTAGTGACAGGATATAATCCCAGTTCTGTTAGACTCTAGGGCCCAAACGTATTAAAGAAAATAAACATATAGAAAAGACCAGATCTGAGAATACAGCATTTATGGTTAAGTGGAAGGAACACTCGGTTTTCAATGATATATTAGACATATTTTTTAAATGATGAAAATTTTCTCTTTTTGCTCCCATGATTTTTTTTTTTTTTTTTTTTTTTGCGGTACGCGGGCCTCTCACTGTTGTGGCCTCTCCCGTTGCAGAGCACAGGCTCCGGACGTGCGGGCTCAGCGGCCATGGCCCACGGGCCCAGCCGCTCCGCGGCATGTGGGATCCTCCCGGACCGGGGCACGAACCCGTGTGCCCTGCATCGGCAGGCGGACTGTCATCCACTGTGCCACCAGGGAAGCCCTCCCATGATAGATTTTGTGCCATTTTCCAGAAATTAGTTTAATTCCAATGAGGCTAAATCCTCTTTTATCAATATTATCAAACAGTAAAATCTGGTTTTCTTTCAGCAAGTGAAAAGGAGCTTCCAGAACAAAGGTTATACTTGTAATGTTATTATCATCTTCATCCAGAATGGTTGCTTTATTTCCAGTTGTCCAGGCAGCTATTTATAGTTTATTAGGGACTCCAGAGTATAAATGATTTGAAGATTAATAGATTCAAATTGTGTGTACAAAGATTCCTTTTAACATGCTTTTGGTAACATTAATAAAAACCATTTTGGAATCACGTTTTTTGTCTTTCTGATCCCTGACATAGAAGTATTCAGATGTTTTTAACGGCATAATGTTTATATTGCTGTTTACTTTTATAAGTATCACTTCAGAATTGGCAACAAATGGCAAAATTGCATATTCTAATACAGTTCTGGTATCAGCCTGAGTCTTGAAAATAAAACCTTGTACTTAAATATAAACCCCCATTTAAATGGGCCATAATTCTTCACCTTTACATTTGGAACCACTTCTCATGTTGGTGATTATCATCCAAAGAATAAAGAGATTTCCTATTTTAAGATTGAAATATATATATAATTTATACCATTATCGGGACTTCCCTGGTGGCACAGTGGTTAAGAATCCGCCTGCCAATGCAGGGGACACAGGTTCGATCCCTGGTCCGGGAAGACCCCACATGCCGTGGAGCAACTAAGCCCATGCGCCACAACTGCTGAGCCCACACACCACAACTGCTGAAGCCCGGGCACCAGAGCCTGTGCTCTGCAACAAGTGAAGCCACTGCAATGAGAAGGCCACGCACCACAATGAAGAGTAGCCCTGGCTTGCTGCAACTACAGAAAGCCTGCACACAGCAACGAAGACCCAATGCAGTCAAAAAATATATATATACATGTATATATATATGTATTTATATATACTATTATCTACATATAATATTATTGAACTATTATTTATGTATATATGATATATACGTGTATGTTATTATAATAAATAAATTATTTATTATAGAGAGATGGTGATTGCTTCATATTTCTTTTTGTAGTTTATCATAGCAAAGCTGAAATTTTTGGAGAGCAAACATGGCATATCCAAGGATATTATGTGGTTTTATTTTAAGCTTTCAGTAGTGGTGTGTTTCATTCAGCCTATAACAGTAAAAATAAATGAGTAATAGATGACTAGTATGTTTTGTCTGCTATAGTAATATCTTCTATCATTGAATCTGTCTAACCAGCCAGTTACTTTACTGTTATCTGAAATAAAGATCATTGTGTTTTCTGACAATGTAGGAATTTCTGTTCAGTTAAAATATATGTTGTCATTGAAGTAAAAATAATGAAATTGCAAGAAATTGATTGATTTTAGCTGTACTCCTGAACTCCTCTCCCCCAAAGTGAAATCCAGATCATTTTAAAGTTCTTATAAAATAGCTGGAATTTCATTAAAATACTAAAACTCAGCGTTGATAGTTTTTAGTACAGGTACTTAGCCTCTAAATTTTGACCTGAAACATAAACGGTAGTGGTAGCATGTCCAGTCATTCGCGTTGATAACCAGCCTCCACGATGGCCCCCAGTGGTCCTCCCTCCTAATATTCACACCCTTAAGTAGTCCCCCACCCACCCACATTTACCAGGGTTGGTCCGTGTGATTGCTAGAATACACCAGAAATGATGGTAAGTCACTTCTGAGATTAGGTTACAAAACAGTGGGACTTCCATCTGGATGTGTCTATGTATGTCTGTCTCTCACTCTCTCACATCACTTGCTCTGTTGGAAGCCAGTACGTGCAAGAAACCAAGGCCTAGCCCAACAACTAAGCTTGGAAATGGATCCTCCAGCCCTAGTCGTGCCCTCAGATGGCTGCATCCTTGGCCAGCAGCTTGACTGCAACCTCATGAGACACTGAGCCAGAAGCACCCAGCTCAGCCCTCAGCCCCTCCCAGATTCCTGACCCTCAGAAACTGTATGAGATAAAAAATGTTTACTAAGCATTTAAATTTGGGAGTAATTTGTTATGCAGGAATAGATAGCCAACGCACACCTCCACTAAAGCTCTTCTTTCATTTGTCAAATCTTAACATCTATTTTTAGTTATTGTTGTTATTATTTGTGCTGTTAAGTGTGTAAATACGTACAATTCACCTGACTGAAGCATTAAGTTGGATGGAAAATACTATGTTCCATCTCCCATTTTCCAACCCAGTGTTTAGTATAATAAATACAGAATTCACTTTTCCCATATTCGGGTCCCATATTAGAATGTACTTAAAATAATTGCTTTGTGACAAGGAGCCTTTTTTAGATTCTGCAGATCCTTTTCATTTATGTGTGAAGCTACCAATTTTGTATAACTTGTAATTACTATGCAAGTGATTATGGAATTACTGTGAAATACTTCAAGAGAAAACAGACAGCTTAACAACTATTCTCAGAGAAGTCTGAGGCCTCACCAAAGAAGCTCCTCATCCATTGCTTGTAACTCTGTGATGCTTATTAATTCTACAGGATAATGACAGTGTGGGTTTTATTTAAAAAGTTATATTTTTAAGGATTAGTTAACTATATACTGAAACCTGAGAGAGAGAGCTTCTTAGCAGATGCAGCTTCTTAGCATCATCAAGATCATGAATTGTACTCCCAGCTCTGCTCTCCCATCCCACTTTCTCCATGGTGTTCTGAAAAGGAAAGGTCATAAAAATACTCAGGTTCACTTTTTCCTTTTTGCCCTGCTAAACCAATTTTAGTACCAATAATTGTTTCTTTCCCATAGCTAATCATACAGAAACAGTAATCATGAATAAAAGATGTGACAGAAAAGTGGAATTTCAACTTCTTAAAGAGAAGTTTTTTTTTTTTTCTCTTGCTTCCTTTGTCTGTGTTTTTCTAAATGAGGATTTGCCTTAGGACATTAATAGCTACAAATAGATACTTACAGTGAATCCTGGGTTATCAGTCTCATGTTTTTTATACCTGAACTTAAAGAAACAGATGTTCTTAATGAAAAGAAAACATTGATGAGTCCCATGTTCTTTGACATTAATGCTCTTAAATATGTAACTAAAAATTAGCTTTTTTGTCTATTCTTGCCATGATTCTTAAAAACACTAATAAAAATAGCCAATTTTGGAATTGGTCTTGTCTTCCTCTATCCTAAATAGACAAGATTATTTTGAAATTTTACTGAAAATTTCCTTTTAATTTGGACCTAAAAAAAATAGGATTCTGTCTTTCAAATCCCTCCCCCCTTCAATCCACATGCTCACACGTGCGCACCCACACACACGCGCACACTTGGAATAAGGTTAGGAGGATGGTTATCAGTAACTTCAAGGAACAAATGAATTTCACTCTTCAAATATTTAGTATACAGTGTTATCCAAATACTCCAATAATGTCGTCACTTAAGACAGTTGTAGTCTAGCCAGAAGTAAAACCACCAGGGCTTCTAACTCTGCTTTGAACATCTGCCAACTGATACCAACACAAATTTGTAACACAAGGCTAATTCCTGAGTCTTGAACTTGGACAGTCTCTAATGACGAAGGAGGCATCAAATTTTCAGCACTGAAACATGTCAGAGAAACCCCATGTTTGCTTTATTTTCTTGAGGGTTTTTGTTTTTTAAGCATGGTCACTGAATTGTGTATTTTTCTTTTCAAATGGGTTCCCATTTGTGGGTGGTGGTAGCTCCTGATGAAATAATTTTTAAAACTTGAGAAATAACAGTAATTTTCATAACTAGATTTCATTTGAAAGCTTAAATTATATAGTACTTTGCTATGATTTTTGAGAAAGTTTCCACAACCCTCTATTAACACTTCATTTTTTCTTTTTTTTGTAAAACGTCTCAGGAAACATTTAAATGTCTGTTTAGTAAAGTAATTGTTAATTTCACTCTGTTCACCTGCACGTAATATATGATGCTTATATGAAATAGTACTTCAAGTCTTTCCTAGCAGACATAAGAGGGAAGCCTAAGAATCTCCTTTCACTCCCTTCTTGATCATTCGACCTGACTTGGCGCCCAGGCCCAAAGCCGCAGGCCAGACTCCAAGCACCAGCCCACATTCCCTGCTCAAGTTCCCTTTCATCCCCAAAGCTCACCAGGCCCTGAAGGGGACAGAAAGGAGGATGGAAGACAGCTGAACAGAGGTTAGAAGAGGGGGGTGGAATTTGGCAGCAGGTAGAAGGACTTTGTCTGCACCTCTAGTGGTGAGTGCCTCCACCCTCTTGACCGGCCAAAAATTGAGTGAAGTTCTATGTGGACAAATCACAAACAGCCCTCGATTATAATGTAAAAATATCTCTAGCGGCCTTTACTTATCTACAGCCAGCTGGTTAGGTCTCTAAACATATAAACTCTTAAAGGTATTATGCTTACCGTATTTTAGAAATGTAAATGCCATAACACAGAAAAGATAAGATATACCTGTTGGTAATGGAAGCATTCATAAGCTGAGGCAGTAAGTGTGGTGGTTAAGGTCACAGACTCTAGAGCCAGGCTGCCTGGGTTTAAATCCCAATTCTGACAGCTTGCTAGATGAGTAACCTGAAACAAGTCACTTGACCTCTCCATAGTAATTTTCTCATCTGCAAAATGGAGATGATAGCACTACCTTATAGGGTTGTAAAATTTAAATAACCTGAACCTAAACACTTAGATCAATGTCTAATTGGTACTTAGCTTTACGTAAGTATTTGTTCCCATTAATATGCTATGCCCCTTTTCTGATGTTGTTTCTATACTTAGATGACCCTGTCTGATTTGTAGTCAAAAGGTTACTTCATACTCACACCACTACCTTTGATGTCTAACTACTAGCAGATCCCCTCCTCAGCAGTATTTGAAAGCAAAATGCTTATTTTCCTTTCTTTCCCAGGCCCAACACAGAGATACTTTCATTGAAGAACGCTATGGAAAATATAACATCAGTGACCCTTTAATGGCACTCCAGAGAGACTTTGAAACACTGAAGGAGAAGAACGATGGCGAGAAGCAGCCAGTCTGCACAAACCCGCTCTCGATTCTTAAGGTGGTGATGAAGCAGTGCAAGAACATGCAGGAGCGCATGCTGTCGCAGCTGGCTGCCGCAGAGAGCAGGCACCGCAAGGTGGGTTCACCGCTGACGTGCGCCTGCAAACTCCTGAAATGCCTGACACTTTCCCGTCAGCTGCCAGCTCTCATAGTAACTTAACTGGGAGGTCTCACAGGTGTAAAAAAGCCCCTGAGCTTACCTAAGAGCCAGGAGATAGAAAATGCAGGTTATTCCAAATGTTAAATTTGGGCAGCGTGCCAGACGCATTATTTCAGATGGCATTCCTTCTTGATATGACACTCCAAAACACTTGGTATGTTTTTTCAACTCTTGGTCATCCAAACTTTGGCAACAAACTGGGGCTTGACCAAGCCTTGTAGCTGAACGGAGTGTTCCCTATTTGCTTACTTAAGTGATAAATAGAAAGATTAACAGGTATTTGGGGAATGCTATATCAGAGAGAGAGAGAGAGAAAGAATTAGAGAATTTACCTGACTATAAACATACAAGCCAATAGATTATTTTCATTTATTTCTAGTTTCGAGTTTCACTGCATTTTACTTCTCATGAAACCATAAACAGTCCCTAGGGTTGTTTACCTTAAAGCTGTTCTACCCTGTTAGGAAAGTGTGTGTGTGTGTGTGTGTGTGTGTGTGTGTGTGTGTGTGTGTGTGTGTGAGGAAGGCAAACCTGTGCTTTCCTCTACCTCATCTCCTTGGAATTCTTCTAGCGCTTGTGATTTCATTCCCCGACTTATCATTTATGGCTCAGATTTGGCCTGCAAAAAATGCTTGGCTAGAGTCTGCATTTTTAAGAACTATTGGTTTAGATTTATATCAACAAGGGGGGACATCAGTGCATTTAGTAGGAAGCATTTTATTCTGAAAAAATTGGGCTAGCAGCTGCAGTTTGATGGACCTTCGTTTACTTTTATGGTTACCTGCTTTAGAGAGCCATCTGCTTAAAATGCATCTGACAAAGTGCTTAAGGGCTTAGGTCTTGCCCATGATTTTTCTTTCCCTTCACAGAGTCCAAACAAAAGGCCAGAGTGGGAGTTCTTAACCACGAATGGGTCTCAGATGTTCCATGGTCCCCCAGAAAATATACAGAGTGCCAAAAGTTTATGCATTTTGTAGAAAATGAATTTTTTCCCCATATCCTTACTTGAATTCTCAGAGTTCTCCAGGACCCAGAAAAGTTTAACCTCTGGACTAGACTGAAGTAATCTGAAGACATTTATGCCCCAGTTTAAAAGGTGTCAGTGAGACTGAGGTAGTTGCCTAAATTTGGGGGCTTTTACATAATATTATGAGAAAATCTTCATAACATCCTTGTTTGATAGGCAGGCCTGTTTTCTATTTCATACATGAAGTAACTGAGTTGTACTGAAGGGCTGGCTGGCTGTCATGCCCATTGAAGGTGTAGTGTTGGGATAATTTATGGTTCTAGGTGATTGGGGAGAGAGGAAGAGGTAAAAAATTCAAAATTCCCTAACACTGTATTTCAGTGTAAGATAGTATTAAATATTTTAAAACAGCTGCCTATCTGATCTTAAGTGTTTTATCAAAGTAGAACACTGACTTTGTTAGACATCAAACTAGAGGCTTATAATTAGGGTGCATATAGTCCCAGTTTGCCTGAGAGAATTCCAGTTTAAGCCTGTTGCCTTGGCATAGTTGTTAACAATACCCGCTTTGGCTCTCAGACATGTTAGTGGTTTGAACAGTCAATTATGTGGTTACTCTGCTTATTACGAAAACTAGGGTTCCCTAGTCCACCCCTTCCCATTCTCTCTCCTCCTCAGTATTAGAGACAACCTCTTTTTTCTTTTAACTGTTTATTTTGGCAGCTAACTTCCATATTTCTAACTGATATACTGCTCTCTCTTGCTTTATCAATTTTAGACACATATTTACTTTCTTTTATTATAGATGTGGATTTCATTATCTTACACGGTGTCCACCTCCCTTCACTCCACCCCTGCCATCTTCCCAAAACAAACATAATACCCTTTCCTCACCCTCATTCTCTGTCATATCTCTTATTACTAGATCTGGAGCCTGTCACATTCTGTTTCTTTAGAGGATAAACATCTGGTGTATTCCCGGGCAGTAGATGCCTGGCTGAGCATTCTGTGTACAGGAATCAGATTGCGGGGACGAATAACTCTTCTGAAAATATGGACTTGGAGCCAGTGCTCTTGTCTTCCCTCCTACACCTCGCCTCCCCGGTGCAGTGTCTGCCACCTGCAGGTTCCATATGTCCTTGGGGTCCTGCAGCGCACAGCAGCTTCCTCCCCCATACCAAAGTAGTTACCACTCCTCCAGCCACTTGCTTTCTTCAGAATGGTAGTAAAATTTCTCATCTGCCAAAGTCTCTCTTTTTGACTTTGTGGGGTTTTATTCTTTTCATCCCATTTCTATCATTTTAGATGGCTCTCTGAAGGGAGAGGAGATGATCTACCACCTTTAGCCAAAAGCTGTTCTATCAAGTTGCCAAAGGTTTCTTTTTTAACCAGTAGGAAATACACCAAAATATTTTCATTTTTGTATTTAAAAAGGAGTCCCAGGAAGTTTTCTCTCTCCTTTAATAACAGTTGTGAGGAGAAACAATAGGAAATGGCCATTGGGATGACAGTGCTCTGGCCTAGGGAGGTCTAGGCCAAGGCACCTCTGAAGCATGAGCAGAAGCTACGAAGAAATCCATAGCCACTGGAATATTATGCAGTTGTAGGCAGGATTATGTGGGGAAATGTCCCTTTAAATTTGTGTTCTTAAAATTGGGCTTAATCCCTTGACACAAGGATAAGTGGAATGGGGTAGGCAGGTTAATTAAAAAGTATTGTGGGGTTTCCCTGGTGGCGCAGTGGTTGAGAGTCCGCCTGCCGATGCAGGAGACACAGGTTCATGCCCCGGTCCGGGAGGATCCCACATGCCACGGAGCGGCTGGGCCCGTGAGCCCTGGACGCTGAGCCTGCACGTCCGGAGCCTGTGCTCCACAACAGGAGAGGCCACAACAGGGAGAGGCCCGCGTACCGCAAAAAAAAAAAAAAAAAAAAAAAAAACCTTTGAAAAATCTCCCCATAAAATC
>NW_020175191.1:921514-965337 GCF_003031525.2 Neophocaena asiaeorientalis asiaeorientalis
AAAAGGGGGGGGCCCCCCAACCCAAAAAAAAAAAAAAAAAAAAAAAAAAAAGCCTTGTGAAAAATCTCCACTTAAGATCTCAATAATTGAGCCTTTTCACATGCAGGATAAATTCAAGAGAGTCTTTTCACCTCTTATCTACTGTACACGAAATGCATATATTAATTAAGCAAGGCACAGTTAGGATGTCACCTGTTTGAAATGTTTAATTTTAGGCTTCACCCTCTGGTACCTCCAGTGATTTGAACATCAAGGGAGAGCTTCAGCTTTCAGCTTTCCATGGTCCTGCCTTGCTTCATCACCTACATCTGTCCCCTAGTCCCACCAAACTTAATAATTCTCTGAAACCTTCTCAGCCCCTACAGCTAATGAGTTGCTCTCTTCTATTTACATGCCACTTCGTGTTACCTCGGATAAGTATGTACTGTATTGTTTCCTGGCACATAGCTTACATATCTTTCACCCTTCTAGACAGTGTGCTCCTTGATGGCCCTGACTGGGATTTACTTATTTATTTATCTGTGGAATGATGTTGGGTGCTTAGAAGAACACTTAGTATTTAATTGTATTCTAAGTGTGACTCCTTGATATTTGAAAATGATTTTTTTTTTTTTAATTCCTTAAAGGTAATCCTAGACCTTGAGGAAGAAAGGCAAAGGCATGCACAGGACACAGCTGAAGGAGATGATGTCACCTACATGCTGGAGAAGGAGAGAGAGCGGCTGACTCAACAGGTAATTAAGGTGGAGGGGCTCAGAGCAGTATTTGCCTAGAGTAGCATTTCTTGAAGATTATTCTGCAGGGTGTAAATTGGTGTTGCTCAAAAAAAGGGGGCTTTGTGGTCAAATAAGTCTGGGAATTACTGGATTAAACGAAGTTAAAGAGGTTTCTAACTGCAATTTGTTAGACCCTTTAGTATGCAGAAGCACGCTGTGAGTCTTCAAGAACAAGATAGGGTATTCTGTGTTTAGCAAATTTATGTTTTCATAAAATCTTTTAACATAGATCATTCACTATGGGACTGTCATTCCATAGAACACACTTTGGGGAACAGTAACTTTGAACTCTCCAACTTTTTTTGACTTAGGACTCCTAGTAAGAAATACATTTTACATCACAACCCAGTATATATACACATATATCCATATGCCTGAAACAAAAATCTCACGAAATCATACATAACCCTTACTGCTTATAATACACATTGATATTTTCGCTTCTATTTCATTTTTTTTTATTTCTGATCACGGCTCACTAAATGGTTTTGCCGTCCATGAATGAGTCTCAGAGTTTGAAAAACACTGACTAAAAGGGTTCCTTCAACCCTTTCCCTCTCACTCTGTGCCTTAAATAGGGTTGGGATGATGATTAAAGGAGATGGCATTTGTATAAGAGGAATGATTCAAATGCAACTACTTAATGTTTGTTTGTTTTTAAGACCAGAAAGAATTATTACTGAAGCTTTAAAAGTTTTCAGCAGCATTCGTCACAAAATCTGGTTGATACGGCTCTCTGCTGTTTTGATTGGCTCTAATCCCCCGAACTTTCCATAACATAAAACGCAATGATGATTCAGATTCCCACTAATAGCCCTGAGACAATGAGAACTAGAAGTGCCTCCTAAATCATCCAAGAGAGATTAAGTTGCAGTGTGTACATTTTTATGTTAGGTGTTCTGATACTTAAATATTTGATGTAAGCACGTGGCACACATGGTAATCCCATGTGCCAGAAAACAGCTAGCTTGATGCATTCTACTTGGTAAGTTTTTCAGTATCTCTTTGTTTCCTTACTCTAATCAAGATTGTGGTGGCATTCTTTTGTAGTTGGAATTTGAAAAGTCCCAAGTGAAAAAGTTTGAAAAAGAGCAGAAGAAGCTCTCCAGTCAGCTGGAAGAGGAGCGCTCCCGCCACAAGCAGCTCTCCTCCATGCTGGTGCGCGAGTGCAAGAAGGCCACCAACAAGGCCGCCGAGGAGGGCCAGAAGGCGGGAGAGCTGAGCCTGAAACTAGAGAAGGAGAAGAGCCGGGTGAGCAAGCTGGAGGAAGAGCTCGCTGCTGAGAGGAAGCGGGGCTTGCAGACGGAGGCCCAGGTGGAGAAGCAGTTGTCTGAGTTTGACATTGAAAGGGAACAACTGAGAGCAAAGCTGAACCGAGAAGAGAACCGGACCAGAACTCTGAAAGAAGAGATGGAGAGTTTGAAGAAGATAGTGAAGGACCTAGAGGCTTTGCACCAGCAAAGTAGCCCCAGCGCGCAAGTGAAGAAACCAGTAACCCTGTCTAAAGGCACGGCAACTGAGCCACCTGTGCTAGTGTCTGTATTTTGCCAAACGGAGAGTTTTCAGGCAGAAAGAACCCATGGGAGCGGCACGGCCAAGGTAACAGCCACAGGGCTGCCTGGTCCCACCACTCCTGCTTACTCTTATGCAAAAACCAATGGACATTTTGACCCAGAAATGCAAACTACCAAGGAGCTGATTACAGGCAGCAGTGTAGAAAACCAAGCGCCTCCACGAGAGAAGCCTGTGGGATTGGCCCAAGAGAAAGCAGTAGAGAATGGTGGGTGCCCTGTGGGCATGGAGACTCCAGTCCTAGCGCCTGGTCACCTCCCTTCCAGTGGGAGCTCACTGTCTCCCAGCAGCACTGCCTCTTCCTCTCTCACATCCTCTCCTTGCTCTTCACCAGTACTAACTAAGCGCTTATTGGGGTCATCAGCTAGCAGCCCTGGCTACCAGTCATCCTACCAAGTAGGGATCAACCAGCGGTTCCATGCAGCTCGGCACAAATTTCAGTCCCAAGCAGATCAGGACCAACAAGCTAGTGGTCTACAGAGCCCTCCATCCAGGGATCTATCCCCAACCCTCATAGACAACTCTGCCGCCAAGCAGCTGGCCCGAAACACAGTCACCCAGGTGCTCTCCAGATTCACTAGCCAGCAAGGACCAATCAAGCCCGTGTCTCCCAACAGCTCTCCCTTTGGCACAGACTATCGAAATCTGGCCAACACTGCCAGCCCAAGAGGTGACACCAGCCATTCACCTACTCCAGGGAAAGTGTCTAGTCCTCTGAGCCCCCTGTCTCCAGGGATCAAGTCCCCTACCATCCCCAGAGCTGAGAGAGGAAACCCTCCACCCATCCCACCCAAGAAACCTGGCCTCACTCCTTCTCCATCTGCTGCCACTCCACTGACCAAACCTCATCCCCAGGCAACCTCTTTGACCACCACAGAAGACCTTGCCAGCAGCTGCTCTTCTAGTGCTGTCGTAGCCAATGGCAAGGACGTTGAGATACTTTTGCCTACCAGTAGCTAGTCCCTAGGAGGGAGTCTCCACATTGGACATTCCATCAGATTTCATCCAAGAGCTCAGAGTGAAACCACTGAGTCAGATCATGTTATTTATTTGGATATAGCTGAAACTACCTGTATAATACATTCAGTGTATTTCACCTTTTTGTATTTTTTAGGTAGAAACTAAGTAGTTTGGGTTTTTATGGTTCACATCTTTGTGCTAAAGCTAGAAGGGCACCTCAGAGGTGTCTAAGCTTTGCAGTCACCGTCGTGTTACGATGGAGAAAGCTAATTGAGTACCAGGTGCTGATTTCCTGTCTATCTGGGGACTAGAATCCCTCGGCACTCCTTCTGAATTATGTGGAAGTGGCTCATGCAGACTTTTCATTCCAGATGAGCATGTTATAAAAGTGCCTGAAGTGAGACTGCCGTACGAATGTGATTCTGCAGCAGTAACACAAAATGGATCATTCAGCTGCGAAAAATGAGATCCTCTGTGAATTCTGAATGTTAAAAACCAACACTGCTTTCAGTCGTCTTTTACTGTTTTTTAATACAAGCTTTGTGTTCAGAAACAAGGCTGCATAAGTAGAATGGGAATCCTAAAGGTGGGTGTGAACTCGCCACAAAGCTGAGCTTTATGGAGCCCTTGAGAAACCCTCCTGAACATTAAGCGGTTGGGGTGCTGATTTTCTTGTACTTTTGAAAAATTACATCGCTCCCAGTTTCCTGCATAAGTTTTTGAATACAGTGAAATCACATATCCTTCAAAAATATCTTCAGGCATCTACTGTTGTGTAAGGAACTTCTGATTCCGATTGCTATTACTTGAATAGGAAATGGTTACTCATTCTGTATAAAAGTTTTGCAACAGAATGAGATCTTTATTCTGTAATGAAAAAGCAATAACTTAAAGTTCACTGTCTTTGTAATATTATAAGTCAGAATTATACAGGTTTTAGCAAATTGTTACACTTTTCTCCAAGCTGAGCAACTGAGCCACCTGTGCTAGTGTCTGTATTTTGCCAAACGGAGAGTTTTCAGGCAGAAAGAACCCATGGGAGCGGCACGGCCAAGGTAACAGCCACAGGGCTGCCTGGTCCCACCACTCCTGCTTACTCTTATGCAAAAACCAATGGACATTTTGACCCAGAAATGCAAACTACCAAGGAGCTGATTACAGGCAGCAGTGTAGAAAACCAAGCGCCTCCACGAGAGAAGCCTGTGGGATTGGCCCAAGAGAAAGCAGTAGAGAATGGTGGGTGCCCTGTGGGCATGGAGACTCCAGTCCTAGCGCCTGGTCACCTCCCTTCCAGTGGGAGCTCACTGTCTCCCAGCAGCACTGCCTCTTCCTCTCTCACATCCTCTCCTTGCTCTTCACCAGTACTAACTAAGCGCTTATTGGGGTCATCAGCTAGCAGCCCTGGCTACCAGTCATCCTACCAAGTAGGGATCAACCAGCGGTTCCATGCAGCTCGGCACAAATTTCAGTCCCAAGCAGATCAGGACCAACAAGCTAGTGGTCTACAGAGCCCTCCATCCAGGGATCTATCCCCAACCCTCATAGACAACTCTGCCGCCAAGCAGCTGGCCCGAAACACAGTCACCCAGGTGCTCTCCAGATTCACTAGCCAGCAAGGACCAATCAAGCCCGTGTCTCCCAACAGCTCTCCCTTTGGCACAGACTATCGAAATCTGGCCAACACTGCCAGCCCAAGAGGTGACACCAGCCATTCACCTACTCCAGGGAAAGTGTCTAGTCCTCTGAGCCCCCTGTCTCCAGGGATCAAGTCCCCTACCATCCCCAGAGCTGAGAGAGGAAACCCTCCACCCATCCCACCCAAGAAACCTGGCCTCACTCCTTCTCCATCTGCTGCCACTCCACTGACCAAACCTCATCCCCAGGCAACCTCTTTGACCACCACAGAAGACCTTGCCAGCAGCTGCTCTTCTAGTGCTGTCGTAGCCAATGGCAAGGACGTTGAGATACTTTTGCCTACCAGTAGCTAGTCCCTAGGAGGGAGTCTCCACATTGGACATTCCATCAGATTTCATCCAAGAGCTCAGAGTGAAACCACTGAGTCAGATCATGTTATTTATTTGGATATAGCTGAAACTACCTGTATAATACATTCAGTGTATTTCACCTTTTTGTATTTTTTAGGTAGAAACTAAGTAGTTTGGGTTTTTATGGTTCACATCTTTGTGCTAAAGCTAGAAGGGCACCTCAGAGGTGTCTAAGCTTTGCAGTCACCGTCGTGTTACGATGGAGAAAGCTAATTGAGTACCAGGTGCTGATTTCCTGTCTATCTGGGGACTAGAATCCCTCGGCACTCCTTCTGAATTATGTGGAAGTGGCTCATGCAGACTTTTCATTCCAGATGAGCATGTTATAAAAGTGCCTGAAGTGAGACTGCCGTACGAATGTGATTCTGCAGCAGTAACACAAAATGGATCATTCAGCTGCGAAAAATGAGATCCTCTGTGAATTCTGAATGTTAAAAACCAACACTGCTTTCAGTCGTCTTTTACTGTTTTTTAATACAAGCTTTGTGTTCAGAAACAAGGCTGCATAAGTAGAATGGGAATCCTAAAGGTGGGTGTGAACTCGCCACAAAGCTGAGCTTTATGGAGCCCTTGAGAAACCCTCCTGAACATTAAGCGGTTGGGGTGCTGATTTTCTTGTACTTTTGAAAAATTACATCGCTCCCAGTTTCCTGCATAAGTTTTTGAATACAGTGAAATCACATATCCTTCAAAAATATCTTCAGGCATCTACTGTTGTGTAAGGAACTTCTGATTCCGATTGCTATTACTTGAATAGGAAATGGTTACTCATTCTGTATAAAAGTTTTGCAACAGAATGAGATCTTTATTCTGTAATGAAAAAGCAATAACTTAAAGTTCACTGTCTTTGTAATATTATAAGTCAGAATTATACAGGTTTTAGCAAATTGTTACACTTTTCTCCAAGCTGCCAGCACTCTGTGTCTATCTGTGGAACCAAATTAACTTTTGCCTAAATGGAAGTATACATATATCTGTATAGATAAACACCCCTTTTACGTGTTTAACATACACACACTTAAACACATAAATAATAGTGTGATTATATCTTTGGAGTTTGCAATATAGCATAAAGGACGAGTAGAAATGCATGTTAAGATTACCTACCAAAACAACTAGTTATAGCTGGGACCCAGTCAATCACAGGAGGACTCTTGTCCACCAGGAGGGGAAAATTTCTAATGAAATCAGGTCTTCAGCATCAAAAGAAGACAAGGCCAAACCAACCCAGTGTCACAAAACTCAACTGGTCATATAAATGAGTGAAACAGGTCGGTCACTCAAGTGATGTATGACAGCTGGGAGCAGTGGGAGCTGTAGCAAACTGAAGTGCCCAAGCCCCGTTACAAAGGGCACCCCCTGTTCAGTTTCAGCCGCTTGTTGCCATGCAAGAATGCTAGACCCGGGTTACCAGCTCCTAAAATTTTTATGAAATCCAAATTTTCATGAGAAACATTCTCATTTTTAAATATCAAGAACTGATCCAGAAATATTTAAATACTGCTAGTTAAACACTTCTGCAGCTGGATTCAGCCCGCAAGCTGCCAAGCTGCAGCCTCTTTCATTCTAGAAACTTCGGTCGTTTCCATCACAGCAAGTTTGTGAGGACAGAAGCCTCCAGACTTTCCAACCTGTTGGCTAGCACAGCCAACAAACTCCGCAGAGTATAATGACTATTCTTCTCTTCCAAACAAGACTGTCTGCAACCCAGCTCATACATGGTGGGTACATGATTTTGTGTCCACAAGGATGAAGAGGCCTTGGTGTCCTCACATACATTTTTCTAGCCAACATCTATCCAGCAGCCACTGACCTGCTATAATTTAAATCTATTTCCTCTTAATCCAACATGAGTTGATGGGGGAAAAGCAAGTGATGGAAATCAAGATAAATGACTATGGAGTATATTGGTGTCTGCACAGCTTATGGTTTGACTAAAGACAATACATCAAAAAGTTAAAATACTATTAATGCCTCAGCGTGTCTACCAAATGACAAAGGGGTTATCTTAAACTTCCCAGAGCAATCACGCATTAAGTTTTATTCCCGTGTATAGTCACATGAACTGGATGATAAAATAGCTGAACTTTCTAAGCAGAAGAGGGAGCTATAATCCCAGAGTGTTATTACCTCTTGCTTTAAATGGTAATCTTACAAATTGCATTGTGCTCTTCTTTTGTTTTGGCATAGATATAGAGAGAGAGAGAGACTATAAGGAAGTTTATTTCTTAGGAAGTGCACTGAATAATGTATTTCTTTTACAGTGTAATATGGGGGTGGGGAAATGCAGAAGAAATGTGTATTTTTGCTAGTTGCCTATCTTCTGAGATAAATAAGCACAATACTGCAGTGGATCCAGTAACCCAGTTAGGTATTATAGGTTAGTATTGAGGTTTGCCATAGATTGTGTGTGTGCTAAGTAAAAGTTCTGTGATTCACAATTTTGGTCTTAACCCGTGTTGCAAAAGCTGTGTTACTGGTCAACAGATTATAATGCTGTGCGATGCACAGCACAAGCATTAACTAGTCCTTAACATGTGTAAAGCCAAATGTACCGTGCAGAAGTCTTCAGCTGTTTTTATAGCAGACTTCATTAAAACAAGTTAAATCCTACTGTCTGGGCAAAAAAATAGTCTTGTTTGTACGAACTGGAGAGTGTTGCACAACAGGGCCGATTTTGTTGGGGAAGGAGCAGATTGGTGAAGAGGGAGCACTCACTCCTGGCTTTAAAAGAACAAACGAAGTCAGTGACCCATCCAGGTTAGACCCCAAAAGGAGCTGGGTACATTGGTTTTCCTTAGAATCTTAGAGCTGGGAGGAGTCTTCACAATAATCCAGTCTGTAATTTTTAAACCATTTGGGGATTCTGGACCTTTTGAGAATCTAAAAACTGCTAGACTCTGTCCCCAGAAAAATGTCTATGCTTATGTGCAAAATTTGGTTGATGGCTTCACGGTGCCCAGAGGCCCTGACGCCATCCATGAATCACGTCCTCTAGAACGCCTGATCTTGCCCAGCCCTCTCATTTGACAAACGACTAGTGCATCCCTTGTCTCCCAGCCCACTGCTGTTGCTGCTACACTGTTAGCAGATGCCAGTGTAGCCAGACAAAAGCCCTTGAAAATCCTTTGATGCACAAAAGATGTTCAAACAGTGTGGATGTTTACATATCGAAGTTCCCAGCATTTAAGCCAATTAATGATCATTTCAACAAACACAGGGTATATCCATTTTTTCAAAACAGCCTCACTTCAGCAATGCTGCCTTGTCAATTTGTGTGTGTGTGTGTGTGTGTGTGTGTGTGTGCGTGTGTGTGATTTATAAAGAGCGCTTCTGATGCTTAGCCCTTGAAACAGAACTTCAAATGTCTTTTGAGAAATGCTGCTTCAAAATAGTTTGTGTTTTCATAATGCGTCAGAGGTAGGCAATGAGCATTGTTTGTTCCACAGGAGTAATTTTAATTTAATTGATATAAAACTAGTTGAGAAAACTTGAGCGCCTGTCCACCCATCTGCTCACTTATCAATGGCCAGTTCATTGGTGCAAGTAAAGGAGGAGAAAGGAGACTGGGGTAGTGATTCTTAAACTTTACTGTGCTTAAGGGAATCCTGCTAAAAATAAGGATTCCTGGGGATTGGGCCTAGGGGCCAGGTGATGCAGGTGACCGGAGGATCACATTTTGAGAAATAGTGCCTCATAGCCCATACCTGTTCTTTCACAAGAACTTACTTGCCTCTAACCTAAGGAGATGTCTTGAGCTCTAGAATCTGTTTTGCTAGAATGTCAGTGATACTGGGAGTCAAGAGTGCCTACTTGGATTCCAAGCACCATGTTAATGATTCCACACACATATTCCCTTACTAATTTGCACAAGGGTGCTGTGAGGTGTTATCATCCCCCGTGTGCACGTGAGGTAGTTGAAGGCCAGATTTGTAGTAGAGACCTTAGTAAGTGACAGGGCCTGAATTGAAAACCCAGTACTTTGCTCTTTCCACTACCTGCTTCCCAAATGAGAATGTCCAGAGTCACTCATGACGCCAGTTGCAGGCCCTTCCCCCTGGAGATTCTGATGAGTAGACCAAGGTGGAGCTCAAGGTAAGTGCCTGGGCTGCTTCTTAGCATGAGGCAGGTTTCAACCTTGCAGGACATCATGCTACTCCTCCACCCTAACCTAGAGACCTTCATCAGGTCAAGTAAATGGAACAAAAACAGAACATCTTAATTCCCCTCAAGCAACTCATGTTTCTTAGATATTTAAGATGAGACAGAAACCAAAGTGGCTACCGTAGAAAACCTCAAGGTACTCGCGCTCTGGTTGGGGGGTGCACGACAACGCAGCAAGTTACCAGAGACAACTGAATAATGCAAGTGGGGTTTAAATGCCGTATAGGGTCGTTGAAGGTGGTCCTAGCAAAAACAGATCTTTGTGGGCAGGAAAAAGTTAAGAAGCAAGTATCTTTTCTCCTCTCACCAAAGCATTACTTACCTGGAGTTCTGCACTATCTCCCTGTGTTTGCATTATGTTTCAGTTGGCTTGTCTTGGTCTTAGGATGAGATCAGAGAGAGAGGCACAAGAGGGCCCCAAGAGCTGAGTCCTGGGCTTCCCTGGTGGCGCAGTGGTTGAGAGTCCGCCTGCCGATGCAGGGGACACGGGTTCGTGCCCGGGTCCGGGACGATCCCACATGCCGCGGAGCGGCTGGGCCCGTGAGCCGTGGCCCCTGAGCCTGCACGTCTGGGGCCGGTGCTCCGCAACGGGAGAGGGAGGCCACCACAGTGAGAGGCCCGCGTACCACAAAAAAAAAAAAAAAAAAAAAAGAGCTGAGTCCTGTTTCAGGGAGACAGCAATGTGGTGTGCTCTCTGCAAGGGCTCGGGCTGGTATAAGAAGGAGCTCCCAGGCCACAGCACTCTGCAAAACATTCTCAAATAACTTGTAGGGAAGACCTAGGAACGGGCAAAAGGCAAGTTGAGAAAGGACCTTGCTGCATTACACATAAATGTCCCCCTCCTACCCTCTAAATCTCTATAAGCAAAAGAGAAAAGACGAGCTTCGAAAAGAATCCAATGGGTACTTCTGGAACACCTACAAGTGATTCCCTTGGAGGGATGTAGAAGCAGCTTCTCCTTTTCTCCCAGTGGTGTGACTACTTGTGCTGCTGTTAGACTGGAGGGGCACAGGGAAGGTCTCGTGGCTCTGCACACCACTGTGAAATGGTTGGCTTGGAGAGATTACTGGGAAGTGTAGCAACAGGCCCTATCCCTGACAAGAGTCCTACTCACTAATTCAACATGGCAGACACTCAGGTCTCCCTTCAGGAATGAAAGATTTATTTTCCTAGCTGCAGAAAATGCTGACAGGAAACAGCCCTTGGCTATAAGCCCCTTATAGGAATTGCCTTAAGTGAAAGAAAGCAATTTGACCAAGGTCACATCTCCATCCATGGGCAGTTCATATCTAAAGATTGATTGATATGGAATATAAAGACCTGGCCTCCTTATCCCAAATCAAGGGAGCTCTGAAGGGACATCTCAGCTTCAAAACCCCCTGTAGGGTTGGCTGAACCCTCTACTGAGACTGTGTTGCAGCTCGACTTTCCTGCCCCTTCATTCTCCTCCCCTCCCCTCTCTTCCTGTGGATCCCAAGGGTTCTCTCTGGTAAGCCTCTTGCACCTTAATCTCTCAGACTCTGTTCTTTCTAGCCATGGTTAAGTCCTCTAAAGGTGGGGTGGACACATTTTCTGAGTATTTTATTTGGTGCCAAGCTCTCGATCAGGTATATTACATATGTTACTTCATTTAATCAACTCAACTACTAAAAGAGGCAGGTTATTCCTGCTTGACCCATAAAGTAACGAATACCTACTGAGGCACAGTACATTGTTCAAGGTCCTACAGCGGAGCAGGGCTGAGATTCAGCGGCACAGCTGGGATTCAAGCCTTCATCCATTTGGCCTTCAAGTCCACTCTCCTTCCAGTGGCCATACTATAGTCAAAACTATGTAATACATTTGGGGAGTTCAGAATATTAGCTTATGGTCAGTCATACACCTAAGTATGAATCCACTGATTCACTAGCTTTCTTTTGAGACTTTGAGCTAGGAACAGGACACTGAAGGAGTGGGGGCTTTGGTAGGGAGAAAGGGGGATGATCGCCTACACACATGGAGTCATCAGATGTTAGAGCGAGAAGGAAGCTTAGAGACCTTTGATTCTAGCTCCCTCGTACTACAGATGAGGAGAACGAGGCCTGGGTTGAAAAGTCAGTCTGGCTCCCTCTTTCCGCTTCAGCTACCCACTCCTTCCCTAGCAGACTTGGGATCAGAATTCCTAGCCCAGCCCTAGCTGCTCCCTCGGGCACTCCTTCCTCCTCTCACCTGTTGCTCTACAATGTCTGACCTTTGATCCTGTTCACCTGGGCTTTGTCCTCTGCCTTTTGGCCTAGGGCTGCTTGCCATCCTGGTTGCCACAAAAATCCTGTCCTCCTGTTTCTTAACCAGTTTGACGGCTGAGGTGAGGCTGGGAGTGGGGAGGATTGTGGAGCTTCTACTCCCAGGCTATGCCTCCATCTGCAGCATCAGCTCTGGGAAGAACTTACTCATAAGGCATGTCTTGTTCCTCAGATGTGGACAAGAAGCCACTGAAGCCATGAGCATCTATCCCTCCCCGCTTGTGAATCTGACCTGCCACACCTGCCTGTGGAGGAGAGGGCGACTGAATACATGGGGAGAGACACCTCCTCGTCGTGCGTCTCCTTTCCCACCTGAACTCAAACCCATAGCTCTCCCAGGAAGGGTCTTTTGCATTCTCAAAAGACTTACCCATCTCCATTCTCTGTAGTGCCCACTCCCCACTCCTAGCCCACCTAACCCAAATCAAAGCCTTTCAAGACCATTTGGGCCTCAGAGCAGACAGGGTGTCCTCAGGGTAGTACGGTGGTGGCCACAACATACAGGCCCCTTCTTCATCCCTAGTGTGTTTTCCTCTCCTGAGTCTTGGTGAGTCAGCACCACAGGGCCACACACAAGGCTCCTATTCAGGGCTCATTTTCCTTCTGCTCTAACTCAGATCTTGGCATCTCTCTCTCGCTCTCTCACACACACACACATACTCTATGTGAGCCTTATTCTCACCATGGGAAAGCTCTGCTCCCTGCCCCAGTCTCCTCGGTTTCCCCCAGTACCCCCCCTACACACACACACACACACACACACACACGCACACACACACACACACACACACACGCGAACGTTCCTCATCCTTACCTTCTGGGAGTTTTCAGTCCCAGCTGGATACAAACATAAAGGAGGTAGAGTAAAATAGTAACGTTAAACTATTAAATCCTCATTCACATATTTTCAACAGGTTTTTGTTGTTGCTGTCTCTCTGCAGACCCTGAGCTATACTGAGAAGGACACACACACACACACACACACACACACACACATTTGCTGTGCCTGCCTGTCACTTATTCAGGTTATGTTTATTAAGCACTGACTCTGTGTGAAGCCTCCTGCTAAAGGCTGGAATTTACACACTGATGGGGGAACAAGCCTTGCAGATGTGACATCTCAGGGCAGTGCTGGGCAGCAGGTGCCCCAAGTGGGTGATGAGGCCCCAAGTGCCTATGAAGTTCAGTAGAGCAGGGAAATCTGTGTGTCTAGAGACATCGGATTTAAATAAACAGAAGGGAGAAGGATCCTGGTTTGCGCTGATAGGGGTATGTGTGTAATCTGTGTACGTAGGACGTGGGGATGCAGAAGTAGGAGGAGCAAGAAAAGTCGTTCAGAACAAGGACTCTGCCATCCTCTGTGTAACCTTGAGCGAGTCAATTAACCTCGCTAGCCTTCATTTCAGCATCAATGTAGTGAAGATATGAGAACCTTCCTCTTAGGGTTTTGTGAGAATTAAATGAGATAAAACGGGCAAGTACGTAGCACAAGGTGAGTAGTCTGCAGATTTGCAGCCTTTGTGAAAAGAAGCAGCGGGCGAAAGGGCGGTTCCAGGGCTGCGAGTCCAGAGAGGAAGCTGAGAGGTTGCCACGGCAGCCCCGCCCTTCATCGGAAAGCTGAATTGCTAGCGCCCCCTGGTGTTTCAGTCGCTAAGATTCTCTCTACACCAAGGTGTAGCCGCACACCCACCTCCTTAGAAAAGGACGGGTCAGCGGTCTGGAAGGGACCAGCTTCAGACCTGCTAGCACGGGCGGGGTGCGTCCCCTCCCCACATCCGCGCTCTGCCACCTCCCTGATGGCCTAGTCGGGAGCTCAGCCACAGTCCCTGCCTTAGGCACGGATGGAAGCCCAAACTAGTAGAAGGGCAGAGCACACCAGAAACCGCTTCATGGGATTGCGAGCCTTAACCGAGCAAACCTAAGACTCCAAACTAGTTAGGGCATAAGTAAGCACTCAGAAAGCGATAGCTACTAGTGTTATGTAGCTCCTAATAGTAGATCATCCGTAACTATTTGTTACACAGGGGTCATGACTCTATCAACATTTATTTATATATTCATTCGTTCATTTAAGTATGCTTCAAAAATGTCTTGCTCCTCCTATACTGTTTATGCTGAAACAAACAAAAACCTTAATAAGACAAATAAGTGACAAGAGCCAGCACTCTGTGGGAGGAAAACAAAGAGATTTCATTCGTTCAAACATGCATACATTAGCTCCTACTAGGTGCAACTCACTGACTTAGGCACTGGGATAGAGAAATAAGTAAGTTACAGGGCCTTAGGGGCTTTAAATGCTGGTGGGAGAGACAATGTGAAACACGGTATTATGCGGACTATAATAAAAATAGGAGGCCGCTCTCAAGGCTTTTGAGACGGACCACATTCTATGGAGTGTGTGTCCCCTTAGTAAATCTACTTCTTACCTCTCGCCGAATTCCTTCTTCATGAGACATAAAGAACCCGAGCTTCAGTAAGTCCTGACACCAGTTTCACTTGCTCATAGGGTGCCAAGTGCAGAGGCCTTGTCCCCCAGCACTTCAGCAAAATGGCTGTGCCCGACACTTCAGCTCGGCGGGTCGTGTGCAGAGATGCCCGGCACACACTGCAATTCAAGATGGCGGCGGCAGGCTGTGTGCAGGGACACACACCCGGCACTGTGATCTGGAGTGAGTGTCAGGGGCAGCACGGCTGTGCCAGACTGCCCAGAATTCCATCCTCCTGCCTCTGACAAGATCCTCATAAAACAGCCCCGCTGAAGGCCTCTCAGGGAGATCTTGTACTCAGGAGCACTAACTCACACCTCTCCATTCTTCGATCAAAGAATGAAGCTTTCCTCTGCTTCTGAAAAGAGTGAAAAATCAAAAAGATAAAAATAGGAATAAGCTGTGGTGACACAATCCCCAGTGGAGTCAGGAATGGTCTCACGGAGGAAATGACACTCAATCTGCTCTTGAAGGAGGGGTAGATGCTCCCAGGAAAAGAAGGCAATTAAGGGTATTCCAGGTAATGAGAAAAATGTATGCAATGCACCGAGCTGCCAACCAGCATGGTGAGAAGTCTGGGTGGGAGTGTGGATCTGGAGAGGTAAATGGGTTCAGGTAAGGGCCCAGTCCGCCCAGGAGATGAATTTGGACTCTATTTGGTGGATCCCTGGGAGCCTGAACCAAAGAGGCATCAAGAGCAGAGGCAGACTTACCATGAAGTTAAGCTTCAAGGACCATGATTGGCACAGCCCCTTCCAAACATGAAGGGCCCAAGCAGTGTGTTCATATGGTCGTATGTTTTTATAAAATTTGCAAAAGTAAGTATTTTAACTGTAGTCAGTTAAGACTGCTGTCTCTTTTCACGGTGGCATCTATATCCCACTTTCCCCCATGTTGGGTGACCTTGGAGTGGTGGCCACAGCATTTTGAGAATTTAGCTAAAGGTTATTTTTTTGAGTAAAATATATTTATGTGGTTTGCAGTCACTTTCGTGTATAGTTGAGTTTTTACTAGCCATCCCAGTGTAGAAATGGCTTCCAGGAGTGGTGCTGCCTCACCTTGCATAATGACGTGAAGGAGAAGCACCAAAGGTTGTATTGATATAAATATACCTTATAGAACCTGGCCCTAAAAGTAAAATGGAGGACAATGTTTTAAATGTATGAAGCCAGAAGCTGGTCTCTAGAAAATTCTTCCAATTATTAGATGTGTAAAATTGTAAGAGGGCAATTAATTTCTCATCAATGCTAGTCAAAACAAAATTTCTCTTTTGTCAGGAAAATATTCAGTAATGCAGTAAACACAATTATAAATGCACCGTAAATACAAAGATTAGAGTATGGAGTCAAAAGATACGTTTTTTAAAATTTTAGAGAATTCTGCTTCTGACCAAGATGGAATAATAGGGACTGGATTTGTTCTCCCATCTAAAACAACTAAACACTGAGCAAAATATATTAAACAACAATTTTCAAGAGATTGGACATCAGGCAACAAAGGATAGAGATGGAAAACAAATGAAGTGAGTCCTATGATTGACCCAGCAGTGAAAGGGGAATCAAGGTAGGCCTGGCAATCTCCCTAAGTACAGGAGATAAAGCTGAGAGTTGGAAGATAAGAGTATTGTAGACAAGAGAGATGCAATGAGAGGGAGGTCCTGAGATCCTCAAAGGATTCCTCTGGGGTCTTCAACTAAGAACTAATCAACATATGCATGTGAAGAAATGCCCAAAAGCCAACGAGAGCCACCCGAAAGGATTAGAGGGAACAATACTCAGAGCTCTCCTGGGACTGTGCGTAGTTTTCATTCTCACTAACCAGAATGACAAATCTCATAATTCATGGAACATGGGATAGAGTATTCATTCAGAAGCCTTTGTCTCTATAGTGGGCCAAAATTAACCTAAGTGCTGCTCTTCTCTCACCTTAAAAAAAAAGTTTAAAAGAAAAACTAAAAACGGGTCAAACTATTTGCAAATGACTGCATCCCAGAACAAAGCTCAAGAATTTGTATAGGAAAACAAAAATATCTGTACCCAAAAAGCTAAAATCAGGGAATTCCCTGGTGGTCCAGTGGTTAAGATTCCACGCTTCCACTACAAGGAGCATGGGTTCAATCCCTGGTCAGGGAACTAAGATTCCACATGCCACACAGCATGGCTACAAAAAAAAAAAAAAAAGGGATTTCCCTGGGGGCACAGTGGTTAAGAATCACCTGCCAACGCAGGGGAAACGGGTTCGAGCCCTGGTCCAGGAAGATCCCACATGCCGAGGAGCAACTAAGCCCGTGTGCCACAACCGCTGAGGCTGTGCGCTAGAGCCCGCAAGCCACAACTACTGAAGTCCACACGCCTAGGGCCTGTGCTCCACAACAAGAGAAGTCACCGCGATGAGAAGAGTACACACCGCAACGAAGAGCAGCCCCCACTTGCCACAGCTAGAGAAAGCCTGCGTGCAGCAACGAAGACCCAACACAGCCAAAAAAAATAAATTTTTTTAAAAATTATATTTTTTTTTTTTTTTTTTTTTTTTTGCGGTACGCGGGCCTCTCACTGTTGTGGCCTCTCCCGTTGGGGAGCACAGGCTCCGGACGCGCAGGCTCAGCGGCCATGGCTCACGGGCCCAGCCGCTCCGCGGCATGTGGGATCTTCCCGGACCGGGGCACGAACCCGTGTCCCCTGCACCGGCAGGCAGACTCTCAACCACTGCGCCACCAGGGAAGCCCTAAAAAATTATATTTAAAAAAAGGTTCAAATCACAATATCTAGCATCTAATCAAAAATTACCAGGCACACAAAGAAGCAGAAAAATTGGGCCCATAATTAGGAGAAAAAGCAATCAATTGAAAATTAATGAAAAATGACACAGTAGTAGAATTAGTACATAATTATATTAAAACAGCTATTATAACTGTATTCCTTATGTTCAAGGAGATAGAGGAAAGATTCAGTTTGTTAATTTGAGACATGAAAGATAAAGCAAAGACATAGCTCAAACTTCTAGAAATGAAAACCACACTATCTGAGATGGAAAAAAAACATTGGATGGTATTAATAGCAGATTACACAGTATGGAAGGAATAGTTGAAAAAATACCAATAAAAACCATTCATAATGAAACATAGAACATAAAGATTTTTAAGAGTGAACAGAATATCAGTGAGCTTTGGGACAAATTCAAGTCACATTATATAACTGAAGTCCCTGAAGGAAAATATTTGAACAAATAATGGCCAAATTTTTCCAAATTTGATGAAAATGAGAACCCCAAGCACAGGAAACATGAAGGAAAGTACACCAAGGACTATCATAATCAAATTGTTTAAAACCAGTGACAAAGAGAAAACCTTCAAAACAAGCAGAGGTAAAAGACCATATTCTATACAGATGAACAAGGATAAGAATTACAGCAGAATTCTCTTTGATAACAATACAATCCTGAAGACAGTGGAGTGATAGCTTTAGAATACTGAGGAAAAAACTGTCAACCTAGAATTCTATACCTGGTGAAAATACCTTTCAAAACAAAGGCAAAATAGAGACTTTTCTCAAACATGCACAGTCTGAAAGAACTTATCACCAGCAAACCTGCAGTATAGAAATACAAATTCCATTAGCTGTACAAGGAAGGGAAAATGAAGAGCACTAGAAATGGTAACTATGTGGGTAAATTTCAAAGATTGTTTTTCTTATTCTTTAAATCTCTTTACAATTTTATAACAATGAATTGTGGGGTGTATAAAATATGTAGAAAATGTATGACAACAATAGCACAAAGGCTGAGAGAGAAGAAATGGAAGTAAGATTCTTATACTATTGTGAATCAGTATAATATATGAAAGAAGTACATGATAAGTTAAAGTTGCATACTGTACGCCCTAAAGCAACTGCCAAGAAACAAAACAAAACAAAGGACATAAAACCGAAGACATAGCGTGACTGGAGAGGGGCTGCACTGACAACAAGGTCAGTCGTGGTGGTATGGACGCAGATGCTGCTCGGCATGTGGAACGTCAGAACTATGCAAGCCCTAAGCTTCAACTCTCAACGGTCTCAGCCCCAAAGGGTCAGAAAATTTCCATCCTGGTGTGGATGCCATCCAGGAGACCCTTGGGGCCTTTGGAAAGAGACAACAGGCTGAAGAGGAAGGATAACTCCAAGCACAGACTAGAGAACAACTGTCAACCTTGAAGAAACACCATGAAGATGAGATCACTCATCACATAAAGGAGATTTAGCCCCTGCGGAAAGATACTGAGCAGCACAAGCAAGGGATCAAGAAATTAATAAAATGTTATGATGATTAAGTACACACAGCTCCCCATAGAATGGCTACATATCATTGCCCACTTCTTTGTAGACATAGTTCTGGTTTCATTAATATCTGTGTGCTGCCAATGGATTATAATAAATTGTTATCAGTGAAAAAAAATGGAATAAAAAATAATCCAAAACAAAGTAAAAGGGGAAAGGAGAGCAAAGAACACATGATAGAAGAATAGTAAGATTGTTGATTGAAAACCAACAATCTCAATAACCACCTAAAATGTAAATGGTCTGAACAACCCAATTAAAGGCAGAGATTGTCATATTGTGTAAAAAAAGCAAGACCCAAATATATGCTGCCTACAAGAAATCCACTTTAAACAGAAAGACAAATAGGGTAAATTGTTATAGAATACTCCAACCAAATGGAGCAGAATACATGTATTTTTTTGTTAGTGCACAAGAACATTCGCTATGATAGACCATTAAAATGTCTCAGTAGGGCTTCCCTGGTGGCGCAGTGGTTGACAGTCCACCTACCGATGCAGGGGACACGGGTTCGTGCCCCGGTCTGGGAAGATCCCACATGCCGCATAGCGGCTAGGCCCGTGAGCCATGGCCACTGAGTCTGCACATCCGGAGCCTGTGCTCCACAATGGGAGAGGCCACAGCAGTGAGAGGCCCGCGTACCGCAAAAAAACACAACAAGAGAAGCCACCACAATGAGAAGCCCACGCACCTCAACGAAGAGTAGCCCCCACTTGCCACAACTAGAGAAAGCCTGTGTGCAGCAATGAAGACCCAACACAGCCAAAAATAAATAAATTAAATAAATAAAATTTTTTAAATAATTAAAAAAAGTAAAATGTCTCAGTAAGTTTGAAAGGATTTATGTCACAGAAAGCACGTTCTCTGACTACAGTGGAATTAAATTAGAAATTAATAACAGAAAGGTCTCTAGGGAATCCCCAAATATTTGGAAAATAACACAGTTCTAAATAGTCCATGGGTCAATAAAGAAATCAAAGAGGAAATTAGAAAATATTTGTATATGAATGAAAATTAAAACACAATGTATCAATATTTGTGGGATGCAGATAAAGCAGCACTTATAGGGAAATTTATAACATTAAAAGTCTACATTAAAAAAGAAAAAAGCATTAAAGTCAATTAAGAAAGTAGAAATAAGTAAGCAGAGGAAAAGGAATTACAAATATCAGAACAGAAATCAATGAAATGGAAAACAAAAACAATAGGGAAAAATCAATGAAACCAGAAGCTGGTTCTTTAAGATCAATAAAATTGATAAAACTCTAACCAGAATAATTAGGAATAAAATAGAAAAGACACAAATGGCCAATATCAGGAAGGAGAGGTGCCATCAGTACAGATTGCACAGTTATTAAAGGGAATATTGTAAATAATTTTATATCAATACATTTAATAACATATGAAATGAACAAATTCCTTGAAAGACACCAATTAGCAAAGCTCACTCAAGAAGAAATAGGTAATCTGAATAGCCCCGCACATATTAAAGAAATTGACTTCGTTTAAAACTTTCCCACAGAAGAAACTCAAGGCACAGATGGTTTTATTAATGAATCCTACAAACATTCAAAGAAACAACATACTAATTCTACAGAAACGTCTCCAGAATACTGAAGAGATTGGATCACTTCCCAACTCACTCTATAAGACCAAGCAGTAACATGACAAAGAAAGATACAAACCAACTTCCCTCATGAACAAACATGCCAAAAAATCTTAACAACATTTTAACAAATCAAATGCAATAAAATATAAAAAGATAATACATAATGACCAACTTGGGTTTATCTCAGGAATTCAAGGTTGGCTTGACATTTGAAAACCAATCAATGTAATTCACCATATTAACAATTCAAAAAAGAAAAACTATATGATCATGTCAATATTCCCAGGTGATACAGTTCTGGAGATGAGAGAAGTGATTCCATCAGTGAAAGAATTTCCTGATCAACGTCATTGAAGATTACTCAAAATTTTCAAAGGCTTATGAGCCCAAGTTTGTTACTACATTATCATATTTACTGAATATATTTTCTGGAAAGTAACTTTAATACAGTTTACTCTCAAGGGAAAAAAAACAGATTTTTGAAATGTGGCTATTGAAATCCAATGTCTGAGACAATTGGTAAAATGTCAAAGTATTTGGCTTTGAGGAAAATAAATGCAGATCTTTAGTGAAAATAATAGACTCAGAAAAAGAATTTGACAAAATCCAACATACATTTCAGATAAAAACTCAGCAAACCAGAAATAGAAGGGAACTTCCTTGACCTGATAGTGGACATCAAAGAAAAAATCTACAGCTTATATCAAATTTAATCATAAAAGACTAAACAGTTTTCCCCTAAGATTAGGAATAGGGCATTAATACCCACTTTTCCCACTTTTCTATTCAAATATATTGGAGGTACTAGCCAGTGCAGTAAAGCAAGAAAAAGAAATAAAGGTATTCAGATTAGAAAGGGAGGAGTAAAACTGTCTTTGCAGAAAATATAATTGTCAAAAATCTAATGGAGTCTATTTTTCTTAAAAACACTACCAAAACTAATAAGTGAATTTATCAAGGTTGCAGAATAGATCAATTGTCTTTTTACTAGCAATGGAAATAGTAATAAACAGTACCATTTATAATAGCATCAACAATATGAAATACTTAAGGATAAAGCTGACAAAAAATGCACAAGACTTATACATTGAAAATGACAAAACATTGCTGAGAGAAGTTGAAAAAGGCTTAAATAAATGGAGAGACATACTGTTTTCAGGAATCAGAAGACAATGTTGCTAAGATGCCAGTTCTTCCCAAATTGATCAACAGCTTTAATGCAATCCCAATCAAAATCTCAACAGGCTTTTTTGTAAAAAGTGATAATTCTAAAATTTTTACAGAAATACAAAGAAAGTAACATAGTCAAAACAACTTTGAATGGTAAGAGCAAAACTGGAAAATGCCACTACCTGACTTTAAGATTTCTTATAAAACTACATTAATTAAGACAGAGTAGTATTGGCATAAAAATAAGCAGATCAATGGAACAGAATAGAAACTCTAGAAATAGACCCTTGAATATGTAATCAGGTGATTCTGACAAAGGTGCAAAAGCAGTTCAATAAAGAAAGTATAGTCTTTTCAACAAATTGTTCTGGAGCAATTGGATATCCATCCACATGCAAAAACTAAAATTTGATCCATACCTCATACCATATATAAAAATTATCTCAAGATATATTGTACATCTAAATGTAAAACCTACAACTATAAAATCTGTAGAAAAAACAGGATAATATCTTTGTGACCTCAGGCTAGGCAAAGATTTCTTAATATGACGCCAAAAGTACCATCCATAAAGAACAAATTGATAAGTTGGAACATTATCAAAATTAAAAACTTCTGCTCTTTGAAAGACACTATTAAGAGAATGGAAAGACAAGTCATTGACTAGAAAAATATATTTTCAAATCACATATCTAATAAAGGACTGACATCCTAAACATACAATGAACTCTCAAAACTCTATAGTAAGAAAACAACCCAATAAAAATGGGGAAAATGTTCTACAAGATACTTCAAAAAAGAAGACATACAAGAGGCAAATAAGTAATTGGAAAGATACTCAACATTGTTAGTCATTAGGAAAATGTAAATTAAAACCACAATGAGATATCACTACACACCTTTTAGAAGGGGTAAAATTAAAATGACCTTCCATATTAAGTGTTGATGAGGAAGTGGAGCAACTGGAACTGCTCATAGGAGTATAAATGGTACAACCGATTAGAAAAATAGTTTGGTAGTTTCCTTAAGAATTAAATATACACTTACCTACCATATGATTCAGCCATTCTACTTCTAGGTATTTATCCCAAAGAAATATAAGTACATGTCTATGCCAAAGTTGTAAAATAATGTTCAATGTGTAATAGCAAAAAACTAGAAATTACCCTAATATCTACCAACAAGTGAATGGATGAATAAACTGTGGTATATCCATACAATACCACTCAGCCATAAAAAGAATGAACGATCAACACATGCAACAGTATGAATGAATCACAAAATAATACGTTGAATGAAAAAAAACAGGTTAAAAAAAAGAGAGAAAGCCAGGTGGAAACAGGGTCCTGAAACAAGTATGGAAATTAAAGACTCTGGGGGGACCCAGTCAGAGGGACCCTCTCACACTTTTGTGAGTTTTATTTTTAGGAGCTCCACCAGATTCTTACAGCGATTATCGGAGAAAAATCTTCTCATGCTTCCAGCAGGGGGAGGAAAAAGTTAACTGTTTTGAAATACCCCAGACCATTCTGGGGTTTTGTCTGCTTTTTGGCTTTGGGTTTTGTTGTTTTTTTCTTCCAGTTTTATTGAGATATAATTGACATACAGCACCATATAAGTTTAAGGTGTACAGCATAATGATCTGACTCACATACATCATGAAATGACTACCACAATAAGGTTAATGAACATCCGTCATCTCATATAGATACAAAATTAAAGAAATAGAGAAAAAAATTTTTTCCTGGTGATGAGAACTCTTATTATTTACACTCTTAACAACTTTCATATATAACACACAGCAGTGTTAATTTACCCTGTTGTAGATTACATCCCTACTATCTATCTTATAACAGGAAGCTTGTACCTTTTGACCACCTTCATCCAATTCCCTCCACCATATACCTCTGGTAACCACAAGTCTGATCTCTTTTTCTATGAGTTTGCTTGTTCGTTTGTTTGCCTATTTGTTTTTGAAGTATAATTGACCTACAACACTCTATTAGTTCCTGGTGCACAATGTAGTGATTAGATGTTTCTGTACATTAGAAACTGATCATCACAATAAGTCTAGTTACCATGTCACCATACAAAATATTGCATAATTATTGACTGTGTTCCCAACACCGTACATTTCATACCCACACTTGTTTATTTTGTAACTGAAAGTTAGTACCTCTTAAACTCCCTCACCTATTTCTCTCATTCCCCCACTCCTCTCCCCTCAGGCAACCACTCATTTGCTCTCTGTACCTATGACTCTGTTTCTGTTTTCTTATGTTTGTTCATTAGTTTTGATTTTAGATTCCATATATAAGTGATATCATACAGTATTTGGCTATTGTAAATAATGCTGCAATGAATATAAGGATGCACATGTTTTTTCGAATTAGTGTTTTTGTCTTTTTTGGATAAATACCTAGGAATGGAATTGTTAGATTGTATGGTAGTTCTAGTTTTAGTTTTTTTGAGAAAACTCCATATTGTTTTCCATAGTGGCTGCACCAATTTACATGCCCAACAACACTGTACGAGGGTTCTCTTTTCTCCACATCCTCACCAACATTTGTTATTTGTGGTCTTTTTGATGACAGCCATGCTGGTGGGTGTGAGGTGATATCTCATTGTGGTTTGATTTGCATTTGTCTGATGATAAATGATGTTGAGCATCTTTTCATAAGCCTGTTGGGCATCTGTATGTCTCCTTTGGGAAAATGTCTCTTCAGGTCTTCTGCCCATTTTTAAAATCAGGTTTGTTTTTTTTTTTTTTGAGTTGTATGAGCTGTTTATATATATTGGGTATTAACCCCTTATTAGTCATATCGTTTGTAAATATTTTCTCCCATTCCGTAGGTTGTCTTTTAGTTTTGTCAATGGTTTCCTTTGCTGTGCAAAAGCTTTTAAGTTTAATTAGGTCCCATTTGGTGTTTTTGTTTCCTTTGCCTTAGCAGACAGATCCAAAATAATACTGCTACATTTTATGTCAAAGAGTGTTCTGCCTATGCTTTCTTCTAAGAGCTTTACAGTTTCCAGTCTTATATTTAGGTGCTGAATTCTTTTAACCTTTGCTTATCTGTAAAACTTGATCAGTCCTTCAAATCTGAATAATAGCCTTGCCAGGTAGAATATTCTTGGTTGTAGGTTTTTCCCTTTCATTCCTTTAAATGTATCATGCCACTCCCTCCTGGTCTGCAGAGCAATATGCTCTAGGGGTGTCCCCTATATGAGCTGAGTGGGCCCTTCTGTTGTGATGGACTGACTACTATAAGTGTGCTTATAGGCATGGCTGGATCCTGGCCCAGTTGATTGTCAGGTTTTGCCTAGTGCAGAGGTTTCCAGCTGCTGATGGGCAGGGCTCGGTCCTAGCCCAGCTAGCTGTATTGCCTGGGGAGTCCCAGTCCTGGTGCTGGCCCACTGGTGGCAGGGCCAGGTCACAAGGTGGCTGGCTGTAGAGGCCCAGGGGGTCCCGAGGCC
This sequence comes from Neophocaena asiaeorientalis asiaeorientalis, assembly GCF_003031525.2. Classification (NCBI taxonomy): domain Eukaryota; kingdom Metazoa; phylum Chordata; class Mammalia; order Artiodactyla; family Phocoenidae; genus Neophocaena; species Neophocaena asiaeorientalis. The sequence goes on from NW_020175191.1 coordinate 946,366, forward strand.
AGGGCCGGACCACTGGTGGGTAGGCCCAGGTCCCAGGATCTCTGACTGCAGGGGCCTTGGGGGGGCCCTGAAGTTGGTATGGACCTGCTGGTGGGTGGGGCCAGGTCCCAAGAGGTCCCAGGGCTGGTGCTCACCCACTAGTGGGTGAGGCTGGGTCTCAGAGCTAGTGTCAGCCCGCTGGTGGGCAGGGCCAGGTCCCAAGAGCTGGCTGCAAACTCCCAGGGGTCCCAGGGCTAGTGCCAGTCCACTGGTGGGACCATGTCCTGGGTCCTCTGGTAGGTGTGGCTGGGTCCTGGGATGGCTGCAGGCTCAAGGCGGTCTAGGGCAGCCTGCCTGCTTGTGGGTGGGACTGTGTCCCCACCCAGCTAGCTGATTGTCCCATTTCCCAGGACTAGAGCCAACAGGCTGATGGGTGGGGTCAGATCCCTGCATTAATAAGCTAGAGGGAGGGGACTCCCCTGGTGGCACAGTAGTTAAAAATCCACCCGCCAATGCAGGGGACATGGTTCGATCCCTGGTCTGGGAAGATCCCACATGCCGCAGAGCAACTAAGCCCATGTGCCACAACTACTGAGCCTGTGCTCTAGAGTCCGTGAGCCACAACTACTGAGCCCGCATGCCACAACTACTGAAGCCCGTATACCTAGAGCCGTGCTCCACAACAAGAGAAGCCACTGCAATGAGAAGCCCGTGCACCGAAATGAAGAGTAGCCCCCGCTCACCGCAATTAGGGAAAGCCTGCACACAGCAACAGAAGACCCAACGCAGCCAAAAAATAAATATAATTAATTAATTAAAAACAAAAACAAAAACAAAAACTTAGAGGGAGGGATTCCAAAATGGTGCTTGCCAGCTCCAGTGTCCTCGTAATAGAATGAGCTCCCAAAAATGGCTGCTACCAGTATCTATATCCCCATAGTGAGCTCCCGTTTCCTCCTGCCTCTTCGGGAGGCTTTCCAAGATCAGCAAGTGTGTCTGACCCTTCTTTTAAATTACTGCTTCTGTCCTTGGTCTTGGAGTATGTGAGAGATTTGTGTGCTCTTTAAAAGAGAATTCTCTGTTTCCTACAGCCCCCTGGCTTCCCCAAAATCAAACCCCACTGGCCCTCAAAGCCAAATGTTCTGGCGTTATTTTCCATAGTGGCTGCACCAATTTACATGCCCAACAACACTGTACGAGGGTTCTCTTTTCTCCACATCCTCACCAACATTTGTTATTTGTGGTCTTTTTGATGACAGCCATGCTGGTGGGTGTGAGGTGATATCTCATTGTGGTTTGATTTGCATTTGTCTGATGATAAATGATGTTGAGCATCTTTTCATAAGCCTGTTGGGCATCTGTATGTCTCCTTTGGGAAAATGTCTCTTCAGGTCTTCTGCCCATTTTTAAAATCAGGTTTGTTTTTTTTTTTTTTGAGTTGTATGAGCTGTTTATATATATTGGGTATTAACCCCTTATTAGTCATATCGTTTGTAAATATTTTCTCCCATTCCGTAGGTTGTCTTTTAGTTTTGTCAATGGTTTCCTTTGCTGTGCAAAAGCTTTTAAGTTTAATTAGGTCCCATTTGGTGTTTTTGTTTCCTTTGCCTTAGCAGACAGATCCAAAATAATACTGCTACATTTTATGTCAAAGAGTGTTCTGCCTATGCTTTCTTCTAAGAGCTTTACAGTTTCCAGTCTTATATTTAGGTGCTGAATTCTTTTAACCTTTGCTTATCTGTAAAACTTGATCAGTCCTTCAAATCTGAATAATAGCCTTGCCAGGTAGAATATTCTTGGTTGTAGGTTTTTCCCTTTCATTCCTTTAAATGTATCATGCCACTCCCTCCTGGTCTGCAGAGCAATATGCTCTAGGGGTGTCCCCTATATGAGCTGAGTGGGCCCTTCTGTTGTGATGGACTGACTACTATAAGTGTGCTTATAGGCATGGCTGGATCCTGGCCCAGTTGATTGTCAGGTTTTGCCTAGTGCAGAGGTTTCCAGCTGCTGATGGGCAGGGCTCGGTCCTAGCCCAGCTAGCTGTATTGCCTGGGGAGTCCCAGTCCTGGTGCTGGCCCACTGGTGGCAGGGCCAGGTCACAAGGTGGCTGGCTGTAGAGGCCCAGGGGGTCCCGAGGCCAGGGCCGGACCACTGGTGGGTAGGCCCAGGTCCCAGGATCTCTGACTGCAGGGGCCTTGGGGGGGCCCTGAAGTTGGTATGGACCTGCTGGTGGGTGGGGCCAGGTCCCAAGAGGTCCCAGGGCTGGTGCTCACCCACTAGTGGGTGAGGCTGGGTCTCAGAGCTAGTGTCAGCCCGCTGGTGGGCAGGGCCAGGTCCCAAGAGCTGGCTGCAAACTCCCAGGGGTCCCAGGGCTAGTGCCAGTCCACTGGTGGGACCATGTCCTGGGTCCTCTGGTAGGTGTGGCTGGGTCCTGGGATGGCTGCAGGCTCAAGGCGGTCTAGGGCAGCCTGCCTGCTTGTGGGTGGGACTGTGTCCCCACCCAGCTAGCTGATTGTCCCATTTCCCAGGACTAGAGCCAACAGGCTGATGGGTGGGGTCAGATCCCTGCATTAATAAGCTAGAGGGAGGGGACTCCCCTGGTGGCACAGTAGTTAAAAATCCACCCGCCAATGCAGGGGACATGGTTCGATCCCTGGTCTGGGAAGATCCCACATGCCGCAGAGCAACTAAGCCCATGTGCCACAACTACTGAGCCTGTGCTCTAGAGTCCGTGAGCCACAACTACTGAGCCCGCATGCCACAACTACTGAAGCCCGTATACCTAGAGCCGTGCTCCACAACAAGAGAAGCCACTGCAATGAGAAGCCCGTGCACCGAAATGAAGAGTAGCCCCCGCTCACCGCAATTAGGGAAAGCCTGCACACAGCAACAGAAGACCCAACGCAGCCAAAAAATAAATATAATTAATTAATTAAAAACAAAAACAAAAACAAAAACTTAGAGGGAGGGATTCCAAAATGGTGCTTGCCAGCTCCAGTGTCCTCGTAATAGAATGAGCTCCCAAAAATGGCTGCTACCAGTATCTATATCCCCATAGTGAGCTCCCGTTTCCTCCTGCCTCTTCGGGAGGCTTTCCAAGATCAGCAAGTGTGTCTGACCCTTCTTTTAAATTACTGCTTCTGTCCTTGGTCTTGGAGTATGTGAGAGATTTGTGTGCTCTTTAAAAGAGAATTCTCTGTTTCCTACAGCCCCCTGGCTTCCCCAAAATCAAACCCCACTGGCCCTCAAAGCCAAATGTTCTGGCGTTCATCTTCCTGGTGCAGGACTCCCCAGGTTGGGGAGCCTGATGTGGTGTTTGGACCCCTCATTCCTTAGAGAGAACCTCTGCAATTGTGATTATCTTTCTACTTGTGGATCACCTACCTGGGGGTGTGGGTCTTGACTATACTGAGTCTCTGCCCCTCCTACATCTCATTGTGGTTCCTTCTTTATATCTTTAGTTGCAGAAGATCTTTTCTGCTAGTCTTCAGGTCATTCTCATTGACAGTTGCTCTGTAAATAGTTGTAATTTTGGTGTGCCCATGGGAGGAGGTGAGCTCAGGGTCTTCCTACTTTACCATCTTTACCTCACACTTCAGAGTGTTTTTAATAAGGCCTGCCCTCAGGAGAAAACTATTTCACTTGAACCTAAACTGGTGTTTTTTCAGAGCCTAACTGAACAGGGGAAAGGGAAATATGCAACTCGTATACACTCTAGTCTTCCATATGGAAAAAGAGGAATACCCAACTCTAGCCCACTCTATTCATTTTTCCCCTTGTAACTGGGTGGGTTGGGGAGTGGGGTGGTCTGAGAAGCACTTGGGAAGTTCATAGTTCAGAAGAATAGGCTCATTAAAAAAACTGAGACCTAATCAAGGGCTATAGAATGCTTCCTCTCCTCCCACATCTTATCACCACATTGCTAAAAGTCTATTTACTGAAGTTCCTTTGACCCAGTACATAATGTCCAGCTATCAAGAAAAAATTACAAGACACTCTAAAGGGTAAAAAAGCAGTTTGAAGAGACATCAAAAACAGACTCAAATATGGCAGATATTTTGGGAATATCAGAACAGGAATTTAAAACAACTATGACTAAGTACTAAGCACTCTAATGGACAAAATAGACAGCATGCAAGAATAGACAATGTAATGTAAGCAGAGAGCTGGAAATTCTAAGACAGAATCAAAAGGAAATATTAGAGGTCAAAGACACTGTAACAGAAATAAAGAATGCCTTTGATGAGCACATTTAGTAGATGGCACACAACTGAGGAAAGAATCTCTGAACTTGAGGATATCTCAATAGAAATTTCCAAAACTGAAAAGCAAAGAGAAAAAAAAGATGGAGAATAAAGCAGTAAAGAATATCCAAGAAATGTGGGACAACTACAAGAAGTGTAACATACATGTAAGAGGAATACCAGAAAGAGAGAAAGGAACAGAATACTTGAAGCAATAATAACTGAGAATTTCCCCAAATTAATATCAGTTACCAAGCCACAGATCCAAGAAGCTCAGAGAACACCAAGCAGTACAAATATAAATATATCTATACAGGCATATCTAGGAGATATTGAGGGTTTGGTTCCAGACCACCTCAATAAAACAAATATCTCAACAAAGTGAGTCACATGAATGTTTTGGTTTCCTAGGACATATAAAAGTTATGTTTATACTATACTGTAGTCTATTAAGTGTGCAATAACATTATGTCTAAAAAAAACAATGTACATACCTTAATTTAAAAATAAATTATTGCTAAAAAATGCTAACCAGGGCTTCCCTGGTGGCGCAGTGGTTGAGAGTCCACCTGCCGATGCAGGGGACGTGGGTTCATGCCCCGGTCCGGGAAGATCCCACATGCCGCGGAGCGGCTGGGCCGGTGAGCCATGGCCGCTGAGCCTGCGCGTCCGGAGCCTGTGCTCTGCGGCGGGAGAGGCCACAACGGTGAGAGGCCCGCGTACCGCAAAAAAAAAAAAAAAAAAATGCTAACCATCATCTGATAATGAAGGGTTGCCATAAACCTTCAATTTGTAAAAAAGAATTATAATTGATATGCTAAAGAGAGAAAATGGGCTCATGTAAAATGCTCAATTAAAACCATAAAAGGCAGAAAAAGAATGAAAGGCAAAAACAGGAACAAAGAACAAGGGCAGTGAATAGAAAACAGAAACAAATATGGTAGATATCAATCCAACTGTGTCAGTAATCATTTTAAAGTCAATGGTCTAAATACGCCAATTAAAAGACAGAGATTGTAAGAGTGGATCAAAAAACAAAATGCAACCTGTATGTTGTCTACACAAAACCCATTTTAAATATAAAGAAACATACAGATCAAAAGTAAATGAACAGAGAAAGATATATCATGCTAATATCATGCTAATATTAATCAAAAGAAAGCAGGAGTGGGGACTTCCCTGGTGGTCCCCAGGGAAGGTGGGTAAGGCTCTGTGTTCCCAATGCAGGGGGCTCAGGTTCAATCGCTGGTTGGGGAACTAGATCCCCCATGCATGCTGCAACTAAAGAATTTACATGCCACAACTGAGTCCACATGCCACAACTAAAGATCCCACATGCTGCAGTGAAGATCCCACATACCACAACTAAAGACCCAGCATGAGCCAAAAATAAATAAATAAATAATAAATAACTTTAAAAAAGAAAAAGAAAGCAGGAGTACTATGCTGCGCATGGGAAATTAACATAATATTGCAAGTCTAGTGTACTTCAATAAAAAAACTTTTAAAAGAAAAGGAGTAGCTGTATTAATTTCAGACAAAGCAGACTTCAAAGTAAGGAAAATTACCAGGGATAAAGAGGGGTATAACACAATGATAAAGGAGTCGATTTTCCAAGACTTATCAATCCTTAATGTGTATACCTAACAAGAGAGCATCAAAATACACGAGGTAGAAATGGATAGAACAGCAAAGAGAAATAGATGGATCCACTATTACAGTTGAAGACTTCAACACCCCTCTATCAGAAGTGGCCAAATCTAGCAGGCAGAAAATCAGTAAGAACATAATTGAACTCAACAGCACTATCGATTAACTGGTTGTATTTGACATCTACTGACCACTTCATCCAACAACAGCAGGATACATATTCTTCTCAAGCTCACATAAAACATTCACCAAGACAGACCACATCCTGGGCCAGAAAACACACCTTGACAAATTTAAAGGAATAGAAATCATACAGTGTCTGTTCTCAGACCACAATGGAATTAATCCAAAAATCAGGGACTTCCCTGGTCGTCCAGTGGGTAAGACTCTGCACTTCCAATGCAGGGGGCCCAGGTTCAATCCCTAGTCAGGGAACTAGATCCCACATGCATGCCGCAACTAAAGAGCCTGCATGCCGCAACAAAGATCCCGCATGCCACAAGGAAGATCCCACATGCCACAGCGAAGATCCAACGTGCAGCAACTAAGAACAAGCACAGCCAAATAAATAAACATTTTTTTAAAAAAATCCAGAAATCAATGACGGAAAGATAGCTGGAAAATCCCAAAATACTTGGAGATTAAACAACACACATCTGAACAGTTGGGTCAAGGGAGTAATCACAAGACAAAATTTTAAAATATTTTAAACTAAATAAAAGTGAAAATACAATTTATCAAATTTTATGAAATGCAGCAAAAACAATCCTTAGAGGGAAAGTTATAACACTGAATGCACATATTAGAAAAAAAATCTAAAATTAATAATGTAAGCTTCCACCTTAGGGAACTAGAAAAAGAAGAGCAAACCAACTATAAGTAAGCAGAAGAAAAGAAATAATAAAAATTAGAGCAGAAATCAATGAAAATGGGATTTCCCTGGTGGTCCAGTGGGTAAGACTCCACACTCCCAATGCAGAGGGCCTGGGTTTGATCCCTGGTTGGGGATTCCACATGCATGCCACACTAAGAGTTCACATGCCGCAACTAAACATGCCTCAGTGAAGATCCCGCATGCCACAACTAAGACCCAACACAGTCAAAATAAATAAATATTTTTTTAAAAAGAATTTATTCTTAAAAATAAAGAAATCAATGAAATTGAAAAGAGGAAATCAATATAGAAAATCATACAATGAGGTACCACCTCTCTCCAGTCAGAACAGCCATCATCAAAAAGTGTACAAGTAATAAATGCTGGAGAGGGTGTGGAGAAAAAGAAACCCTCCTACACTGTTGGTGGGAATGTAAATTGGTACAGCCACTGAGAACAGGATGGAGGTTCCTTAAAAAACTAAAACTAGGGTTACCATATGATCCTGCAATCCCACTCCTGGGCATATATCCAGAGAAAACTCTAATTCAAAAAGAAACATGCACCCCACTGTTTATAGCAGCACTATTTACAACAGCCAAGACATGGAAGCAACCTAAATGTCCATCAACAGCTGAATGGATAAAGACGATATTGTACATATATGAAATGGAATACTACTCAGCCATAAAAAAGAATGAAATAATACCCTTTGCAGCAACATGGATGGACCTACAGATTACCATACTAAATAAAGTAAGCCAGACAGAGAAAGACAAATAAAGACAAATAACATATGAGATTGCTTATATGTGGAATCTAAAAAAAAGATACAAACGAACTTATTTACAAAACAGAAACAGACTCACAGACATAGAAAACAAAATTATGGTTACCAAAGGGGAAAGGGGGGGAGGGATAAAATCCCCTGCACTGGGAGCACGGAGTCTTACCCACTGGACCACCAGGGAAGTCCCTCCATACTCCTTCTTAGAGTTAAGCATAATTACCTATTTCCTTCCAGATACTGTTATGCACTTGCTATCTTAAAGTATACATAATTATTTTAATAGAATTGGCATCAACTACTCATATTATACTCTTAACAACATACTTAGGTTATTTGCTATTCTTTGTATTTGCCATGTAATATTCCAAGCTGTGCATATATCATAATTTACTTAACTACGCTCCTATTGATGAACATCTAGGTTATGTCCAGATTTATGGTACAATCAGTATTACACATATATCTTGGAGAAATATGTGAGTATTTCTCCTGAAGTGAAACTGCTAGGTCAAAGGGCATGCCTGTTTTCAATTTTGATACGTATTACCACAATGTCCTTTAAAAAGATTTTACCACTTTACACTTTTAACAACAATATATTATTGCCAATTTCCCTATACCCTTACCAAATTTGGACATAAGTATTTTAATTTTTTTCCAGTTTGATGGGTAAATAAGTGGTATCTTATTGTTTTATTCCATATTTCCCTGATTACCAATGCTCAATAAACATTTGTAGTTCTGAGAATTGTCTATTCATAGGCTTTGCCCATTTTTAGTGTCCTTTTAAAAAAAAATTAGGCTGTTTTTTAGAGCAGTTTTAGGTTCACAGCAAAATTGAGAGGAAGGTGCATAGATTTCCCATATATCCCTTACCCCTACATATGTACAGCTTCCCCCACTATCAAAATCCGACATCAGAGTGGTACATTTGTTACGATCTATGAACCTACATTGACACATCATTATCACCCAAAGTCCATAGTTTACATTAATGTTTATTCTTGGTGTTGTACATTTTATGGGTTTTGACAAATATACAGTGATGTGTATCCACCATTACAGTATCATATGGAATAGTTTCTATGTCTTAAAAATCCTCTGTGCTCTGCCTTATATCACTCCCTCCCCTCAAACACCTGGTAACCACTGATGCTTTTATTGTGTCCATATTTTACTTTTCCCAAAATGTAATATAATTGTAATTATATAATTGAAATCATATAGTATGTATACTTTTCAGACTGGCTTATTTCACTTAGGAATATGCATTTAAGGTTCCTCTATGTCTTGATAGCTCATTTTTTTTAGTGCTGAATAATATTCCATTGTCTAAATGCACCACAGTTTGTTTATTGAGTCACTTGTTGATGGACAATTGGTTTCTTCCAAGTTTTGGAAGATCAAGTGGGAAGAACGGGCATTTTGACAAAATTGAGTCTTCCTATCCATGAACATGGACTATCTCTCCATTTATTTAGTTATTGATTTCATTCATCACAATTTTGTAGTTTTCCACATAAGGATCTTGTATATATTTTGTTAGATTTATCCCTAACTATTTCACTTTTGGGGGATGCTAATGTAAATGGCACTGTGTTTTTAATTTCAAATACCACTTGTTTGGACTTCCCTGGTGGCACAGTGGTTAAGAATCCACCTGCCAATATAGGGGACACCAGTTCGAGCCCTGGTCTGGGAAGATCCCACATGCCATGCAGCAGCTAAGCCTCTGTACCACAACTATTGAGCCTGCGCTCTAGAACCCATGTGCCACAACTACTGAAGCTTGCGTGCCACAACTACTGAAGACTGCATGCCTAGAGTCTGTGCTCCGCAATAAGAGAAGCCACCGTAATGAGAAGCCCACGCACCTCAACAAAGAGTAGCCCCTGCTCGCCCCAAGTAGAGAAAGCTCGTGTGCAGCAGCGAAGAGCCAATACAGCAATAAATACATAAATAAATAAAGTAATTAATTAAAAAAAATTAAACATCTATCCATGAACTAAAATAGACCTGGGAAAGCCCAAGCGTTCATTTAAGAACCTCTGCACCTTAAACTTATGCAGTATTGTATGACAATTATATCTCAACGTAACTAGAAAAAATAAAGGGGAAATAAAGATATTCTAAGAAAAAAAGATTGGAAATTATTTTAAAAAAAAAAAGAACCTCCAGCCACATAGTGGAGCAAAAAATGGACAATAACCACACAGAAAGAACTGCTAGGCAGATTGGCTTAGCAGAGATATCTGGAAACATCTAGGAATAAAGAATAAAGTCAGGGGCTATCAGTATAAGCCAGGCAGCAGATACATAGTCCCAGAGCAGCAGCCTGCTCTGCTTTGCAGCTGAGGACCTCAACAACCCTCATGACAGCCATGGACTCCATGCAGCTTTCACAGTGCAAGACTCTGTAGTGTTTGACAGTGAAGATCCCAGTGGTCTGCTCCACAAAGGACACTGGAAGCTTTCACTACTGAGGTAACCAACAGCCATTGCCACTACAAACCCCCAGGGAGGACGCTGTCATACCTCTCCATCAGAAGGAGCTGCTGTTGCACTGCCTGAGGACCAGGGCTTCCAGCCCCCGTTTCTCCCCTACACACACCACTTTAACACTGTGCAAGACAAAGAACTGGACAAAGAATTCAAAATAACTGTTTTAAGGAAGCTCAGCAAGCTACAAGAGACTACAGACAGATAATTCAATAAAATCAGGAAAATAATATATGAACCAAACAAGAAGTTCAACAAGAGGGACTTCCCTGGTGGTCCAGTGGTTAAGACTCCATGCTTCCACCACAGGGGGTATGGGTTTGATCCCTGGTCGGGGAACTAAAATCCTACATGCCATGCAGTGAGGCAAAAAAAAAAAAAAAAAAAAAAAAAGTTAAAAAAGAGCTAAAAATTGAAAAAAAAAAAAAAAAAAAAAAAGAAGTTCAACAAGAGCTAAAAATTGTAAAAAAAAAAAAACAAAAAAATATTCTGGAGCTGAAAAATACAGTGAATAAAATAAAATATGCAATCAAAAGATCAACAACAGACTTGATCAAGCAGAAAAATGAATCTATAAACTCAAAGATGGGTCATTTGAAATCATCCAGTTAGAGAAGAAAAAAGAATGAAAAAGAATGAAGAAAGACTACATGAATTATGGGGCATCATAAAGTAAAACAATGTAAAACAGTGTTTGCATTACAGGAGTCCCAGAAGGAGAAGAGAGAGAGAGAAAGGGACAGAAAGTTTAAAGAAAAAATAATTGAAAACTTCCCAAATCTGGGAGGCATATGGACATTGAAGTACATGAAGCTCACAAGTCCCCATATAGATTCAACTCAAAGAAGACTTCACCAAAACACATTATAATAAAACTTTCAAAAATCAGATACAAAGATAATTTGGAAAGCAGTGAGAGGAAAAAAAAGAAAAAACTTCATCTCATACAAAGGAACCCCCATAAGGCTATCAGTGGGGCTCTCAGCAGAAATCTTGCAGACTAGGAGAGACTGGAACAATATATTCAAAGAACTGATATTAAAAACTTCCAACCAAAAAGTTTTCCCCAGCAAAGCTGTCCTTCAGAAATGAAGGAGGGATAAGACTTCCCAAGACAAACAAAAGCTGAGGGAATTCATCACCACTAGACCTGCCTTATAAGAAATATTAAAGGGGGTTCTTTAAGTTGAAATGAAAGAAATATGGATTAGTAATGTGAAAAAACATATGAAAGTATAAAACTCTCTGGTAAATGTAAGTATATTATCAAGTTAAGAATACTCTACTGTAATGGTGGTGTGTAAATCACTTAACTCCACTATAAAGATTAAAAGACAAAAGTATTAAAAATAAATATAGCTACAATAATTTGTTAATGGTACACAATATAAAAAGATGTAAATTGTTGCATCAAAAACATGAAATGAGGGAGGAGTAAAAGGGTAGAATTTTTGTATGTGATCAAAGTTGTTATCAGCTTAAAATAGACTGTTACAACTATAAGATATTTTATGCAAGCCTCATGGTAAGCACAAAGCAAAAACCTATAGTAAATACACAAAAGATAAAGAGAAAGGAATCAAAGCATACCACTACAGAAAATCATCAAATCACAAAGGAAGATATGAATACAGGAAGAAATAGAGGGACTACAAAACAGCCAGAAAACAATGAGAAAGTAAGAAGGCAATCCCATTTACAGTATTATCAAAAACAAAATTAGAAATAAATTTAACCAAGGAGGTGTGTAAGACCTATCCACTGAAAACTATAAAACATTGATGAAAGAAACTGAAGAAGACACAAATAAATAGATAGATATCCCATGTTCTTGGACTGGAAGAATTAATGTTGTTAAAATGTCCTTACTACCAGAAGTGATCTACAGATTCAGTGCAATCCCTATCAAAATTCCAGCTGCCTTTCTCATAGAAATAGAAAAAACAATCCTAAAATGTATGAAACCACAAAAGGCCCCAAATAGCCAAAGTTAATTTTGAGAAAAACAAAGATGGAGCCATTACACGTCCTGACTTCAAACTATATTATAAAGCTATAATAATCAAAAGAGTATGGTACTGGCATAAAAACAGACATGTAAATCAATGGAACATATAGAGAGTTCAGGGCTTCCCTGGTGGCGCAGTGGTTGAGAGTCCGCCTGCTGATGCAGGGGACACAGGTTCGTGCCCCAGTCCAGGAAGATCCCACATGCCACGGAGTGGCTAGGCCCGTGAGCCACGGCCACTGAGCCTGCACGTCTGGAGCCTGTGCTCCACAATGGGAGAGGCCACAACAGTGAGAGGCCCGCATACCGCAAACAAAACAAAACAAAACAAAAAACAGAGAGTCCAGAAATAAACCCCACACATATACAGTCAACTAACCTTTGACGAGGGCACCAAGAACACACAATGCGGAAATGATAGTCTCTTCAACAAATGGTGATGGGAAAACTGGATATTCACATTCAAAAGAATGAAACTGGGGACTTCCCTTGTGGTCCAGTGGCTAAGACTCTGCACTCCCAATGCAGGGGGTCCGGGTTTGATCCTTGGTCAGGGAACTAGATCCTACATAACACAACTAAGAGTTCGCATGTCGCAACTAAATATCCCACATGCCACAACTAAAGATCCTGCATGCTGCAATGAAGATCCCACATGTCACAATTTTAAAAAAAGATTCCACATGTACCAACTAAAACGATCCTGCATGGCACAACTAAGACCCGGCGCAGGGACTTCCCTGGTGATGCAGTGGTTAAGAATCTGCCTTCCAATGCAGGGGACACAGGTTTGATCCCTGGTCCAGGAAGATCCCACATCCTGTGGAGCAACTAAGCCCGTGCACCACAACCACTGAAGACCACGTGCCCTAGAGCCTGCGTGCCACAACTACTGAACACACAAGCTGCAACTACTGAAGCCCACGTGCCTAAAGCCCGTGCTCTGCAACAAGAGAAGCCACCACAATGAGAAGCCTGTGCACCCCAACGAAGAGTAGTCCCCACTCGCCGCAACTAGAGAAAGTCCGTGTACAGTAACAAAGACCCAATGCAGGCACAAAAAAAAAGACCCAGTGGGCTTCCCTGGTGGCACAGTGGTTGAGAGTCCACCTGCCAATGCAGGGAACACGGATTCGTGCCCACCAAATAAATATTTTTTTTGGAAAAGGAATGAAATTGGACCCCTATTTACCCACTCACAAAAATTAACTCAAAATGGATTAAAGATTTAAATGTAAGATCTGAAACTGTAAAACTCCTAGTAAAAAACATAGGGAAAAATCTCTTCGACATTGGTCTTGGCAATGATATTTTGATAAGATGCCAAAAGCATAGGCAACAAAAGCAAAATTATACAAGTGATTCTACATCAAATGAAAAACCTTTTCTGCACAGCAAAGGAAACAGTCAAAAAAATGAAAAGGCAATCTACAGAATGGGAGAAAGTATTTGGAAACCATGTATCTGACCAGGGGTTAATATCTAGGAGCTCGTAACTCAATAACAAAAACAAAAAACAAATAATCCAATTTAAAAATGGGCAAGAGAACTGAATAGACATTTTTCCAAAAAAGACATACAAGCGGCCAACAGGTACATGAAAAGGTGCTCAACATCATTAATCAACAGCAAAGTGCAGAGACACCACTTCACACCTGTTAGAATGGCTATCATCAAAAAGACAATAGATAAGAAATGTTGGCAAGGATGTGGAGAAAGGGGTACCCTGTACACTGTTGATGGAAAAGTAAACTGGTACAGCCGCTATGGAAAACAGTATGGAAGTTCCTCAAAAAAGTAAAAATAGAACTACCATATTCTCCAGCAATCCCACTTCTGGGAATATATCTGAAGAAAGCAAAATCAGTATCCCAAAGAGATATCTGCACTACCATGTCCACTGCAGCATTATTCGTGATAGCCAAGATATGAAAACAACCTAAGTGTCCATTGACAAATGAATGGATAAAGAAAATGTAGTATACAATGGAATATTATTCAGCCATAAAAAAGAAGAAATCCTGCCATTTGTGATGACACAGATGAAACTTGAGGTCATTATGCTAAGTGAAATAAGCCAGAAGAGAAAGACAAATACTCTATGGTATCACTTACATGTGGAATCTAAGAAAAAAGTCAAACTTATAGAAACAGAGAGTAGAATGGTAGTTACCAGGGGCTGGTGGGTGGGGGAAATGGGAAAAGTTTGGTCAAAGGGTACAAACTGTCAGTTATAACATGAATAAATTTGGAGGGTCTTATGTTCATCATGGTGAAGATAGTTAATAATACTGTAATGTATACTTGAAATTTGCTGAGAAAGTAGATCTTAAGCATTCTTGCAAATAAAAAAGTAACTGTATGAGGTGATGGAAGTGTTAATTAACTTAATTGTGGGAATCATTTCATAATGTATATGTATATCAAATCATTATGTTTTACACTTTAAATATATGCAATTTTATTCATCAAGTGTAACTCAATTTAAAAAACCCCACAGAATGAATGCCTTTCTAGCTGAAGCAGAATCTTTACAAGGGGGTGACAGACAAAACTGTTAAGCGAAGCCTGATTGTTTTAGGGCTTGGATTGCAGGCTAAGGAGTTTCTGTGTCATTATTCAGGCAGTGGGGAACTACTGAAGGTTTTTAATGATGGAGCAGTGTGATAAAGGCAGACATTTGGGGGATTTCCCTGGTGGCGCAGTGGTTAAGAATCCTCCAAGAATCCTGCCAATGCAGGGGACATGGGTTAGCGCCCTGGTCCAGGAAGATCCCACATGCCGAGGAGCAACTAAGCCCATGCGCCACAACCACTGAGCCTGCGCTCTAGAGCCCGCGAGCCACAACTACTGAGCCCGCATGCCACAACTACTGAAGCCCATGAAGCTAGAGTCTGTGCTCTGTGACGAGAAGCCACCGCAATGAGAAGCCCATCCACTGCAACAAAAAGTAGGCCCCGCTCGCCACAACTAGAGAAAGCCTACTCACAGCAACGAAGATCCAACACAGCCAATAAATTAATTAATTAACTTAATTAAATTAAATAATAAAGCCAGACATTTGGAGAAAAGAGTCTGATTGCAGGCTGAGCAGATCCAGTGGGGGTTTCTTTGATAGCTCAGGTATGAGGGTCTAAGGACTGCTTGAGGGTACTGTCTCTGGGAACAGAATAGCAGGTGGGAGAGACTTTGAAAAAAAAAAACATAATAAAAGATGAGGCACAAAAGTATACAAGATGACTCAGAAAATGACAGTGGTATCTGGATCATTTGGGAGACTGAAGCTCCAAGAGCTACTTGCCCAGAGTGGACCAACAATGTTCATTATTTGGTTGACAGGATAGCAGCCCTTGTGGTTTGTGAGTAGCATTCTGTGGATGGAAACATCTCTACTGAAACTGAAAGCCCCAAACCTAAGTTCTTTTATTTATTTATTTATTTATTTATTTATTTATTTATGGCTGTGTAGGGTCTTCATTGCAGAGCGCAGGCTTCTCATTGCAGTGGCTTCCCTTGTTGCGGAGCACAGGCTCTAGGCACACGGACTTCAGCAGTTGCAGCACGCAGGCTCAGTAGTTGTGGCTCGCAAGCTCTAGAGCACAGGCTCAGTAGTCATGGCACATGAG
This sequence comes from Neophocaena asiaeorientalis asiaeorientalis, assembly GCF_003031525.2. Taxonomy (NCBI): domain Eukaryota; kingdom Metazoa; phylum Chordata; class Mammalia; order Artiodactyla; family Phocoenidae; genus Neophocaena; species Neophocaena asiaeorientalis. The sequence goes on from NW_020175191.1 coordinate 962,036, forward strand.
CTTAGTTGCTCTGCGGCATGTGGGAGCTTCCCGGACCGGGGCTCGAACCCGTGTCTCCTGCATTGGCAGGTGGATTCTTAACCACTTCACCACCAGGGAAGCCCCCAGACCTAATTTCTAAAGTCAGAAAGCTGCCCTAAATGTGTATCTCTTGGCCAAATTGCGTTTACCTGGCTATGGCAATGAGAGAAATTAATCTTTGCTAAAGCAAAGCAAATATCAAACTTACTAAATCACAGACTTATTCACAGTAGAAACTCAGGCTGATATGCAGGGGCAAGAGGGAGATTTCATCAGAAAGAAAGAGTTCTGATTCCAGAATTGTCTATACTCATCCAACAATCATTTATTATGCATTTGATATTTTAGGGTTTGTGACACTTCTCAGCTGTTTACAAAAAATGAGACGGGCATATCTCCCATTACTAAATGATGTTGCATCACAGGAAGGAAGCACAGAACTTTGCACATTAACTTCACAGAGCTACTATGACTTGCGGGATGATGATCATGCTGACACGGACTGGGAAGTGTTGAAAGCGTAGATGATCGGGGGTGGGGGGAAGGCAAGGGTATGATGACAAACATGACCAGAGAACTCAGTAGAGATGTTTCAAAGCTAGGGATTTCTAATTGGGAATCTAGAATCATAGTAATGGATGAGATCGCTAAGGCAGCAGTTCTCAAAAATGTTCATAATAATACTAAGATGTCATTTGACCTTCTCACACTCATTCCCTCCTGAGTGTAGAGTGGAGTTTTCCAGAGCTATAAGACATGCAATATCACAGCAGGTTGAATGTAGAAGCAAATATGAGGATCCTGCTATTAAGCCAGACCTTAAAGATATTTGCAAAAATGTTACATAATGCCATTCTTCTCACTGTTTTTGTTTTGGAAATTATAGTTATTTTTCATAGAACATAACATTAATATTAGCAAGTATTGAGTTTATTATTAATTTTATTTTTTAAAAATATTTATTCATTTATTTATTTGGCTGCTTCAGGTCTTAGTTGCGGCACATGGGATCTTTGTTGCAGCATGTGGGATTTTAGTTCCCCCACCAGGGATTGAACCCGCGTTGCCTGCATTGGAAGGTGGCTTCTTAACCACTGTACCACCAGGGAATTCCCTACTATTGTTAATTTTAAATTAATTAAAATATATAAATATTTTTAAAGATTTTAATCTTTTAAAACAAACTTTAATTTTTAGAACAGTTTTAGATTTATAGAAAAATTACAAAGATAGTACAGAGAGTGCCCAGGTACCTCACACCCAGTTTCCCCTATTTTTAACATCTTCCTTTCATTACAAATGTGTGGTGCATTTGCCAAAATTAATGAACCAATACTGACATTATTATTGTTTAATAAGATCCATATGTTATTCAGATCTCCTCACTTTTCCCCTAGTGTTCTTTATCTTTTCCAGGATCCCATCCAGGATACAACATTACATTTAGTTGTCATGACTCCTTAGGTGCCTCTTGGCCGTGACAGTTTCTCAGACTTTCCCTGGTTTTGAATGACCTTGACAGCCTTGTGGACTGATTACTAGTCAGGTATTTTGTAGAATGTCCCTCTGATGGAATTGGTCTGATGTTTTTCTTATAGTTAGACTTGGGTTATGTGGAGGAAAACCACAGAGGTGGTGTCATTTTCATCACATCGTAGCAAGTGTACACACTAGCAACATGGCTTATCACTGTTGATGCTCACCTTGATCCACTGACTGAGGTTTGTCAGGTTTCTCCACTGTAAAGTTACTCCCCTCTCCCCCTCACACTCTTCTGTTTTGTACTCTGGAAGTCACAACCTGCAGCCCTCACCTAAGGAATGGGGAGTTATACGCCACCTCCTCAAGGGCGAAGTAAATTATTTGGAATTGTTCTGTATGGGAGATCTGTCTCTTCTCCCCATATATTTATTTACCAATCTTTTATTTATATCAGTATGGACTCAAGCACATTTACACTATACTTTGGGTTATAATCCAAAACTATTTTGTTACTCAAATTGTCCAGCTTTGGCCACTGGGAGCACTTTCACTTTGGCTCTTGTGTTCATTTTAATTTTCAACATGGATAGATATAACCCATATAAATAAAAGCTCTTTCTTTATTTGCAGTACGCGGGCCTCTCACTGTTGTGGTCTCTCCCGTTGCGGAGCACCGGCTCCGGACGCGGTTCACGGGCCCAGCCGCTCCGCGGCATGTGGGATTCTCCCGGACCGAACCGGGGCACGAACCCGCGTCCCCTGCATCGGCAGGCGGACTCTCAACCACTGCGCCACCAGGCAAACCCCTAAATAGAAGCTCTTTGGGGTCCTTGATAATTTTTGAGTGTAAAGGGATACTGAGACCCCGGAAGTTTCAGAAACTCTGCTGTAACGTACCCCCACCTGACCCCAACACCAGGTGTGGGCGTGGTTCTTCTGCAGGAAGAGGCTGCAGAGAGGGCAGAAGCAATGCAGGCCACACTCCCCGCACCCATGGGGACATCCACTTCTCCGTGCCACCCACTCCCTCCTAAGGTTTTCGACGCTCACGCTGCCATGCCTTTCTAGGAAACGCCACTGCGGGGCGCACGTCCCACAGAGTGAGTCACCCACCAGAGAGTCAAGAAGGGGCAGGCATCTTGGCTCAGGCTCAAGAGTTTTCCTACGCGGAGCCCGCGCCTTGGCCTGGCCTGATGGGTCTCCTCCCCGCGCCAGGCTCTGTAGGCTCGCCCTCCTGGGGCACAACGGGCGTGTAGGTGTGGCGCCAGTGGAAAAGAGCGCTCCTGCGGCAGTCGCGGGGTGCGCAAGGAGGAGCTGGCGGGATCTCCAAACTTCAAAAGCGCACCCGCTATGGCCTCTACCTGCCCAATCCCCACTGAAAGCGGCCGAACAGCTCCTCACCCTCCTCTAGCTGGCTGGGCTGGGCCTTTCTTCTGCAAGCGCACAAAGATAGACAGAGATAAACGGCTGCAGCTGGAGACCAGACTAATTGATACAATAAGTTCTACAATTGCCTCGAAAATAAGGTAATGATCTGGCAGAGGGAATGCTTTGATCTTATCAGCCAAGAAAGACCTCTCCAACTTGAAGGCCTTTAAACTTGAAGTGTGAAATCCAGGAACTGCCTGCTTGCTCTCCGCTCCTCCCCCATATCCCTGCTCCCTGCCTGACACTAAGGCTTTTCCGGAAGGGATGGAAAGACCCTTCTCCGAAAATCTGGAGAAGAAAATATGCATGGAGAAGGGGTTGCTTCTGGGATGTTCGGGAACAGGGGGATGGCTGGAATTATTTCTCCAGCC
>NW_020175191.1:965414-970384 GCF_003031525.2 Neophocaena asiaeorientalis asiaeorientalis
GCATTCGGGGAGGAGAGGGTAACAGAGAGAGGAGAACCTTGGTCCTGCCTTCTCCAAGAATCTGCACACACACACACACACACACACACCGCGCACACACACCACGCACACACACCCCTCTTGCTCTGCTTGCTCTGTGGGTGTCCCTGCCTGGCAGAGGCCCCAGCACAAAGAGGATTAGAGAGATGAGCTAATCTGGTTTGTATCCCAGACATGGCCCCAGAAAGGGACCTTGTCTACCCTGATGTTTAAGAGGGTAAAGGAGTGAGGGGGGTCCTCCTTTTGGGGCCTGCTGGCTGACAGTATCCGAGACTCCTTCCCACTGAGGTCTGAAGGAGGCTGAAGTCCTAACTTCAGGGTAGAATTTAGAGAGCAGAGAGGCAGAACCCTCAGAAGACAAGGATGGACTATGCTACAAGAAAAAAGAGATAAAGACAGAAAGAGGCCCTGACGGAGGGAAGTAGATATCCACCTTGCTTGTTTTACCAGCGAGGAAACTGAGGCCAGGAGTGGGAAAGTGACTTACAGAGTCATGCAAATCATGTGTGGTTGAGCTGGGGAGAAAATACTCTGATTTCTTTCAGTCCAATGCACTTTGTACTGTGTTGGAGGGACTGCAGAAGAAGGTGTGAGACAGAGGGAAAGAGAAAGAGAGAAACAGACACAAAGAGAAACAAAGATACACACCGAGAAAAATATAGAGAGGAACACACACACACACCCAGAGTCAGAAAAGACACGGAGAGATGAAGTGAGTGAAAGAAGAATGAGAGACAGTCATACAGATTCATAGAGAGAAAGATGGAGAGACAGAGATACACACCAAGAGTCAAGGAGTGACAGAGATTGAAAGAGGGACAGAGGTTCCAACAGAGGAGGAAAGGCTGTCAGATACAGACACACAGAGAGACAAATGAAGACAGAAAGACAAACAACAAGAGGAATAGACACGGAATGACAGAAATATGAGCCAGAGACAGACCCAGAGAGGTGGAGACACGGAATAGAGAGAGGCAGAGTGAACCAAGGAAGGCAGAGTGGAGGGAGGCAGATAGTGGGCTCTGCAGATTGTTCCACTGGAAGCAAATCTCACTTGAGATTGTTCTGGGGCCTAAAACAGGTGGTGGGGAGAGAAAGAGAGCTCAGTGTGTAGCCTATCTGACATAGGCAGATTGTGAGGGGGGGCTGGGGGCAACGTGGGACCACCCTCCCTTGGGGTTAGGCTGGTCAGTGACCACCCAGGATCCCAGCAGCACACCCACTGGCCTCACACAGAACCTGGGCCACCCGCCCAGGATGGCTGTCAGCCCGCCCACCGCCTGGCTCCAGTCTGATTACAGCCAAAGTGCTAAAAGGCTCCAGACCCCCAGGCCCCGCCTCTACGGTCCCGCCTCTCCAGGCCTCCTCTTCCCCCTTCTCCCTTAGCTCTCGCTTTTCCTTTCTCCAGGCCCCATAGGGGAGCAGTCTACTCCCCTGTTTGGCCACTGGCTGGGAAGAAGAGGGTCTCTGTCTCTAGCCCTGCCTCACCAAGCCCCCTTCCCTGGTTTGGGGCTGGATGCTCCTTCCTCCAAAGCCCTCTTGGCCTGGCCTCTTTGAGACACGTTCCATGCCTCGCCTGGGAGCTCATAAATACCAAGGAGAGGCCGGGTCAGGCTGTGTACAAAGCATAGATCCCCACCCCATACGACTTAAAAGCCCCTGGGTTCTTCCCAATCTCCCTACTCTTCCCCAGACACCTGCCTGGGGTGGCTGGAGAGGAAGAAACAGGAGCGGGGGGCACTAGAGGCCTGGGTGAACCTGGCCCCATTTCAAATGAGACTTTTCTGGGTTTGCAAAGAAATCTCAGGAAAGGCGTCTCAGGGCCCCTTGTGCAAGCAGCAGGCTCAGGAATTCCTTGACTCCTATCCAAACCTCCCCCCAGCCCCTTCTCGGCCTTTCTCTCTGCTCGTTACCATCCACACCACCTCCCACCCACCGGGAAAGAGAGGTCATCTCCAAAGGGGCCTAGGGAAGGGGGGCCTATAAGGGGGGGTAGACCCGGGGGGAGTAAGAGCTGTTTACTCACACCCAAGCTCCCCTTAGCTCATCTCCACTCCCATCCAAGGGCCAGTAAAAATTCAAAATCATTCAGCCACACACAGATGAGAGTAGAGTGAAAAAAAGATGAATCTTAGCTCTGAGTGGCCCCATGGGGGAGCAGAGCATGAGGTGAGGTACAGGGGTAATGGAGACCCTTTTCTTTGGGGCACCCACTTTTGAGAGGGCAGGAGGCTGTGGTTCACCTTGAGGGAGGAGGAAGGTGTGCCTCTGACGGCTGGGTGGAAGTTGTCCTGCTGGCGGCCCCAGGGAGTCTAGAGGCCTGGGTGAAGGGGAGGTCTGCAGCAAACAGCAAAGCCTATCATCCCAGCCCTCAGATGGCTTTATTGTATTTGCATGAAAATGCCTTGGGGGCGAGACCCTTTCACTCCTTCTGTGTCATTTAGGATGCCCTGGCCAGCGCTGGGCACACAGCAGGACCGCGATAAGTGACCTGACTCCATGCAGGACCCTTCAGACCAGAACTTGACTCCCAAGTCTCCTCCCCCAGCTCCCATTTCGGGTGGAGTAGGGGTGGGGGATGGGAGGGAGAAGCAGGTCAGGCGCTAAGCCTGAGCCTCTGGCCTTGACCCTCTGCCTGGAAGCCCCACAACAGGCCCTTGCGTGAGGAGCCCAGCTCTCCAGTAGGGTCTAGGACCCCGAGACTGGAAGTTTATTTTGAGATTTGAAGTCCAAAGTGGCAGATCCCAGAAAACCTCTTCTCTGGCTCCGTATTTGTTCTCTAGTTAAGTGGTTGAGTGCAGCTCTTGCAGTCAGCTGGCTCCTGCAGCCTGGGCTTCCTCCTGTGCAGCTGGGGGCTCAGAGGGGAGCGGAAGAAGAAGGAGCAAAGCGCCATCCTGGGTTGTCTACTCTAGGGCAGAGGTAGCCTGTAAGCATTGGGGAAGAGTCTTGTTCCCTCACCCACTTCCCTCCCTCCTGCATCTGCTGATGTTTCTGGGGGCCCCCTTAGCTCAGCAACAGGCTTTAATAGTTGAGCATCTATGTTATGCCAAGACACCGTCCCACTTGACTATGAAGACAGCTGAAGCCAAACAAGGGGCCTCATAAGTGAGTTTGGGGCCCATGTGGGCGAGTCCACCCAAGGTTAGGGCTGATGTGATCATCTCTAGCTCCCCACCCTGCAACCTCAGGCCCAGATGTAGGAATAAACACAGGGCCAGAGTCACACCCAGGCCTGCGCACACAGGGGAGTCTGAGAGAGGCTGCCAGAGCTTGCAGAGCTTATAGACTGCTGCCCAGCATCAGGGTGGGGCTGGGCTGGGAGGAGGTGACAGAATGGTCCCAGGAAAGGGGCTTGGCCGGGAATGAGCCTGGGCCCATTCCTCCTTCACCTGCCCCTCTCAGGGAAGCTCAGTATAGAGTCTGCTTCTTTTAAGCAAACGGAAGGGCCAACTGGAGCCTCCCAGACTGAGAGAGAGAAGGGGAGGGGAAGGGGAAGGTTGGCAGGGAGGATATGGACAGCATGTGGACCCTGCCTGGCCTCTGTATTTGCCCCACTCACTCACTTCCATCCAACTCCAATCCAGCCCCCATTTTCTACCTCCCCTCTAAGGGTGGGCACCTTCTCTCCTGCATGACCTAGACTACCGCTGTTACCTATCTGGACTCCTCTCCTCCTCCCTAGCTCACTCTGCACACCAGCCCACTCCCAACTGAGGGCCTCTGTGCTGGCATCCTCTTCACCAAGAATCTACCTGGCTTGTTCTCTCGCTTCCTTCAAGTCTTTGCTTGAATGTCCTTAATGGGGCCTACCCTGATCGTCCTAGTTACAACTCCATTGTTTCCCACTGTACTTATCACTTTCTAATATGCTATATGTTTTACCTGTGATGTTTACTGTTTATTGTCTATCTTCTCCCAATATAAGTTAAACTCCACACAGGCAGAAATTGTTCATTCTGCTTTGTTCACTAATGTGCCTAGCACAGTCTGGAACATGGTAGGGAATAAATATTTGTTGAATGAATGAATTCACTTCGCCCCCTACTACAGAAAGTGAGATAAAGGGGTGAGAGATGTGGAGAGGGGATAAAGGTCTCTCTCAGCCCTTCTCCCTCATATCTGCCTTGGGGACGTCTGCGGCGAGCTGCGCCCTGTCGCTCACACTCCGGAGTGTCTAACAGAGACCCCCACCCCCAAGAACTGACAATGTCTGGGGTTGAAGGGGCTGGGCAGTTTCCAGGGCGTTGTTTACACCAGGGCTTTATAGTATAGATAAATCACGGGGAGAGGCACGAAAGACACCTGGGAATGAGAGGCTAGGCAAGAGAAACTGAGTCTGGAGAAGCGGTTGGGGCCGGACCCCAGCCGGACTCTGGAAGTTATAAGATGCAGGTTTTTTTAAAAAGAATTTTTAGGTCTCAGTAAGGGCCACCCTGCCTCCAGAAGCTCTACCTGCCGGCCTGGGAAGTGCGGACGGAAGAGGGGAATCAATTTCTACAGCCATAACCTTCCCCTTCCCAATTTACCACGCCCCCAGGGGGTTGGGGCGCTGGCGGAGGGAGGGAAGGGAGCAGTGGGAAAGAGGAAGGGTGGAAAGGCGAAGGAGAGAAATGGCTCCGGGGCTTCCACTCTCTCAGCAGGACCCCCACCCTGGCCTCTGGTTCGGGAAAGCTGCCCAGCTGTTTCTGATTCTTTCGTACTCGCAGCCCCGCCCGAAGGGGTGGGGGACCGAAGCATCGGGAAAGCTGGGAGAGAGTAGGCTCTGCCGAGCCCGGGCGGCCAAGGGCGGGGAGTCCGCGTCGGGTCCTCAGGTGTGCCGCTCCGCTTTGGCCATCGATTCCCGGTCCACAGGCCGGAGAGAAGCGTCGGGTCCGGGCAGGCGGGCGAGAGCTTTGTCTATAAACATTGTGTGCGGGGGCCTGGGGGTGGGG